>NW_024412423.1:20810668-21000170 GCF_014898765.1 Herpailurus yagouaroundi | reverse complement strand
CATGAGTAGGGGAGGGGAGCAGAGAGAGGGGGGGGGGGAGAGTCCTAAGCAGGCTCCACGCTCAACACAGAGCCCAACACGGATCTTGATCTTATGGATCACAATGCAAGCCAAAATCAAGAGTTGGACACTTAATAGACTGAGCCACTCAGGTGCCCCAAAAAGATTCTTTTAAAGTAATCTTTACCTCCAGTGTGGGACTCAAGCTAACAACCCCCAAATCCAGAGTCTCGTGCTCTACTGACTGAGCTCTACCAGCTAGGCTCCCTCTTCCAGAATCTTTTTATATAATGAGGCATATTAAAGCGAATATGAATGTGTGGTTTTATCTACCTCACGTCCATTTTTTTTCCCAAATGGTAGCGTACTCTAAAAATTTTTGGATACTGCTTTTTTTTTTCCACCTAGTGAAATATTTTGGTATACATATAAAATCCTTAATATTTTATAGCTGTGTCATATTGTGTTATATGCATGTAATCTAATTTGTTGAACCAGTCATCTCTTGATAGACATTTCAGTGGTTTCCATATTTGCTATTATAATACCTTCTACAAATTTGTTAGTTTTCCTCCAGGATAAATTCCCAGAATTAGAGCTGCTGGGGAAAAAGGCATATGTATTTGTGACCCTGACAGATGTTGCCATTTGCCCTTCCTGGGGTTTATACCAGTTTATCCCACCAGCCGTGTACAAAGGGCCTGTTTCTCATACAGCAACCGGGTATGTTCTCAGCTTTTTGGATTCTTGCCCATCAAATAGGTGAAAAATGGTCCTGTGTCTCTATTTAAGAGCTAAGAAATCATTCCCGGGAGCTTCTCTGGCAGATTTGTTCTCCTGAGCAACGTCTCCTTGATCAGAATTTTGTAATGTGCCTCTTCCTAAACTGGTTGTCAGCAAAAGGAATGAAATGACTAATTGGTTTAAGGTTAATCCAGATTAACATCCTGTGGTGGGGCTGGGACAGGGGCCAGCCTTCCTACTGTATGGGTGTCTGGATGATACTGGGTTCTGTTAGCAAGGGAGATGCGGCCAATGCTATTGGTAGCATCCAGCAGTGTGTGGGGCCATTTTCCTGGTGCACCCTCCTGCTAGAGAGCTTGGCCTCATACCTGTGCCTCCAACGTCAGGCAAGGCTGCTTCTAGGAATCCTCATTCTCATGTGCTCAAAGCTGCTTGGCTGCCTGGGGTAGGGAGATGCTCTGTGGTTGTGGAAATAGCCTGATCTCTGATCAGATCCAATATATTGATTGCATAAGCCAGGTCAGAGAAGCATCTAGACTTTAGAATTGGCAGCCCTGGGTACAAAGAGCCTCTCTGAGCCTCAGTTTTCTCAGTTGTAAACCTGGGCTGGGGACTTCTACTATAGTGGCTATAGGGAGGTTGAGAAGTATGTATATCATGTGCCTAGCCCAGAGCCTAGGCTATTCAGCAGAGGACAGGTCTCCTGTCTCCCAGAAGGCAGGAAAGAATATTCCAGCAGCTGTGGCCTTGGGTCTTGAGCTCAATTGTCCATGTCCCCAGGCTCAGCCAGAACCTCAAAAAAGGTGCTCGATCTATGCTTGTTGAATGAATCAGAGAACAGCGATAAATTAGTGCAAAAGCTGCTGCTACACATCCTGACAGTATTTGGCTTTTCGGCCACATTGAGTCAAAATTTCCCTTGATACCAATCTGCATTGAATCACTTACACATGCCGTGCCTTCCAATGACGTGCACTGTTTATCTACACCATCAGCTCCATATTGATTTATCAATGCCCATTTTGCACGAGGATCAATGGCTTAATTGTGTCTCTGCAGACACGAGTATACAACCTGCGTGTCGTGTAGAGCACAGCCCTGAGTTGAAAATTTGCTGAAGCTTCTGTATGCTTCTTGTGAGTTTCCCTCATGGTGCTGCTTCAATGGACAGTTCCCAAGACCTGAGTGACCAGCCATCAGCACTGTCCTGGCAGAGGTCAGGACCCTGAGAGACCTGGTGACTGTACTGGGTGTGTGAAGGTGTCCAAGTGGATGAGGGAGAGTCACCTTATCGGAAGGGCTTTTGGTGGGGGGTGGCTGCAGGGCTCCTGTGACCCTTCCTGGGGTGCTGTTACCCCGTTTAGTGCTGCCTCTCTGGTCATTTTTCCTGTAGACTGAACACCTCAGAGCAGAGCAAGGATATGTTCTAGCTTGTCTGTCTCCCCAGGATCTTCCACACACATAGTAGGGACATGATGAAGTCTGGCTGAGTGCTTGAGGATGAAACGCACCTTTTCTGGGTTTCCTTGAGGTGCTTCTAGGTGGTATGGGAACTGGTGAGCCGAGGTGGTGGGGCTCGGGCAGTAGGTGGCGCTCTGTCAAAGTCTGCGATCGATGTCTGGGAGGAAAGGCATTCACGAGAGCTTCAGAATTCACCCAACTTTAAAATTAAACAGAAAATGATGATTAAGCATTTTTAACTTTTTAACTCTTGGAGTTAATATTGAAAAGTCTTATATCATAAATGTTAGGGAATTGCAATCAATCAATTCAGAAAATGTCCATTTATGAAGCCCCTACTAAGTGCCAGGTATGGTATTAGCATGTTAATTCTGAAGGGAGTATTCCTCTTTGTGTAACACATCCCCCTGACTAATCTATCTGTATTACTTACCTTTTAGAGGAATACATTGATGAATTGCTCTATTAAAAGAGAATAAAGGTATTTAAAGTCTTTAACGGGAGAGGAATCGCAAAGGAATTTTTAAGGCTAACTTGGAATTGTGTAGAACTTTCAGCCCATTATGTTAATTTTTTTTTGCCCCAGAAGCTGAACAGCTTAGAGGGAGGAAAAAAAATCAACCTGTTCTCATCTTGTTGCAGAAGCCAGGTAATCTTTGTCTCATCAATGCTAACAAATATACCCCTAATAGCAGTTTGTGTTTGTAACAGTGAGAAATGCTTCTCTGGAAAATATTATTAGCACTTATATTACCTTACAGATTATACTCTGGCTCAACAGAGGGTCCTAGTAAAAATATAATAGCAGATTGCAGCCGAAGGGCTCTCTATTTTTTATGTTAGAGATGTCATTATTTTGCAAAGTTGAAAGAAATTCTTGAAAACAGAGGCCCTGCACACACACAGTTGCCAGAGCCCAGGTTTGGGAGGGGGCCTGCGGCTGGGGGTGGGACTGTGGCCTGCTGTGTTCTGGGGCATCTTCTCTTGCATGTAGGGGAAGCTGGGGGAGCTGGCGGAGTCTGTGGGGGTAGAAGTGGCGTCTCCTTCCGCAGGACAGACAGAGTGAGGATGGCTCTAAGCAAGCCATCTGGCCTGGTCCTGCTCAATGGCCATATTCCTCCCTGGACTGGCCACTGCATTGCCAGTTCCTGCTGTTGCCTCAGTACCAGTGTGGCGCTTGGTACACCTCAGAGCCTTCGCATTTCTGGATGACCCAAGTGTTGAAACTACAGGAGAAATGGGCAGAGTGGCGTGGCTAGACTAGGTACCACTCAGGGGCCCAGAAAGCCCTTTTCTGTGTGCCTGGGGCCACCTCTTAAAGCCAGGGGCAGGAAGGAACCCAGGTTCAGGCTCATCTGAGGGCAGGACACAGGAGGAGGAGATGTCCTTGGCCCGAGGATGCTGGTGGTGAGGCAGGGAAAGGTTTCTGGGGAGGGCAAGGGCATAAGCAAGAATTGAAGCAGGCATGAGGTTAGGGGTGTATGTAGGCCAAGGGGCAGGGCAGGGCAGGGCAGGGCAGGCTTGACACGTTCCCAGGCTTCCAAACCCCAGGTGCACCTAGCCCAAGACCCATTTTCCATTCTTTTTGTCCTTGGATGAGCACTTAGGGCTTTTCTCTGTGCACAGACCCCTTTCCAATTCTGAAAGGGCCGTTCTCCACCTGTAGAGTGGGGGATAAAATGAAGACTGTCTCCGCAGACTGCAGTGCCAGCTGATAGTGGTTCTGTGAACACGTTTTACCTGCAGAGCGTGCCTCCTCTGCAGGTGTGCTGGTCGGGCGGAGGCCTGCCCCCAGGAGCTCACAGTCCAGTGAGGAAACAGAATCACCACGTGGGGTGTTGCGGTTCACATAGGAGGCTTGGCTGTCCATTTCTGAGTCCCCTGGTGAAGTGCAGAGCCTGGGCCACAGTGAGTCCTGATCTTGGCGAGCTGAAGGGTCCTGAGGCCTTCATGAACCACGGGTGGGGGCTGGAGCTGAGCCACTTAATGCTTCAGGTAGGCAGAGGGTTGATAAATAGGAGGGGAAAGGTGTGCTAGGGGAGTGCAGCAGCAAGTGCTAAAGACTTGGCGGTGGAAAATGCAGCCATGTCAGGGGTACCCAGGCTGTTGGATGCCTGGGCTGCAGGAGCGGGGGCATTGCCTTTGGGGCCCGATCACGAGGGCCTGGATGCCAGAGTGATGTGTCTGTACGCGCTTCTCCTCTGCTTTTCTGCTTGGGGACCTAAGTAAGATGTGCTTATCCTGAGGCTGGAGCAACAGAGACCCCCGAGGATGCAGCTACCCCCCCCCCCTTGGCTTCCTGGGCAGGCCTAAGAACTGCTTGGGGGACAAAGGGCTCCAGCCTGAGGCTGCCTGGCCTTGCAGGCTTGCAGACCATGACCGGGACCCCAAACCTTATTCTGGAAGGAGGAACAATACGTGGTGGTCTAATGTCAGTCTCCTGCAGGGCCAGGGGCCGCTTGTGGGGCATCACGCCCCTTGGTTGGTCGGGGAAGGAGCTCTGGCTCTCTGGGAGGAGTGTAGGATCTGGTCACCTCTTGGCCCAGGTAACCCTACGCTGCGCCGCTGTATCTGCATGAGTGTTCTCCCTCAGGCTCTGCAAACACTCTGGAGTCTGCTGCAGAAGATGTTCTGGATGCCCAGAACTACAGGGCTGGTCAGGGGTAGGCCCTGAGAAAGGGCCCTTCAGGCTGCAAGCAGGCTCCAGACCCTGCCAGCCCACCCTGTGTGCAGTGTGAAGTGTTCTGAGGGCAGGGGTGGGAAATCAATGATCCAGCTCTGTTCTTTGCTTACAAATACGAGGCTGAACGCCCTGCCTCTTCACTGCGAGGCTGAACGCCCTGCCTCTCTTCACTGCCACCACAGGTAACTTACCTCCTGGTGCTGAAGTCAGGGAAGCATCCAGGATGGGATGATTGCTCAGGGAAAGAACAAAGAAAAATAACCACCTTTTACCAAGCAAGGGAATGGGGAAGGAGCTCCAGTGGAGCAAGGGAGTTGGTAAAGCGGGAGAGAGTAATGGTCACTAATCAGCTTTGGAGCATGAGAACAAAACTGGGAACAGCCAGTTTTTGTCTGAGTGACAGCATCGCAAACTCCCCACTCAAGGCCCTTCTGGTTCTGGTTCTGGTCACTCCTCTCTCCTCCCCTCACCCCAAGTGGCTGCTCTGACTTTCCCAGACCCCCACTGGCTTGGTCAGGCTGGCTCTCCAGAGCAGAGGAGTTCTGATAGTTCCTTCTGGACCCAGAGCTCACCCTGTCCCCTGTGGGGACACTGCATGATGGTTGGGTCTCTGGGGTTTGGGACTATCATTTTTTTTTTTTAATTTTTCGACGTTTATTTTTGAGAGAGAGAGAGAGAGAGAGAGAGAGAGAGAGAGAGAATGAATGAGCAGGGGAGGAGCAGAGAGAGAGGGATACACAGAGTCCAAAGCAGGCTCCAGGCTCTGAGCTGTCAGCATAGAGCCCTAAACCGGGCTGAACTCATGGGCTGTGAGATCATGACCTGAGCTGATGTCTGATGCTTAACAGACTGAGCCACCAAGGCGGCCCTAACATGTTTTTGTCTCTTTAGCTCCAGGTCTTGCCTGGGGTCTTCGATGATGCTTGGGATATGAATGAATGAGGTAGGAGGGGATAAATTGTGACAGTTTGGGGGTGACATAGCCAGCAGCGGTGCTGTGCAGGTAGTGGGGCAGGGCAGGGGTCCTGGCACAAAGTGTGAGTGCACAGTGCAGAAACACAAGTTCTCTGGAGGTTCTGTGTGGCTTGCAGCTGCTTGACCTTCTCTCCTATGGTAACACTGGGGCTGTTTGAGGGCATATATTTTTTCTCCCCAGCCCTATATCATCACAGCCTAGTTTAGGACTTGACAAACAGGAGTCAGTAGGAGATCAATAAATGCTTGGTGGCTAAATGAATGACTGATTGAACTTGGTGTGTTGTAAATGTATGCAAGCCCTGTTGTCTGTCTTGGCCTCCGTTTCTCCATCCATACACAGACACTGAGTTGGAGGGAATCACCTAGCTCTGTGAGGTCCCTACACTGTGACTTTGACCCTGGGCTCTGGGTGCTGTGGATTTCTCCAAGTCTCTGCCACCCTTCCTCTTCCCCCAGGGCCCAGAGAGGGTGTGGAGGGGAGGGAGGGCATCGTGGTTAACTTATGGGATAGGGATAGACACTGCAGGCCCCCAAAAGTCCCCTTGGATCCCAAGGGCTGAGCTTTGGGGCATAGCTTCCACATCCTTCTACGGCACCTGCCAGGATCTAGGTGCTCAGACTTGTTGGAGGGCTGTGCCCTGGAACACATGATGGGGAGGGATGGCGCCTAATGGGGGGGCTGCCATGATTAGCTGGGCTCCGAGGGCTCATGGCTATAGGGGAGGGAAGGGGGCAGGAAAGTGGGCATAAGTTGTTTTTGAGGTCTTCCTTTCTCATGTTCCTGGGGTGAAGCAGGGAAGAGCAGAGTCCAGGCGATGGCTTAGCAAGGGGGAGAAGGTGTCTGAGCTGCTGGGACTCTGTGCCCTGCTCTTTCGGGAAAAGGGTCAGACTATCCTGATGTTCTAGGAGGAGGTGAATGGAAATCAAAGCCCCGTGCCTAGAAGACCCGCAGAGCTGTACACGTGTTGAAGAGTGAGGTGCTAAATAGCACACTGGAAGTGTGTGTGTGTGGTGTGTGTTGTCTAGCAGTGGGCTTCACTGAGGATACTTGGAATTGAGTGGTGTATTAGTTTCCTAGGGATGCAGTAACACATGACCACAAACATTTCTGGAGGCCATCATCTGAAATCAAGGGGTCAGTAGGACCACGTTCCCTGAACAGCCTTTAGGGGACGATCCTTCCTTGCCTCTTCCAGCTTCTAGGAGGCTCCTGGTAGTCCCTGGCTCATGGCAGCACAGTCTCTGTCTTCACATGGCCATTGCCCTTGTGTCTCTGTATCCTTTTCTGTCTCTTTAAGGACACTCTCATGGGGCGTAGGGCCCACTTCAGTGAGCAGGGTGGTCTTATCTAAGACCCGATTTCCAAATAAGATCACATTCTGAGGTTCTCGGTAGTTGCGAATTTTGGGAGAACTCATTCTCCCCGTTGCAAAAAAGGACCCTTATTTGTCTGTATCTGTAAGCCTCTTTTTCTAGGTGGCAGTTCTCCTATGAGCCGAGTTAACGATGTTTTCAGAACTAGGCAGGGGAAGGGGGCCGGGATTCTTACCACTTGGTAGGTAGATTTCTACTTCATTTATTTTCCTGTGGGCTCTACACTCAGCTGGGCCTTGGGCCCCAGAGAACACCCTTCAATCTCCCAGGCTTCTGCATATGTGTGTGGTGCGGCTCTCAGCTGTGGAAGGCAGGGGAGGGTGGTGGGGATCTTGATGCTTTTTTTAAATTTATTTTATTTTTTTTAACGTTTTTTTATTTTTGAGACAGAGAGAGACAGAGCATGAACGGGGGAGGGCCAGAGAGAGGGAGACACAGAATCTGAAACAGGCTCCAGGCTCTGAGCCATCAGCACAGAGCCTGATGTGGGGCTTGAACTCACGAACCGCAAGATCATGACCTGAGCCGAAGTCGGACACTCAACCGACTGAGCTACCCAGGCGCCCCAATGCTTTTTTTTTTTTTAATATTTATTTTTGAGAGAGAGACAGAGTGTGAGTGCGGGAGGGGCAGAGAGAGAGAGAAAGAGGGACACAGAATTTGAAGCAGGCTCCAGGCTCCTAGAGCCCAATGCAGGGCTCTAACTCATGGTTTGTGAGATCATGACCTGAGCTAAAGTAGAACCCTTAGCTGACTGAGCCACTCAGGCACCCTCTGATGCTTTATTATATAGATTTTCAAGTACTATTTCTATTTTGAATGCCCCCTGCACCCCTAGTGTCAGAGGGGCCTGAGGCCTCTGACTCCAGGGCCCATGTGGGATTGAGGAGGTACAAATGCGTTGCTCTAAGCCTTTCCCCGCCGCTGGCTTAAACCTGGTTTTCTCTGGTCAGTCACCATCTGGTTTCTAACTTCTCAAATTTTGATGCTGTTTATCTTCCATTCAGTTTATACCTTTGTGGGTATTATCCCTTTATGGTCACTCTACTAAAATCCACCAGCGGACTCTGATCACACTTAGAAGGATGGCCAAATTCTGGCCATGGCCAGCCTCCCAGCCTGGGCTTCCTCACATATCACACACAAGCCCTCTGATGTCCTGAGCTCAGCCTTTGTCCTCCTCTCTCCCTAAAAATAGCAGTCTTCAGAATGACCTTCCTAGCCCCTTCACCCATCCATCTTTTTATTGTACTCACAGACGGAACACACTTCTGTGCCCGGGAGCTGGGGGGCTCCCAGTTCAGCTGAGGAAAGCAGCCATGTGGCCATGAGCTCCTCTTGGTGTTCCCTCTCCTCCTCTTCTTTCACTTTCCTTCTGCCAATTTCTGTTCTCCCTCCCCTTGTCTGTCCGGGTCTGGCCAAGAGAGATTGGAACTTTCTGGAAGGGTTCTTGGGGAGGCTGGGGTTCTTTGGGTTCGGGTTTCTGTGACACGTGTAGAATGTAGAAGCTGATGATCATCTATGAAAATTCAATAAACCTGGAAAACAGCATCAGGGTTGATATCTGTAATTTAAAATAATGGATACTCAGAAATTGTTTCTCATTTATCTTTACTGCTAAGACTGTGGCATGAAAGAGACTTCATTAGGCGTAGATTTTTTGTGTGTGTGAAGAAAAAATAGTGTCATTTATCTCAATCAATGATGGATGCAGGAGGTAGCTGATGATTGTGGTTAATAAAACCCAACCAACAAAAGCTTCCGTTCGTTCACAGTTTGGGATAGCTGAAGGGAGCCACGAAAACCACAGTGGAAGAGGTGCGGAAACTTTAAGTCTCATTCTGGTGTGAAAGTACTGCTCCTGGTTTTTATTTATTTATTTATTTATCTATCTATCTATCTATTTATTTATTTATTTATTTTTATTAAAAATTTTTTTTTCAACGTTTATTTATTTTTGGGACAGAGAGAGACAGAGCATGAACGGGGGAGGGGCAGAGAGAGAGGGAGACACAGAATCAGAAACAGGCTCCAGGCTCTGAGCCATCAGCCCAGAGCCTGACGCGGGGCTCGAACTCGCAGACCGCGAGATCGTGACCTGGCTGAAGTCGGACGCTTAACCGACTGCACCACCCAGGCGCCCCTGCTCCTGGTTTTTTTAAGCAGCACACCTGGCCTGCAGTATTCAGAAATTAGGGGAGGGGGAGGGGCTGCAATATGATTGGGCCTCAAGCTGCATCTGGTCAGAGCCCCACCCTTCCCATTATTCCTCCCTCCCCACCCAGGAGCCTTGAAGGGAAGCTGCAGGTGCAGGCCAGGTAGCAGCCCTCAGCTCCCCCCATGGGCTGTGCTTGGCTGGAGAGATGCCTCAAGTGTGTGTAGGTGTGTGTGCATGTGTATATATATATGCGTGTTTCTGCGTGTGTGTATGTGTCTGTGTTGTGTCCAGGATTCTCCCTCATGAGTCAGGAGGCAGCATTCCTTCATTTGCAGTATTTCCACTCCAAAATTAAAAAATCTCAGAGTTCAGTTTCTGCAAGTGATAAGTTGGCAAAGTGGAAGAACGTGCATGTGAGGGTGATTAATAAACTCCCCTTTGAGGACAAAGAGCACTTACTCGCCGTCTTAAACTCTTCCACACTCCCTGCTTGGCTAGAGGTGGAGGGCAAGGTCCAGATCCTGCAGGGGATCTGGAAGGGGAGGTTCCACTGAAGCCCCCAAGTTTGGATCCTGTGTTGCTTTGAACATATGTTGCTTCTGTGCTGTGTGCTAGGCATGGGCTGCCCAGAGTCACTTGGGGGTGACTGTGATAGAAGATCAGGGGCACCTGTAGTCCCGTGGGCGCCTAGCTGGCAGGGGGTTCACAGGGCAATGTCCGTTTGGCTAACTTGCGACCTCCTGTACATCTCACCCCTGCTTCCCCCTCTTCCTGCTGCACAGGCTGCTTGTATTTCTGATGTGTTTTAGATGTGGGTCATGTGTGTGAGCCTCTTTGCCCCCTGTGTGTGCGTGTGCACGCACACACAGACACACACACACACACACACACAAACACACACACACCTCGAAAGAGCAAGCTACAGAGCCAGGGACATCCTACTGTTAGGACACGGATCAAAGAATACTAATTGATCAAATATTAAATGCCACTTAAACGCCGCACTGAATAATTCACCTTTTCTCATGTGAGCAACTTTGCAGCAACTGGAATAGAAGGCAGGAGTTTTCATGCTGATAACGGTGTTAGCAGGGGAGGGGAGGAAATGTTGTTTGTTTTCCTGAAGTGTTGTGAAATGTGTGAGGACCAAAGTTTTCACTTATTAAATTCAGTCCTACAGGAATACGGTGTCACGATTTTCCATCTCAACCTGATTTTCAAAGAGTCAGGTGATGGCGACATGGAAGGCATTGAGAGGAGGGGGTGGTGGAGCCCTTAGTGGGAGCAACAGCTGCCGGGATGCGAGATGCTTTGCCTGGAGATGGGGAGACTCCAAGAACAAGTGGGAACAACCATGAGTAGGCTGAAGCATGCCCCTCCCCAAGATGTCCTTATTCTAATCCCCGGAGCCTGTGACCACGTTCTGTTACCTGGCAAGGGACTTTGCAGGAGTAGTGAAGCTGGCCCTCAGTTGGGGAGGTCAGCATGGATTATCCGGGGGAGCCCAAGGAAATCACGCAGGTCCTTTAAGAGAGAGCAGGACTTTCAGAGTCTGAGAAGGAGGTGTGATAACACAAGCAGAGTTTGGGGTGATGCTACTGTGAGCCAAGGAATGTGGACAGCCTCCAGAAGCTGGAATAAGCAAGAAATCGTTCTCTAGGGTCTCTGGAAGGAACACAGTTGTGCTGACACTTTGCTTTTAGTCTTGTATGATTCATTTTGGACTTCTGACTTTCTGAACTGTAAGGTAATTTGTGTTGTTTTAAGCCACTAAATTTATGGTAATTTGTTACAGCAGCAATTGGAAACTGATACATGCACCTTTGAATCTCCGGGCAGCTTGCTATGTGTCTAAAATAACACCACTGGACCCATTCTTGTGGGAGCACCTGTTGGAAGCAGGTATTTGTTATTATAATGGTAGTTAGTAATATCTGTAAGCACTTATTATGTGCCATGCTCTGTATTATATTAAGAGCTCTACTTGGGTGCACCTGGATGGCTCAGTTGGTTAAATGTTCAACTTTGGCTAAGGTCACGATCTCACCATTCATGAGTTCGAACCCCACATCGGGCTTTCTACTGTCAATGAGGAGCCCACTTTGGATCCTCTGTACCCCTCTCTCTGCTCCCTCCACCGCTTGCATTCTCTCTCTCTCAAAAATAAACATCAAAAAATAAAAAGCTCTTCTTACATTAGCCTATTTAGTGCTCGTGTCAAGCCCATGGTGTCAAGCCTACTGCTATCCACACCATGTTAATTATCCACTGCTGCCTAACAAAGTACAATTAAAAAGCCCAAACATTTATTGTCTCATATTTTTTGTGAACCAGGATTCTGGGAAAAGCTTAGCTTGGTTGTTCTGGCTCAGGATCTCTCATGAAACTGCTGTCACCTGCCGTCAAGGTGTCTGCTGGGGTCGTCTCAAGGCTTGGCTGGCAGTGGGGCCACTTCCCAGCTCATTCACGTGGTGGCTGGCAGCCTCCAGGCTCTCTGTTGTGGGCTGGAGGCTTCAGTTCCTTCTCCACAGGGCTGCTTACAGCATGGCAGCTTGAGAGAATGGGAGGGTGGGAGAGGGAAGGAAGTGGGGCAGGGGGAGAGAGAGAGAAGAGAAAGAACTCAAGAAGGAAGCCATAGTCCTTCTATCACTTAGTCTTAGAAGTGACATTCTATCATTTCCACCATATTCTATTCTTGAGAAGCTAGATTCAGCCACACTCAAGGAGAGGGGATCACACAGGGGCGTGAAAACAGGAGGTGGAGAGCATTGAAAACCAGCTTAGAAACTGCCTACCACACCCACTTTACAGATGGGATAACTGAACTCCAGAGATGTTCAGCTAGTAAGAACTAAAGCTAGAATTGGAATCCAGCTCTGGGTGAGCTCAGAGCCCATGTTCTTAACCATCAAGCTGTCGTGCTTTTATGAAGTCCATGTATTTAAATACTCCTTCCTGTGTCTTTAAGCACTCCTGCCACCTTTAGACCTTGAAGGAGAGACTAGAGGTCTCTCCTTGGGGTGGTGCCCATGGCCCTCAAGTACACCTCAGACCTAGCATGGACCACTGGGCACTGCTGTGTTTGGTTTATTGTCTGTCTGTCCTGTTGGAAGGAGTGGGGAGCCGAGTGCAAGGTGGATGCCTTTTTGCATGAATGAATGAATGAATGAATGAAGAATGAAAAGACAGACTCAAAGAGAGAAGGGTGTCCCAGCAACATGGGGCTGCAGGATGAAGGGTTTTTCTGTGATTGGGGGGGGGGCATATGTTTCTGTTTGGTGGGCTCTCTGTGTGAGGTTTTCCTGCAGCCTCAGAAGCTTGCCCCTTGGCAGCTTGGTCCACCAGACCTTTGTCTCTCTGACACTATCTCTGTGGGCACCTCAGCACAGTGGGAGGAGGGGGCAATGTCTAGGGGTTAATGGGCCTTGGAGGGGTCATTCTCTCAAGGGAGAGGATACAAGTCTGCGAAGTGGTATTTATTATACATCTCACGTGCCTCCTTCCCCTTTCCTTTTGCGGGGACGGGTGAGAGAGGGACGAAGCTCAGGGATCCCTGGAAGGTCACACCTAGAAGGATCTAGAAGAGAGGGAGGGGACTTCACTAGGGAGGAGACTTCTTCCTCATTGACTTAGCACACTGAAGCCTTGGTGCCTTCTTCCTTCATGCCAGCCGTTGGGAACTTCTAGGCCAGTAGTTCTCAAGGTATGGTCCCTGGACCAGTAACAGCATTACTTTTCAGCCTTTCCACACTATACCTTCTGAACCAGAAACTCTGGGGTTTCTCGAGTCTGGGACCCAGGAGTCTGTCTTAACAAGCCCTCCAGGTGATACTGACACATGATAGAATCCAAGAGGCATCTCCAGGCCCTTATAAATCCTTTCAAAGCTTTTACAGTTCTTAAAATAGGACTTACCCAAAGTGAAAAATCTTCAATATGTGAATGTGTTGGAAAACCCAGGAAAGCAATAGGACGTCTACAATTACCGAGAGTTTAGTATTAACTTACTGGTGTGGGTCACCTCATTGTTATGGGATTATGTGTGTATTCATAAACATAACATTTAGTAAAGTTGCAGTTTTACTATAAATATTGTTTCATATTCTGCTCCTTAAGCATTTCTGCACGTCCTAAACACTTATCCATGGCATGACTCCCTCAAAGCCCCATAGCACTCCGTTGTTGGAATGTACCTTAACTGACCGGTTCCTGGGCTGACTCATCCACTGATGTTGGCTGTGAACTCTGCTTACATAAAGTTACAATGTAGACAGTGAATTTCTTCAAGTCCCTGTCCCTCTGGGCTTGGAGGGTAGGACTGTTGAGGAGGCTCGTGAAAGTACAGGCATGGAGGCCTGGACACGGCCATGACAGTGAAGAGAAAGGGACGGCTGCCACGATTTCAGTGAGTCTCCAGAGTCAGTTTTGGGGTGAGGGGAGGCAGAGATTCAGAGTCTATGTGAGCAACAACACACTGTAGTAGGAAGACATCTGATTCTAGTTTTGCTTGGGGAATACACCCTAAAAGACAATACCGTTCTTTCTATGCACAGAAAAATGTGTGGAAGGCTATAAACCAAAATGTTAATGTAATTTCTGAGTGTTGATGTGATGAGATATTTTCATTTTCTTCTTATTGCTTATCTATATTTTCTGAATTTTCCATAATGAGCATCCATTACTTTTGTAATAAAAACACTGAAAAGAAGACAAGGGAAGTCAGGAGGAGTAGTCGACTTGGGCAGAAGATGCTGGAAGGTTCTTTTTTAGTTTTGCTGATGTGATGGCTCCTTGGGTTCTTAGACTGAGATGCAGGTCAGGATTGAAGGAGTGAATTTATGAATTTTTCTTCTTGAAATTCCCGGGAGGTCAGGGGCCAGCCAGGGCATTCTAAGGCTGAGAGAGGGCCATGGACCTCCTGTCAGTGGATCGAAGGACCCTGACTGGCTCAGAGAAAGTGCTGGTAGGGAGGGGCTCTGCAGCCGGTGCAACAAACTCTTAGGCCTGCTGTGAATGCATATACGTGTGTGCGTGTGTGTGTGTGTATGTGTGTGTATGCACATGTGTGTGTGTGCTGATGGGGGGAGCATGGAGGCCAGCCCTCATTAGGGCTGCAGAGATCCTGGGGAACACTGTGGCGGGCCAGCAGGTGTCTGAGCCCAGACTCCTCTTCCAGATGAGGCTGATCAGGAGGGAATCAGGGCTATTAACCTCTCCTTCGCTTGGGCTCTCACTCATCGCAATGCCCTGTGGAAGGAACCTTGAAAGACAGCACTCAAATGAGTTTCTGTGACATCTCATCTGCTGCTGTAGGGGCAGTGCTATTTATTTTATTAAAGTTCATTACTTTCAATTATGAAAGAGACAGTTTGGAGGGCTTTTGTCTTCAAAGGAATTAAACCATTTGCCGGAGACTTCTCCTCAGTGCTCAGCATTCCCGCCCTTTGGTGCAGGAAACAGTAGAGAAAACTTTTCTTCATTTGAAGGAAACACTTTTCCTCAAGGGGTGTGGAGAATTGGGGTTTCCCTTAGCAGAAGCCTGCAGGGGTTTCAGCTAAAGCGTTGGCCAGGGGCCGGGGCATATGGGGCAGTGTGCTGAGATTGCACTTGTGGTCACAGGTTTGCTTTGTAGTGTTCCTCCCACAGCATTTCTGCAGAAGTCCTATTTCAGAAGCTGCGCAATCCAGGGAGTGGGGAGGGGTGGGTTTGGGCAGTAGGGTGAAGGGTTCTTGAGGCCAGCACTGCGTGTGGGAGGGGAACTGGGAGGTTTCTCTTCCCTCCCTGAGTGGAGACTCCTCCACTCCCTCCTTTTGCTGCAAAGAGCTGGTGGTACTCATGTGACATCTCCCCAGACCACAGCCCAATTGAATGTGGCAAAGTTAGAAGTAAAGCTTGGATCATCTCTACCAAGTGGGTTTGGGGTCTTCAATTACTTTGTTGCCTTTTATTTGGACGTGAAGGAAGATGGGGAGGAGGGGCTCAGGAGGAAGGGTCTGCTATTCTCTTGTGGCTGGTGGAGACAGGGTCCTGTCGCTGTCATCTGACTTCAGGCCCTGCTCATGAAAGCTGACCTTTGCTCCCTGGGACCTGTCTCCCCACCCCTGTCACTTGTTCCTGGTGCATTGTACCACCTGGGCATCCGTGTTACACAGATGAGGAGACTGTCCCTAATGGCTAGGAGTGACTCTTAGCAAAGATGTCCAGGACTAAGCAGGCTCCCAGCAGAAGGTGAGGAGGGTCTCAGGAGGGGGCTTCTGTGACATACAGGAACTTGGAGTCAGGGAAGGTTTGAAGGTTGAGGAAGCCCTTCTCCTGGATTCTGTAGGATCTGACAGGGTCATCTTCAGAAGGTGTTCCACGTTGCGGGGCTAGCAAGGGAGAACGCTTGGATGTGGTAGGGGGTGCAGGAGCAGGGAGAGATTCAGTGCTGGAGCAGGGGAGTGAAGGGCAGAGATAAAGTTGGGTCATCTGATGGGTACCCTGGAAGGATGATAGGGAGCCTTGAGTACCATTGTAAGGAGATTTGTCATCAGACCAAGGAAGAGGGGACCCTTGGGAGGCTTGTGAGTTTGTGAGTGCCTTGATTAGAGATAGCTCCAAGATATAGCTCATTTGATAGACTGGCCGCTGGGTCTGGGGCTGGCAGTGAAGTGAGAGGGTGTGGGCTGAGAGAAGTCCTTTGGAAGCTTCTTGGAGAATGAGTGCCCTGAGCATCACCATGGATGGCATGGCCAGTGGTAAATCAGCCACATATGTCCCTAGTGCCCTGACTCTATTGTCTGGAGTCTTAGCTTGGGGCCTCGGGGCCTCAGTCCTTAACTCCACTGTTAGCTCTGGACCCTGAGCGACTGGAGCCTCACTGAGGGCTCCTCTCTTGTCTTGGAGGACAAGAAACCTCTTGATTGGTTGCCTGCATATCTCCCTGGGTCCAGGCCTGGAACTGCTAAAGCCATCCACCCCTTCTCTGGCCCTTGTCTTCTGCTTCCCCTGTTCAGGGCCCTGAGTGTCAGATGTCAACATCCCAAGAAAACGTTTGGTGCTCTAAAGACCCTGCCAGAGAGAGGGTTCTTGGTGAACCTGAGGATGGTGGGGTGGTGGGGATGGGGGAGCCCAGGGCTGGCACTTGAAATGTGTCATTGTTTTATTAAAGTTTAAAATTTAATAAAACAAAATTTATGGGGAGGTGTTCCAGCTCCACATACATCATTTGGCTTCTTGCTGATGCAGCAGGTTGGGTGCACAGCTGTGCCTCCCTGTCTCTGGACATCAAAAATGGTAGGTTTGGTGGTTACAGAGGCCTCGTGGGGTGGAGGGCAGGCTGGTGGTATGGCCCACACTTGCTAGGGCTGGCAGTGGGACTGAGCTGGGCCCAGGTCAGGCCGGGCCAGTGTCATGCCTTTGGTGCTGTTGTTGAAGATCTCAGACCTCCACTCAGGTCACCTGATGTTTCCATCTTCACTGTAGCAGCTGGTGCTTGACCAGGTGTTGGGGCACACTGAAAGTCCTGGGACACTCACATGGTGGGGCTAGAGCTGAGGAATAAAGGGACAGACTGCAGAGTCAAGCAGCAGGATCCCAACTCTGCCAGTTACTTGGTGGTGTAGTTTCTGAGCCCTTCTTCACCTGCAAAATGGCAGTCGCAAGAGATACTCCCTTATTGGGTTATGGCCAGAGAACCCCGTGGGGTGCTAGGTGTGGAGCTGGCACTCAGTAAGCACTAAATAAGTGGGTTTTTTTCCTTCTTTTTATTATGGACTAGATGCCACTGGGCATCAGGTCACAGTCCCACAGAGCCTTCAGTGAAAATGAGGAGGCAGATTCATGGACACTTGGAATACTTGGAGGCATGCTAATTACTGAGAGGAACTCAGTGTGTGCATGTAATCTGGGGAGGCTTCTAGGAGGAGGTGACTTTTGACACGGTCTTTTAGGGAGCAAGGAGGATTTCATTGGAGAGATCTAGAGACACCTGAAAAACACTATATCAGCCAGGTGACCATGGTGACATCACTGGTTATAAATCAGGTTGATGGTGTGTACCCTGGATATGTGAAGGGCACTTTCCCTCCCTAAGCCCCATCACCTCAGTCTAAACATGAAAAAAACATCAGATATATTCCAGTAGTATGGCATCCATCCTGCAAAATACCTGACCACTACCCCTCAAAACAGTCAAGGCTCAAGGCTGCTAATAACCAGGAAAGTCAGAGAAGCTCACAGCCAAGAGACTAAGGAAAGGACTAGCTGTAATGTGATATCTAGATGTGATTCCAGAGTAGGAGAAGGACATTGGATGAAAACCAATAAAATCTGAGTCAAGTATGGACTTCACTTAAGGGAAAAAAAAGGCTCTAAGGGGATGCCTGGGTGGCTCAGTTAAGTGCCGAGTCTTAATTTCAGTACCGGTCATGATCTCATGGTTGGTGAGTTGGAGCCCCACATGAGGCTCTGTGCTGGCAGCGTGGAGCCTCCTTGGGATTTTCTCTCTCCCTCTCTCTCTGCAAAATAAATAAATAAACATAAGAAAAAACGAAGGAAAAAAGGCTCTAAGCCCATTTTTCTGAAAAAGAGCACCTGGGAAAAGACGAACATAGGACTTTCACTGGGGATGGGGGACTGGACTGGGGGTGGGGGTATTCACAGAGGTTGAAGTCTTCAGCTGAGAGCTGGGATTCCAGCCACCACTGACGTTAATGCTCACAATGAGAACTACCATAACAATAATAATAGCAACAATGACTAACAAGCTTGCTAACTCAGATATCTGTTGCCTTGGGCTCTATGTTTCTCAGGGTGAAGGCCCATCAGGAAAGTTTACTGACAGCTTACCCAGCATGGGGCAGGGCTTCCTGACCCCCTGACTGACCTCCAGAAGTCACAACCTGGTGAGGAGACAGGCCTCCACAGGGGGTGTGATGAGTGTTGTGGAAGGGAGCACTGCCCTAGCCCTAGTGGGAGGATGGCTGGCAGAGGGGGAACCCCCTGCCTGGTCCTGGGCCTGGCAGCCGTGAGCATGTGCATGGGCCTCTGGGAGAGTGTGCTGGGGCCCGGCACCTGCTCAGAGGCCTCCCCTCCTCAGATACACCCATATCACCTGGAACCCCGCATAGACTCTCAAAGCAGCCGGGTGGCAACGGTTTTTAAAAATCAGAGAAGTGAGTACAGTTTGGCCCAGATTCCCAATGCTGAGAGAGCAGCGAGACATTTGCATGAAGGCCTTGGAGGGCCTGGAGCTCTCTGCCGTCGTTCGTGGCTTTCCTTTTAATCGCTATTTATTTTTAAATATCTGTCTAATGTATAATACAAGCTTAGGCTCTTGAGGCCATCGTCTCCCCTTTCAGCTCTGTTTCTGAAATCCCATTTATGGAGGACAAATAGCTTTTGGGTACAAGAGTCTTTGCCTCTTCAAAGAAGCAGTTAGCGGGCTGCTCTCTTCTGACTGTCTATCTGTGGATAGGGCCACAAAGTGAGATTATTTTAATTCCATTTAAACTCTCTGGGGGTCTGGCTGTCTAGGGAGGCAGCTGCTGTCTTTGTTGGCTTGTTTTCCTCATAAAAGGTAGGTTTCTTGGGCATGTAGGGAGGGTAAGGCAATGGCACCAGCAGGGGGTCTGTCTCTGCCTCTTGGCCCCCATCAAGGCCTGAAGAACTGGGCCTAGCATTTCTCTGAACTTCAAAGAAGCTCTCAGCAGGATCTTTGTGGTAATGACTCAGGAGGGTATGTTTACTGAGTCTGTGATCGGTTGTGCATGTGAGTGCCCCAGGCCATCTGGTTGGCTGGATTTGTTAAGAACCTCGCTCATTTCAGGAGCCACACTTTGTGGAGCACACACTGTGCCAGTTACAGGCCACATGGAGATGCCAAGTCACTCCCCAGCTTGGTGGGGTGGTAAGCCCTAGGATATGGGAAATATGGGATGTTGGGGGAGTTCAGAGGAGAGGCACCTGGCCAAGCTGGGGAGGGCTTCCTGGAGGAGGCGGTATGTAAATTGAGCTCTAAAGGATGAATAGAGGTTGTCCTGCTGATGCTTGTCTCCTCCAGCAGTGAAGCATGGGGCATAAAGTCTGCCATGGGCCTACTTTGTAAGGCGGGAATGTGCCCAAACCCATGCAGCTCAAAGGACTGTGGAGGTGATGGCGAGGGGCTGCTGGCATCAGAGTCTGCCTGGAGTGATGGGGTTGTCTCAGGCTGTGGAGGGGAGACTGAGGGTGGTCCTTATCCTTAGACCCTTGCAACTAATTACTGGACAGAATAGTTTGGAAACAAATGGTAGCAATCCTCCAGCAAGGAGGACTCAACCAAGAGGTGAGGTAGGGGGGCCACCAGGGACCTCAAATGGTCTTTCCTGTGGGGATCCTCTTTGGGGGATCATTTGGGCTGTGATGACAGGTCTCAGATCTGTAGCCAGGATTTGTGGGGAGATGGCATGGTCATCAGAACTAGCTTCCCTTTCCCCTCGTGTGAAAGGCTCTTGCTTTGTTTGACCTCACAGTGGCCCCTTCCAGTGCCTGGGGGTGCTTGATTCCTGGCTGGGGTTTGGAAGATGTCTTTTCTGGGGACCTTCTCAGGAATGTGGAGACTGTGAGGACCCCTCGCCTGGGCTCTGTGGAGTATGACTGAGGCAAGACAGATGGCCTTGGCCTGGTGTCTGGAAGCCACTGGGGCACTGGTAGTGGGTTCACTGCCCCCTGGGAAGGCCAGGCCCTTGAGCTCGGTGTGTGCCTGGGCCAGGCACTGCCCTTTAGTGCCCAGAGGGGAAGCCAGGGGTGAGTGGTCGGCTCATGGTGTCTCTTATTGTGGCAGCATCATAGGACCAGGTATTGGAAAGCCCAGGACCTGGCTTAGGGATTCACTGGGTTATACCGTCAGGTCACATAGCTTGGCTTTGCCTGTTTGTTCTTCTCCTCCCTCAGTTTTGTCATCTTCAAATGTGGGTAACTGATAGTATATGTGCCATTTAGTGCTTTGCCAGCATCGGATGGTATTTCAGATCTTGTGCCCCTGTTGTGCCCCTGCATTCTGCAAAGTCCTCCTCCCCCAAATCCCTACCGAACCTCAGAGATTCAGTATCCAGAATACCCACTAAGGTCTGCTTCTCTGGTGACTCGGCTCTTGAAGCACTGGAAAAAGTCAGAGCAAAGGACTTGAAGATGAACCCTACAGCAAGCACCTCCGAATAGCTCCTCTGAGAGATTGGGATGGGTGGGCAGCACTAATTTTATCTACTGACATTTGCTCGATTCACAATGACAGCAAAAAGCCCTTCCCTGATAGGGCCAGATCCTTCTTGGTGGTTTTGGAGTGGGGGTAGAGCCTCTGCTCGCCTGCCGGACCCCCAGACACTCCGTGTGAGTATAGAGATGCCCCTGTTGGAGCCCTGTGGAAGGCTCTGGCCCCACACCAGGGAGCTGGGCATTCTTGCTTGAAGATTCTCTCCAGTTTTCTGTTTTGCAGGGAAGTGAAATAGCTTGTTTCAGGTTATGTTGTTGGCAAATAGAAGAGCTGAGGTTTCCAGTTGGGACTCCCACTGCATACAGCAAGTTTGTTTAATGTTTTGTGGCTGCAGTTGGACTGAATTTTGAAGGGGGCTGGTCATGCCTCTAGGCCCTGTGGTGCAGTGGATGGAGGGAAGGAAAGGGTCTTGAGAGAAGGCCAGTCCTGCTGGACAGTAGTGTGGTAATGACACAGGTAATGACCCTAATATTGGGGTGTGAAGTAGGTTGCACAGAGGCTGGCACTGGGTGTGGTGACCGCTGGGGTGAGGATCCCAGTCTGAATTTGGGTTCCCTAGCCAGTGTGGGATACCCAGGCAGACTCCTATCTGGTGGATGTGGCCACTGACAGCTGCCATGACTAGTAGATGAGAATTCATTGGCCAACAAGTCTGGAAGAAATATACATTTTCTTCTCACTGCTCAGGTCTTGTTCCCACTGATGATTTCTATAAGATGAGCATATAATGGAAAGAGAAATATGGTGAGACTCAAGCCTATTTCCTCAGCCCAGGCATAAATAATTCATCTTCCTTTTTATGTGTCTACACAGAGCTTGACCATATGCCGGTGACCATTATTTCAAGGTGGCTTGGTCTGTCATCTAGGGCCTGGTGTCAAAGACTCCATTCTGTCTCCCTTCTGTGGGGAGGGACAGCCTTCCCCTGAATGCCATGACCTGGCATCCTCCAGCTGGAAGGGCCTTGTTAGCCTCCCTCCTGCCTTTGCCAGGGACATGGCCTTACCTTGTAACTGTTGGGTCCACGGGGTCAGCAGCCACTGGCCTCATGGGCATGCAGGGCAAGGCTGTTTAGTTATCCTTTATGTTTTATAGATGAGGAAACTGAGGTTCAGAGAATAAAAGAAACTTGCCCAAGGTCACACAGCCAGTAGGTGATGGAGCAGGATGTTGATCTCAAGCGTGTGATTCCTGAGGCTGTGCTCTTAACTACTGTGCTATGCAGAACACTCTAGGAGCACAGAGGAAGGTGGGCAACGCAGCCAAGGGGTGAGTGTGAAGGAGAGAAAGAGGTGTTACTGGAAGTCTACTTGAGCTCTGTTCTGGTTACCAATAACCAACCACCTACACCCCATGCTGTCAAACCACAGTCATTTACTATTATCATTTCTCCTGGTTCAGGGGGCTGGGGGTTAGACCGGGCTCATTTGTGGGCTCTTGTTCAGGGACTCTTGTGTGGTTGCAGTTGGTTGGTGGCTGGGACAGAGTTCATCCCTGCAGGCTTCCTCACTCACCTGTCTGGTGACAGAGGCTGGCTGCTGGCAAGGACCTCAGCAGGGGCTGTGGTAGCCTCTCCATGTAACCAGGGCTTCCCCATGCATGTCAGCTGAGTGGGGAGAAGGGTGGCCCCAGGGAGTCAGGCCAAGCTGCATTGTCTTTTCTGACTTAGCCTTGGGAGCAATTCAGTGTCACTTCTGCTGGACTGTTTCACTAGGAGTGAGTCACTGAGACCAGCTCATGTTTAGAGGGAGGGGAATGTGACCCCACTTCTCTATGGGGGGTGTCAAGGAATTTGCAGATGCTTCCCACAAACCCAGGATGAGAGGATAAGTGGAAGGATAAGTAAGAAGATAAGCAGAGATAAGATAAGGAGAGAAAGAGGAGGGGTGTTCCTGGCTGAGGGTACCCTGAGAGCAAAGGCTTGGGAGGGAGCTTGGTGGAGTGGAGAATACTGGTGGGGTGGGGGTGGGGGCTGAGAGGCACCACGTGGGCCCTGGAAGGCAGCTGGCAGGAGAGTGGGTGTTGTCTGGTAGGGGAGGCAACTCATTCACAGCTGTGTGGCTTAATTCTGATGGGTCTATTTCCATGTAGATGGTACCCTTAACACCAAAAGCCAGTTTGTTGAATTCCCCTCTGGGCCTTGAAAGCAGCTGGGGGCGCTGGTGACTTATACCCCAGGGCCCCTGGGCAGTAGCTCTGGGCTGGGAGCTTCACCGAGGCAGATCCCATGCTGAGTCCACTGAGCTCTAGAGGGGAGCCCTGGGCATCTGCATGTTCCCATCACCTACTGGCCCACTTCCGATGTGGTGTTCCCTTCCTCCTAGCTGCTCCTGAGTGTCCAGAACCAGGGTCAGGGAGTAACTCACTGGGTAGTGGGGTTTGCTTTTTCCTGGTAATTGGGGGAGGTTAGAATAAAGGGACGGGAGCTTTTGAGGAGAAGCTGAAAAAAAAGGTTTGAGGAAAGGTATCCTTTTGCTTGGGTATGAATCACTGCCCCTCAGCTTTTGAAAATACTTCTTCCATGCTGTGCTAACCCCTGAGGGGCTGCTCTCCTGTTCTTCCCTCCCTGGCACATACCTCAGTGCCCAAGCCAGCTGCTTCCTGACCCACTTCTCTGCTTGGCCAGGACTGGAGGCTTGGTCTAGGGAAGAGCCAGCAGACCCTCCAGGGCGTGTGAGAGAAGGGGTGTGGGGTTGGATCCTCTGTCTATACACAAAGTAGATAGTTTTCACACGGAGGTGTGATGAGGGCATTCCAAGGTGGCCCTGAGACTGCACCCCCTGTGTACACATGCTGTATAACTCTCTCCCCTTGAGTGTTAGTAGGACTTGTAAATATGATGGATGGCACTCCAGTGATTGTGTTACATTGTGTGATTCCCCGGAGGAGCATGCTGGAGAGAGGGTCTTCTACTGGCTTTGAAGGAGTAAACTGCCCTAAGGTGGGGAGGGCCAGGTGGCTAGGACCTGAGGCCAACTCCTGCATGTGACCCCTAGTTGATAGCCAGGAAGAAAATGGGGACCTCAGTCCTAAAGTTCAAGTGCCATCTTGATCTTGGCCTTGTGAGGCCCTGAGCAGAGAATTTGTCAGATCCGTGCCTGGACTTCTGACCTACAGAACTGTGAGGTAGTTAATGGGTGTTGTTTCAGCTGCTAAGTTTGTGGTCATTCATTTGTTATGCAGCAGTAGGAAACAAATACAGCAGGAATGCTGTGTCTGGGTTGAGGGTGGCATCTGGGCCCTTGGCAGTTAGGGTCTACAGGGGCTGTGGGTTGGGTATGGTTTGCATTGTGGCCATGGTGGCTGGGTTTGGTGGCCAGTTCTAGACCCTTGGGCTTCATGGATCACTTCCCATAGAGGCCCCGGTCACATGGCGACCCACTTTTTATGGCCTGGTACAGCCACATTTTATTGTCGAATTAGTAGGAATAACAGCAGCATTTTAGTGGCTGATTGGGAGTCATATATTAGCCATCGTATTAATAAGTGCACAGTGACAGGAGACCAGTGAGAGTGAGGAAATGAGACACGGTATTTATCCCCAGTGCAAAATCTTTTTTATTATTAAAGACACTGGGTTAACTGAGAATAGATTTAATGCCTGTCAGTAATTTTATTGGATAATCAGCAGCCCAGGGTCCCCACTCCACCATAGCCTGAGCTCTGGAACCCTTATCTAGGTCCACTGGATTCTTTGGAGGAGACACGGGGCTGGGAGGTTGCAAATGTGGGCACTTTCTTGGGACTTCCTCCTGGGCCTGCAGGTGTGCAGGCAGGACCCAGCCTGTAGCTACCTGTGGGCAGATCCTGAGCAGCCCACACAAGACAGGGAGAGTGCCTCACCCATTTGGAGATGAGCAACATGAGGTCAGGGCAAGTTCTGAGGCATCTGAAGAGAAGGATTGCAGGGAGGGCATCAGAACAGGTGCACCCAGCAGAGGGCTATGCAGCTGGAGACAGCCATACTTTGTGCCTCACCCTGTGCTCTGTCCCTCTGTGCTTAGCTGAGTCTGCTGCCAATGGCTCAGCCTTGGAAAGGATAGGTGTGCCTGGTACTGGCTGGCGGAGCCCCAGTCCCTGGGATGGAGGAGTTTGGGCTGTGGCCACTCCAGCGGGGGAGCATGCATTCTGGGAAGGTGACTGCACTGAAGCCCCCAGTGAGCTCTTAGGTTTTGGAATGCTGGAGAGGAGGGCTAGAGGACACAACACTAGACAGGAGACAAAAGTATAGAGCTTCCAGGAGCTGTAGTCCAGCCAGGTCTGTTTCCTATGAACATATAAGCCCTGCAAACCTGCTTTTCTTGAGCTCCGGTCCTGCTCCCTTCCCTGCTTCTCTGTGGCTCTCGTCTGAAGGGTCAGCCCTTCTTTCCTCCAAGCCTTCTCAGGGACCCTCATCTGACCCTCTCTTTGTGCCTTCTACCACCCCTTCTTGCCCCCACTACAGCAGACCCTGGGAAGTAGAAGACACGTGGGGATAGGTGAGAGACTCCCTGTTGCACCGGTGACAGGGAGCATGGCATGAGAGAAAAAACATGGGCTTTGGAGCATAAGTGCCATGGGTTTATACCCGACCCTGCACTGTGCTTCCTGGGTGACATTGACCCCAGAGGCATTGATTTCTTCGAGTCTTACTGCCCTCAGCTCCCAGAGACGACTACCACCTCTACCTCCCAGGAGTTGGTTATAAGGACCAAAAGAGAAAATGAACATCTGTAAAGGACTTTGTATACTGTCTGGCACATAGTAGGTGCTTATTCTGCAGAATATTGTTACTTCTAGAAGGACTCAGACTCTTATATTCTCAGGGGAACCTCCTGGCTGATATCGAGGTTAATTTGCTAACTTGTTTGTTCTTTCTGCAAGTGTGTGGTTCTGGGGTTGGTGATACCATGTGTGACAGGTAGCAGGGGCTCAGTGAGTATTTATTGAGGGGATGGAGACAGAGGTTATAGACAAAGTTCCTCCACTTTGGGGACTTGGCCTGGGAGGAGGGGTTGTGCTTGTGCTTGTGCTTGTGAGTGCAGATATTTTCTGGTTTTCCTCTGGCCATTTGATCTTATTTGGTGCCCATTACCAAGGAAGCCTCAATGATGTCTCCATCACTATGAGCCTGAGAAACTGCCTTCCTTATTCCTCTGTATCCTGACATGCTTTTGACCAGAGATTTTGGGGAGAGGTGACTGTGATTGTATCCTGCTTGGAAAAGGCAGTGCAGACCTCAGCCCAGTGGCAGGAGGTCAGTGGAACCTTGTGGACATAGACAGCATTAGCTTAGCCTCCTGTGGGTACTAGGAGGTCTCCGTTCCCCCATGGCCCCCCAACCATGCAGTTCCCCTGCCTCTGTCTAACCCAGAGCAGACACAAAACTGCACAGCCAGTGCTCAGTTGAGAACGGAGAGATAAGCAGTCATTTTGGGGAAATCCTCATGTGCTCCTCTGGGGAACGTGAGCAGGGTTTCTGGAGAGAGGGGCCCTTTCAGGATGGTTGATAGGAAATGATTCACTTACCTTTACACTTCAGTTATTTTTGGAGTTCACATCCTTGCCTCCAGGTTGTGTGTCCTGATCTCAAATCCTGTGTAGACTGCCAGCCTGGCAGTATTTGGGCTTGAATAGCCAGCCTTGGAAGTAGTCCCTAAAACAAAGGTTGGCCTGCCGCCTGCTGCCCTGAAGTTGAAGAGAGCAGATCGAAAAGTGAGTGACTGTGGCTTGCCGGGCCTGTGAGCATGTGGAGGGCATCTCAAGGGTCCAGGAGCTGGCAGCCTCTGGGGCCCCATCGACCTTCACTTTCAGAGGCGGAGACTAGCAAGTGTCCAGAACCCCGTGATGGTTTAGCCATTCTAGAGCTGAGGACTGGAAAATCTGTGTGATTGTTTATTGCCTCCATTTTTTATTATCAGCAAAACTTTAATTACAGCTCTCACTAAACCTCCCACCTTCTGCCAGCATTTACAAGGCAATAAATTTCCCCTTCTCTCCTTACACAATCTGAACCTCCAATAGGGCAGTGCATATGCGCTGGAAGATATTGATTCCCTGAAGAAATTATAACAGCGTTTGTTCTCAAGTAAACACACAGAGAGGCTATTATAACACTGAGGAAGAGTCGATTGTCTTTGCTTTATTAAACAACTCAGCTCTCAATGGGAAGCACATCTAAATTATCAAGAGATTGGGAGAACAGATAGGCAGCGCTGCCTGGAGTGAGGCTTCGAGTGGGAGAACTCTTCCCAGCAGAGGTTAGAAGGAAGGCTTTGTCCCTTTCTCCTTGCTTCTCACTCCCTCATCAAACCCATTTGCTCCTCCACCCCTCACCCCTGCAGTCCTTGAGCACTGAAGGGGCATTGATCGTGGCTCTCAGCTAGGGAGTGGGCAGCTCCCTACAAGCTGGCAGAAAAGAAGCTTGCACAAAGCCTGCCAACTGGCTAATGGCCCCATGTGTATTGGCAAACACTAAACACAAGCCTTTTAAAAACTTCTTGTTGTGTTACTGGCAGGTGGAAAAGGTTGATGCATTCATCAGCCTAATTTGGAAAATGGTACACGGCCCATCTTTTTGCTTCCAAACACCCAGAAATGCATCCCACTGAGCAAAAGAGTGATCAGCCATGACCTCGCTCCCCCTAGGCAATTTGAGACAGAATATTTTATTATAAACAGCTTGGTTCCACAGTCCCACAAGAGCAGAGATGGAATCAGAAGTCTGTGGATGTTCTATACGATGTTGATATGTTCTATATCATGTTTATGGGGTGTTAATTGGCATCCTGCTAATAAAAGAATAACTTCCCCCAAATCCATTTTCCATGATTAAATAAATTCATGAGACAAGGATGAAAAAAAATTAAACAAATACCTTTGCTGCAGCACTTTTCAGAGGCTGTATGTTAATATGCATTAAGAATCTGGAAGAGGGGAGAAATAATATGTACAGTTCTCTGTATATATATATATATTTTTAACAGAATTCACATCATGTGGGATCAGAGTTTTTACAGGACAGTCTGTGGGAAGTACTGAGCTGAGGGAATAAAGCAAGGATAGACAAGATCATGGAGAAGCGGTTTGGATTTTCTTTACTATGTTGGGTTGGAGAAACCAGTCATAGGAGTGAGTCTGAGTCGGTAGCAGGAGAGTCAGGTTGTGTCAGTTAGAGTGGCCAAAGCCTTGCAAAAATGGTGCCTGAACTCTCACTGGGTCTCTGAGAAGATTTGCCCAATACTGATCTGATAAGTGGTGCCTACTGGAAGGTGGGTTTATCTGAACTAAAGGAAGAACTCCAAAACCAGAGATATCCTTCACCAAAACATAGTCATGGCAGTCCTACCTTAATTAAAGACAACTCCGAGTTAATAGAGGAGGAATTACTATGTTTGGAAATGACATTCTAGTTTCTTTTGGACCAACCTGCTATCAACAACAAGTAGAGAAGCTGTGGTAGATTATAGTTTCCAGATGGCCATATCAACATCTATTCCACACTGCATGCCCACGCATGTTATATCTTCTTACCACATGGCATTGACACTCCTGCACTGAGAGGTGGGTTTTATGTTTCTTTCCCTTGAACATGGATGGACCTTTGTAATAGTCTGGATGAAGAGAATGTGGTATAAATGATGCTGTGTGACTTCTGACACTACGTCATAAAAGCCTCCACTGCCTCTCCTTTTCTCTCTTGCCATGGGAGCCCTGGTGTGACTTAGAAGTCTAACTAACCTGAAGCCTCCATGTTGTAGCAGTCACACGGAGAGACTACATGGAGTGAGAGATGCCTGAGGAGCCAAATGCCTGGCTATTTCAGTCTTTCCAGACTAGGTACCAGGCATGTGAGTGAAGGAGCCTAGCCAAAGACACCATATCACTGCAGCCTTATATGGGCAGGCCAGAATCGCCCAGCTGAACTGTTTCTGAATTCATGACCATAGTCACTGTGAGAGATAATAAGTGCTTGTTCTTTATTTGAAGCCACTGAATTTTGGGGGAATTTGTTACGCAGTCATAATTACTAGAATACAGCTCCACAAAATTAATGCAACCTGTTGAAGGCTTTGGAAAGCTAGCACAACAACAAAGGCTTGGCTCAAGGGAGCCAGTATTCTTGAAAGAAGGGAAACTCCAAAAGTAGAGCCAGACCTTTGGTGCTACTTTTACCCTCAGGTTAGTTGTGGACTCAGATGCTGAGGGGTGGAGCAGAAAGTGGCTGCTGAATAGCTGAGAAGTTGAGCATAGCTTTTAGAATTTTCAGGGTCTCTGAGGGAAAATTTGCAGCTCAGGTCCCGCCAAGTAGGAAGAGCCCTGGTAAAATCCCCAAACTTTGAGCTGTAGTTCCTGAATAATAGTAAAGGTGAACCTAAAAAATGTCAGCCCTCAGACCAGCTGAAGCCTGCCTTTAAATCAGCTCAGCCACTGACTGGGGTAAGGTTATCTGTCCCTACTGTGTCTGTTATCAGAAACAAAAATGAATTTTCTTTTCAGCAAGGCAACATGATCTGGAAACTCATATTATCTCTACAGTATCTGGAATTTACTAAAAAATAACTAGGTGTAGGGGAACCTGGGTGGCTCAGTCGGTTAAGCGTCCAACTTGATCTCGGCCCCAGGGCATGATCTCATGGTACATGGATTTGAGCCTTGAGTTGGGCTCTGCACTGACAGCGTGGAGCCTGCTTGGGATTCTGTCTCTCCCTCTCTCTCTCTGCCCCTCCTCCACTGGCACATGCACACATGCTTTGTCTCTCCCTCTCTCAAAATAGATAAACTTAAAAAAAAAAAAAAAACTAGGTGTATACAAGACAAGAGCTGACTAAAAGCCAAGAAAAAATATATGATAAAATAGACTTGAAGGGAGTCTGGCAACTGAAATGATCGGACATGGACTTTAACCAACTGTAATTAATATGTTCAAGAATTTAATGGCAACAGAGAGAATTCCTCCCAAGAATTGGAAACTGTAAAATAGTCACATGGCAATTTGGGAATTGTGAAACCAATAACCGAGACTTTAAGAGAGAGATTTAACTGCATATTAGATATAGTGGAAGAGCAGATTGGCACACTGGAAGAATGATGGGTAGAAAATTTCTTAGTTGAAGGATAGGAAAAAATGATAGAAAATACAGAAAAGAGCATAACAGACATGGAATATAATGAAATGGTCTGACATTTGTCATGGAGTCCCAGAAAGAGGAGAGCAGGGAGTAGAAGCAGTATTTGGAAAGATAATGGACAAGAATTTCTCCAAACTGACAGAAACATCCAGCCACAGACTCAAGAAGCATTATGAACCCTAGGTACAATAAATTGAAAGGCATACACTTAGGTGTATTGCAGTGAAACTGTTGGAAGTGAAAAGGGAATCTTTTGGGAACTGTTGGACGTGAAAAGTGAAGCGTTCAGAGGGAAAAAGGACCTTCTCAGAGCAACACTGAGCATGATACTGGTTTCCAAGGAGAGGATGGAAACTTGAAGGCAGTGAAATGATGTTATTCATGGTGAAAGAAAATTACCTCTGTGTTAGTCAACCTGGGATGCTAGAACAAAATACCATAAACTGTGAGGCTTAAACAACAGACATATTTTTTTCATAGTTCTGGTGGCTGGGAAGTCAAAGATCAAGGTGCTGGTAGATTTGGTTTCTGGTTAGGACTCTCTTCCTATCTTGCAGATGGCTACCTTCTTGCTGTGTTCAAACACTGTGGAAAGAGAGGGAGTCCTGGTGTTTTGTTTCCTGTTTGTATAAAGACACTAATTATATCACGGGGGCTCCACTCCCCATGACATCATCTAAACCTAATTACCTCTGTAAGATCCCACCTCCAGATACCATCACATTGGATATTTATATCACATTGTAGTATGAATATCATATGTGTTAAAGGTGTGTCCCTGGTCATCATGGAGTCCTGGGATCCAGGCAGTGTGTTCTTGCAGGCAGCAATGCTATGTAATGTTGAGGTGTTTATTTCTTTTCAGAAGGTCAGGAGCTAGTCTAGGTGACTTTTATTTGGTAGTAAGAGCAAACCTGCCTGAACCACCTGGATCCTTCTCAATTCACTTTTTTGTTTTTTACAAGTTGTTTTGTATTTTTACATAAATAATTTATGTTCAGCATAGAAAAATCAGAAAAAAATGACAAGTCAAAAGAAAAAGAATCACTCATAATCCTTCCCCCAGAGGTAATTTTTATGGTATTTCATTCCAGTCTTTCCCTATTTTCCAAAACAGGCACATATTATTTGGTGGCTTACTTTAAAAAATTTTTAAAAATATATCAAAAATACCTTTTAAAGTCAACAAATATAGATTATACTTTTTTTTCAACGTTTATTTATTTTTGGGACAGAGAGAGACAGAGCATGAACGGGGGAGGGGCAGAGAGAGAGGGAGACACAGAATCGGAAACAGGCTCCAGGCTCTGAGCCATCAGCCCAGAGCCTGATGCGGGGCTCGAACCCACGGACCGCGAGATCGTGACCTGGCTGAAGTCGGACGCTTAACCGACTGCGCCATCCAGGCGCCCCTAGATTATACTTTTTAATTCTTAGTACCGTTTAATGTTTTTTTTCTTATTCTATAATAATATGGAAAATACAGAAAAAAAGATAATTTTTTATTTAAATGAGAAGGTCAATGCTAAATGCTTAGCACAGCGCTTGACACAGTAACTTTCAATGTTCTGCACCTATTGTTACTATTATTATTCTTCACATCAGTACAGAGCTTTTTACAGCACAGGAAACATTGGTCTTATTTTTTTATTTTTATTTTTTTTTAAGTAGGCTCCATGCACAATAAGGGGCTTGAAATCACGACCTTGAGATTAAGAGTTGTATGCTCTACTGACTGAACCAGCCAGGTGCCCACAAATAAAGGATAATTAAGAAAATTGACATCTCTAGAGATTACTACTTCTATTTTTTTGTGAAAATTTCTAGTGTTTTTTTTTTCATGTATATATATAATTTTTCCCTTTTTTTTCCCTGTCCCAAACAAAACTAGGCTCATTATGCATGGCAGCCTTACTTTTAATAGCAGAATAGTATTCCATTGTATCAATGTGCTATGTTATATTTACATTTCCTCACTTTTGGTCATTTACTTGTTTCTAATATTTCTTTTTTTCTTTTTCTTTTTTTTTTTTTTTTTGCTGTTGGAAACAATGCTGCATTAATCAGTTGGGTCATCTATATCTTGTGGTGCTTATCTAGTTTTTTTCTAGAAAAAAATTCTTGCAGTTTAATTGTTTGGTCAAAGGGCATGCCCACATTTGTGTTTTTCAATTTATATTGCCACATTGCCTTTTAGAACAGTCACGATAACTTACATCCCTATTAGCACGGGGCCTCTTTACTCCTTATTCTTCCCAATGTGGGTCATGGTTTTCCTTATGAGTCTTTACAAAGTTAGTGGATGGAATATGGAATCTTGATCTTTACATAGGTATATTTTGATCTCTAGTGATGTTGAACATTTTCTTATATGTGCATTGTTTGTTTGTATTCTTTTTTTGTTAATTTCCTGGACATTCTAGGCCAATTCTGTGAGCTCAGTATAGGGACATGACTGACCTCTTTAGGTGAAGGCTTTTATCAAAAGTCTAGATTGAATTGTGTTCAAAGTTCTTTTCTTTTTTGTTTGTTAGATCCAAAAGGGTTCTAAATTGTCTGGGTTTCAAATTATATCTGGTTTTAGAATATCTGAATTGAAAGAGCTCATGGAGGACCTTTTTTCATCTCCTGGCTTTATAGATGGGAAGATTAAGACCCAGAGAGGAAAAGGAGCATTGCCCAAAGTCACATAGCATACTTCTCTACTACTATGTGCCTCTTTCTTTCTCAATCATGTGTTATTAAAATGTGATGCTTGGAATGATTCATTCTGTCTGGAAACATCTGCTATTTGCCACCTGTCACTTGGGCTATAGATGGAAATACTGGGTATGAGGCTAAGATTCCCTGTCAATCTCATTGAATAGGACACAATAGGAGAAAGTCTAGTTTGAATTTTTTTTTTTTTTTTTAACGTTTATTTATTTTTTTGGGACAGAGAGAGACAGAGCATGAATGGGGGAGGGGCAGAGAGAGAGGGAGACACAGAATCAGAAACAGGCTCCAGGCTCTGAGCCATCAGCCCAGAGCCTGACGCGGGGCTCGAACTCACGGACCGCGAGATCGTGACCTGGCTGAAGTCAGACGCTTAACCGACTGCGCCACCCAGGCGCCCCGGAGAAAGTCTAGTTTGAATGTCAATCTCCTTGAAAAGGAAGTGACCCTAAAAATTCATTGTGATTCTAATTAGACTTAGGAGATGTTGTCAAGTTTCAGAATATTTGGGGTTTGCTTTAATGAACAGATTAAAATAATTTATGTATAATTTGTGATTTTAATGAAAATAGGTAGTATAAAGTATGTTTAAAGTATTTTTGAAAAATCATTTTTCTTAATAATACTTTAATATTGCACTTTTGTCTGTTTCTCTAATTCAATTAGAAACATCCTTTGTACACAGTTTCAGAAAGGATAGGCTAGGTTTGCTGCAGTAACAAATAGCCAACAATATCAACGGCTTAAACAACAAGAGTATATTTCTTGTTCGCTCTACGTGTCCAGTGGACACTGATCATAGGCACTCATGGGCCTGGGCTGATGGAGGCTCTATCTCCACACATATTTCTGTGTTCATCTTGGCAAGGGCAGGAGGTGCAGCAAACCACTGATTAAAAAAAAAAAAAAAAAAAAAAGTGTGTTTATTTTGAGGTGAGGAGGGGCAGAGAAAGAGAGGGGAGAGAGAATCCCAAGCAGACTCTGCGCTGACAGAACCGTGAGATCATGACCTGAGCTGAAATTAAGAGTCTGATGCTTAACCTACTGAGTCACCCAGGTCCCCAGATCACTGGGGGTTGCCAGGGGTTGGCCAACTAGGACCTTTGGGTCACATCTGACCTGTTGCCTGTTTTTGTACATTCTGCAATGTGGGAATATTTTTTATATTTTTATATTTTCAAATGGTTAAAAAAAATCAAAAGAAGAATCATATTTCATGACACCCCAAAATTATGTGAAATTCAAATTTCGTTGTCCATGAATAAAACTTTATTGGAACATAGCCATACCCATTTGATTACATATTATCTATGCCTGCTTTCCTGTTACGACAGCAGAGTTGAGTAGTTGTGATATTTATCATACGATCCACAAAGCGTGAGATATATACTATTGGGCTTTTTGTGGGAGAAGTTTGCTAACCCTTGTTTAAAAGCACCTACCAGAAACTAATACATGATACTCACCTTCACATTTCATTAGCCAAAAGAAATCCTTTGGTCTTGCCTAACTTTGAAAGAGAGGAAAAAATGCACATAAGGGGGTACTCTGGAAATATTTGGTCAATAGTACTAACAACTACCCCACAGACAGAGGGAACGTAACCTTCTCCCTGGCATCGTGCTGAGAACTCGCCAATTCTTAATTGAATCTGAACTAAAGATAATTTACTATAAATGTCTGTCAAAAGCCTAAATTGCCTATGTTCGTGCAGACCCTGCCCTCCCTCAGAATCACTGCAATCGATCTGTGATTATTCTCATAACTGCAATTTACAGCTTGATAACAACAGCTAGAGAAATTTATAAGCAACCCAATGAGCACTTTTAAGAAAAAAATCAATTCCAGTTCTCCGGAGTACAAGGGGACATTTAATACTGTAAATTGTCTGAGCTCAGCTAGAAAGGGAAAAAGAAAAGCATCTATTTTCTTATTCACAGACTCCTTTAGAGTAAGCGGTTTGGACCCTTATCCGGGAATGCTGTTTCCCAAACAACGCAGGAGGGGAACTATCCAGGCAGGCCCTACTTCCTGAGACAGAATAAGCCCCTCCACCTGCTTCAGATAAGTCCATCAATGCTAAGTAAACTATTAAGTAGACGAGAAATGTAATTTAAAAAAGTGATCTCAGAGCTGCTGGATTTAGACACCTTCTTACTTGCCATGAGATGCAGACACATTTTCTCCCTGGAACTCTGTGTTCACTGACACTTATGTATTTACATCACAAACAAGTGGCTTAGGCATGCCCTACCCAGGCCACTTTCTGTCCCTCAGACACAACAGAGAGCAAGACTGAGCTCCCTGCCTGGGCGGTTCCAGAACAACTGAGGCCACTGAGTCGGCCTCACTCATTAATGGCTTGCTGAAGATGTTTCCTCCCTGTCCTCTCTCCTACAAATTACACTTCCTTTCTTTTTAAAAATCTGAAAGCTCTTGTGCTTTTGCAAACCACAATTATTCGTAATGAATCATCCCCAGAGGGCACGTCTTCATGAAGTCTTGCCTACTTCCTTATGGTTCTGGCAACTGAGTAATCAGAGGATATAAGAGCCCTTATTCCCTGCCATAAAATAAGTTTATAGAGATATAATTAGCAATAGTATTATCTTCATTTGGACTTAGCCATGCTAAATGTCCTATAAGAGTTGTTTACGAGGTGATATGAATGGTAATGGTATTAATAACACTATTAGCCAGAAGTATCAATATTTTCCACCACTTACTGCCTCCTAATGAGGTTGCGTGTGGAGTTCTGGGACAGGAATGAGCTGGTAGATTTATAGAAAGTTGTAAGGAAGCACTTAAGAGTCATTAAAAGGAATTTGGTAACTTCAAAGTGTGGGGGCCCTGTTCTTCCTTGAGTTAGTGGCACAGAGCAGGTCTCCACGTGCACAGATTCCAGTGGCGCTGGACCCATGCTGCTCTTTGCTCTCTCCAGGTATTTGCTGATGTCCTTCTCCTGTCTGTGATTCCTGCCCACTGGTCCATCCAGACACACCTCTTTCCTTCCATGGGGCCTGGTTCTCTTGCTACCACTTCCAGGAAGCACTCGGAGAATTATTCCACCCTCTGTCGTGGACAATCTTGGCTCATGGGCTCTCTCATCTTCCCAGCAAGAGTGTGGGATCTTTGAGATGGGAGCCATGTTTCCCATTTGGTATCTCTTATAGCTCAGAGGAAGAAATAAGTACCCTCCTTTGAGATCCCAGCTCCGTGCCTTTCAGCACTCTGCCTGGTCCTTATACCTCCCAGATGCCCCTGGAGATGCCTTCAGATGACATTTAGTCTAGCAGGTCACTTTATAGATGGGGAAACTAAGGCTCAGAGCAGTGATCTGTTTTGCCAGGGCCCCACACGGTGAGGGGCAGGGTGTGGAACAGTTACCAGGCCCAGCTTCTGAATGAGTGGATGGGAGTAGAGAGGAGAGTCCTTGAGCAAGTTCCAGGGCCAGACCAATGGTGATTCCGCCATGCCTCAGGATCCCAGATGTTCACCTAACTGAGGAGGACTCTCACAAAGGTGGCAGAGCAACACAGAGGCGGGAGCCCTGGGACTGGAGGCAGGAGGTCAGCGTTAGGTGCTTGCTCTGACCCTTTCGAGTCTGGCCCTGGCTGAGCCTCAGTTTCCTCCTCAGCGAAGTGTGGATGACATTCCGTCTGATGGTCTCCCTTGCGCTTGTGGGAATCCCATCCTAGGCTTGGTGGGAAAGTGCTTTGGGCTTCTGTGCTCCCCTCCCTCCCTGTCAAGTCTGAGTGGGGACAGAGGGGGAGTGTGAGATCAGATGGCAGGGTCCCTTTCCTAAGGCCCTGTCCATTCAGTGGCTAGTGGTGGCCCTCCACTTCCTCCATGTGGCAGCGTTCCCAGCCCAGGCCCCTGGCAGCTGCTTCTGTTCCTGCCGAGTGGGCACCCTTGGGAGCAGAGTGGCATTTGGCCAGCTCATCTGAGACTGACTCTGACCCATCCTCCTGATTCATGGTCAAGAAGCCTGCTGAGTTGAGGATTAGCTCATCACCATGCTGCTCCAGCTCCCCACCCCCTACCCCTGAGCCTTGACCTCAACTTGGGCATGCAGGCCTGAGCACAAGGGAATGCTATCGGTTGCTGTGATAGTCTCATCAGCCCATCTGTCCCACAGAAGTGGACACACGCTTGTTGATCTTACCACTGGAACTCCCTTTTGGGGTTCATGTCAGGAAAGTCTCTGGAGGGTGTCTGAGGGCAGATTGGGTCAATCCCTTGTCTCCATCCAGGCCGCCTGGGTTATGACATTGGAAACTCTGCCCCTCATAATGGGTAGGGATCTTGTCCAAGGCCTCTCTGGGAGCTTTGCTGGACCCACAGGCCCAGTGGCAGAGGGACCATGGCTGTGAACGGGGAGGAAAGATGATGGCTCCCCACCCCTGCCCTGCAGCAGACTCCAGGGCAGAGTCTCTGGAAAAGCCGCCTTTCTTTGGCCTAGTAGCGGAGCTCTGGAAATGGCCTCTTAGGGAAGACCAGACTTTGTACAAAGAGTAGTCATCAGGTTCTTCTGTCATTCCCCAGGCTGGGCCTTTGGGAAGCAGCAATTTGGGCTCCTTCCTATTACTCCAGGGTCAGCAGGGAGAGTGGAGCCCCCAGACCCCAGACCCAACTCCTTTGACAGCACCAGGAAAGTATCCCTCAGCTTGTGAACTCCTGAGCATTGGCCACTGTGTCAAAGTCCTCCCCCTTGGAGGACTCACCTTGGCCACACAGTAGGTGCTCAGTACACAGTAGGTACTGATTAAATGAATGAGTTAGGGCAGCAGTCAGAGGAAGGATTTTTGGTCTTTGGTATCAGAAACAACCAAAGAATGTTCGAGTCTTTTCCTGGAGCAAAGTGAAAAACTCCCTCTGAGTCTCACCTAAGGAGATAGCACCTTTCTGAGGTCTTAGGTGGGTGGTTTGGGAGGGGAGTGGGCTTGAGAAGCCTCACTGCCCTCCGCTCTCCCTTTGGTGTCAGGCCTGCCTGCCCCTTGTATACGGCTCCTCTTAGCCCGCTCAGATCTTATTACGCTAACATAAATTGAGTTACTACATCAAAAGCTCTTTGTTTAGTGAACCAAGCACTTTGTATTAGTTACTACATCTGTCTTGTTATTTTGCGTCATCTTTGCTGGCAGTCTGCACGAGTATCCTCGAGGAGAAAACTATAAAGACTTAAGTGATTTGTGAAATCTATTTGGTTCTTTTGGTTATTCTTAAATGGGATAAACAGCATCACTAGGGCTCCAGTGTTTGCAGGGGGGAGAACTGCGAGTCCAGTGCCCCCACCCTGGTCTGGGAGGATTGTGGTACCCATGCATGGTGGCTGAGTTTTCCCTATAATCTAATTAGGCACAGGCTGTTACCAACACTTCGTTCTTACAGAGTAGATGCAGGGAGATGAGAATTATTAAAATTGCCAATTCTTTGCATTTGTACGGTTTAAAATATAGCACTTTTCCATGTTATAAAAATAATATGATGTACATTATAGAAAATATTATGTACCGTATATAAATAGAGAGACAAAGCCCAGTGAAGAACAAATCCCACATCCCAGCCCTGAGGATGAAATACTAAGGCTTCCGTGGGCAGCCTTCTAGAGGTGCTTCCAAGCATGTGTGCCTGCGTGTGTGAGTGTGAATCTATACTTCTACGTATGTACTTAAAATTGTTACAAGAATGGGATCAAAAGTATGTTTGCCTTTTATCCTCACAGCCATGGTGTCTTTGGTTCCCCAGGAAGCTGCCTGACCTGTCAGTTCACACAAAGCCTGCTTCTTCTTGGCCATTACCCTCCCCTTGGGCATCTGTTCCAGTTAGCATACAGCAGGGTGACTAAAATCTGACTATGTGTCACCAATACCCAATACTCTCTGCCTATGGGGGGATCCAAATGAGACAGGGTTTGAGACTGAGTACCCTCTGGCTTCCCTTGATGGCTTCTGAAGCTGTTCTGAGCCTCTTGGTAGCTCTTCCTTGCCAAGGGTGCTGGGGTGGACATTGATGTGTCCCTGTGTGGTTGATCTCTAAGGCTTTGTGTTGAATCCTGATCCTTGAGCCCCGCAGGGCCCCCAGTTGTGTCTGTACATCCTGCTCCGCCCTTTATCACCCCTGGATCATTGAAGATGACCTTCCCCTGCTTGAGGATGACCCCAGGGAGGTGTGTGACCAGCCTTGCATGCAGGGTTCAGAATCTGGGGTGGTGTGGTGTGGAAGAAACCCATGGTTCTGTGGGCCTTTTCATCTCAGGGTAGAAAACGATGCTAGAGGAGTCTATAGACTCATATATCTTCCTCCTGGCTTTAGGAAAAACTTGCTTTTTCTTTTACTGTCCACTCACAAGTGATGTTAAAGAATCTCTGTCTTTCTGCTGATATATAAGAGAGTATTTGCTCAGTGTCCACCTTCCATTTTCCTAGAGAAATCAATCCTCCTTGTCAGAAACACATAGTTCCGAGACTATACATATGTCAATATCAGCTGAGCTCAGGGACAGCGTGAGGGAGACAGGCGCTTGCCAGGTGGGGCACCACACTCCCTGTTCAATATTCTTTGACCTCCAAGCTCACCCTGACTTTGTTCAGTCGATTGTCCCCCTGCCGTCAGGAAGGCCTGCCCTTGAACGTGGCTGAGCGATTCATTACCTGTCAGAGGCAGCCAGGTGTGTGTGCACATGGCTGCACTGGGGGCTTGTTTAGTTGGCTTAGTAATTAAAAGCAAACAAAGCTGGGATGGAGACCTGTTGGTGTTGCTGGGGGCACTGAGGCAGAAACATGTGGGCAGGCAGCCAGTTTCTGAAGCCCAGGAAGACGAGGTGTCATGAGAGGTGACAGATAGAATGCTGGGACCTTGGAATGGGGGAAGCAAATGGGTCCAGTGCAGGCCATCTTGCAAGGCGCATGAAGCTCTCATCCCCATCTGGGCCTGGGGTGGGACTGTCACTGAGCCTGTATTTGGACCTTCTGTGGTGAGAGAGAAGGAGGATCAGATCTGTTCTCAGATCACAGCCCTGCTGGGCCCTTTATTGGAATCAAACTGGGTGTTGGTGATATCCTAAGAAAGGATTGAATTTTAGTTATTCAGTTAGTAGCAGAGGTGGGATTCAAACCCAGAGCATTGTGATCCCAATGACATTCTCTTGTTGGTGTGTAATGTATTGTGTGGGTGGTCCTCCAAAAGTTATGTCCACATACCTGGAGCCTATCAATGTGATCTTATTTGGAAAAAGTGTCTTTGCAGATGTAGTTAAGTTAAAAAAAATTTTTAAATGTTTTATTTATTTTTGAGACACAGACAGAGCATGAGCAGGGGAGGGGCAGAGAGAGAGGGAGACACAGAATCTGAAGAGGCTCCAGGCTCTGAGCTGTCAGCACAGAGCCCGACATGGGGCTTGAACTCACAAACCGCGAGATCATGACCTGAGCCAAGGTTGGACGCTCAACCGACTGAGCCACCCAGGCACCCCACAGATGTAGTTAAGTTAAAGATCCTGAGATGGGGTGACTATCCTGTGTTATCCTGGTGAGCCCTAATGCCAATGACAAGTGTCCTTCTAAGAGAAAGGCAGAGGGAGAGTTGGGACAAAGAAGAGAAGACACAGACAGGACAGGATGAGGCAGTGTGACCACTGAGGCAGAGACAGGAGTGATGTGGCCCCAAGTCAAGGAACATGGAACCACCAGAAGCTGGAAGGGGCAAGGAACATATTGTCCCTTAGAGCCCCCTGGAGGAGTATGGCCCTGCCAGATTGCAGACTGCTGGGGCCCAGCACTGAGAGAGGCTACATTTCTGTGGTTGGAACCCACTCAGTTTGTGCTGATTTCTTATGGCAGTCCCAGGACACTGGTGCAGAATGGCTCGGTTCATCTTAGAAGCTAGGGATTTTCAACTCCTCCTTTGCAATCCAAGAGGCATCTTTTTTGGATTTCGGGGCAGTCCTGTCCACGGTGTGGCCTGGGTGTGGAGACATGCCTCCAGGCCTCTGAGGACATCCATGATGTCACAAACTTCCATAGTTTCAGTGTCCTTCTCCTGTCCCCTGGAGTCCCCAGCCCCAGAACACAGCGAAAGCTGACCTGATGTTGCATCTATGTTTTATGAGTGGATTTTGCTCAGCTCCGAGGTTGCTTATTTCTTGCCTGGAGGCAGCAGCAGGAAGTTGGTGCTGTTTTGGGCCTTTTGCCCCAGAGTGGCCCACTCCCCCTCAAGCTTCACTGGCAGGTGACCTCACAGGGAGGTTATAAATAGCAGCTAGGGATGGCTTCTGAGTGCCTCGAAGTGGAAGCACAATCACTTGATGACAGTTCAGTGCAGGGGGAGACAGCGGGATGCTGGGGGCTGTCGCCTCTCCTCTTCTCTGACGGTAATCAGAGCAGGCAGATGTCTCCGACAGCTGGGGCTAATGGGCTGTCAGACAGGGCCGGACCGGCCTGGGACATCCTCCGTGCTCCTTGGCCCTGGTCCAGTCCAGACCAAGGGAAATCAAGCATGGGGCCTCTGAGTGAGACTGCGGACATGCTTGCAGAGAATCTGCCCCTTCTGCTGCCTGGTGAAGCCTCTCTGGGAGTGCGGGGGGCCGGGGGGGGGGGGTCTGCCCCATCCATCCTGGACAGTTTTCTTTTTCATTTGTGAGAAATGGTCATTTGAATTATTGATGAGAGATTAAAACTAAGCTAATTCAGTTCAATTTCTCCAATAGACAAAACTATTTATAATTAACCTAGAAGCAAAGGTCAATGCAGTCGTAAATGGCTGTGGTGGCAGGAGGAATTAAAATGAGAATCCACTTTGTGCTAAGGTGAAATTTATGCAAGGACCATCTTGAGAAGGGCTTTGAGATGAATTCGTGATTCTAGACCAAAGGGTGGTACCACCTGTGAGACCTTCATCTCAGCCTTGGGATGTTTTAAGCAAAGGATGATCTGGGCTTGTTTCTTCACTATGTAGCCTTGAACAGCGAGCGAGCTGGTGGCTTCTGGAGCATGTGTCCTCCAAAGCAGCCGAAGAGCCGGGGAGGCGGGAGGGCTGAGGTCTGGTTTGAGAGCCCCTGAGTCCTTGTGTGCCCTCATCCTCTCTGTCTGTGAAACGAGGAGATGGGATCAGTGTGCCAGGTTGCTCCGTCTCTGCCACTCCACACTCCGGCCCTGTAGTTGTGATGAGTGATTCTGGGGATGACGGGAGGGCTGATCCTCTGTTGTCAGATACTCAGTGCCCCCTTGAAGTTGGGGTTTTGTCTTTGGTGGTAGTCCTGGACTCACCTACTGCTGTAACCGTGACAGGTGAAAGCACTCTGTAGTCTGGCAGGAGGTGTCCTGGTTTATCCCTTGCAGGTGCCCAGGTCTGCCTCTCCCTGGCCTCCAGTGTCTGCATGCTTTGGGCACGAGAAGCGGGGCTTGGCTAATTTGGCAGTGAGCATCTTGGTAAGGGGCTGTTGTGCAAGCCGTTACCTCCTGCTTGTCATAGAAAGGCACAGGGTCTTCTATGCCTTGACTCTTTCACTTCCCTGATGGAGCTGAGCCATGGATCACTTCTTGTTTAATGCTGGGAAAATGTATTTAAATATTCACCACCAAACTCTAGAAGTGGCTTTCAAACATCTGTCTAGCAGCACAACCATTAAAAAATGAAGGCTTTGCTAGGAAATTCAGTAAATAAGACAAAAAATAAAAGGGTGGGGGGTGCTGCTTGGCAGTGGGGAAGAAGTAGGCCTACAGTTTCCTCTCCCCAGGGGCAGACTGCCCTCTGAGGGAACGGGAGGATTTCAGTCCCCACCCCAGTCCCAGAGGGGAATGCTCATCTTTCAGAAAACCACCCAGTGATAAGATCAGCCTCCTGATGTTAAAGCAGACAGACCCGAGACTCAGAGAGGGGAGTGGACTGGCCTGAGTGTCCCATGGGCTCCTTGCCAAGCAGGACCCTCTTGGCTTCCAGCTTGGCAGAGGGGAGGGCAGGGGTGGGTATTCTGTTTGTGACACCACACTGCCTCTCTGCATGCCGTTCTCAGCCCTGCTGGGATGCAGGTCTGATGCCTAAGGACCTGGTCTCCAGTAATTCTCCCAATGGCGCAGACCATTTGGCCTTTCTCTGTGAGGTTAATTATTTGCTTCTTTCTTGTCTTTTTTTGGCTTCCTTTTAGATGGAGTTAAAGTTTGTAGGTCCCAAGAAAGGGTATTAATATAAGCTGAAGGAATAGAAAACTGTTTCTTAAAGATGGGATCCATATTCTTTTTGAAACAATGCCTTCCCCAGACAGATCTGTGTTTTCATGGCGGTCCTTGGAGCAGCTCCCCTGCTTCATGGCGGACCTGTGTTATTTCATGCATCTTCTCTCTCACCTCCTTAGGCTTCTGCAGTTTTGAAGTCCGCTCTCACCTGTCAGTAATGAGGAAATAAACACCGCTGCTGTTTGTGACCTCCGATTTTAATTGGATTTTAGAGCGGTTTTGAACGAATGAATGAAATTCCTGGGCTCTAAGAATAAGCTCTTCTAGTAATGAGCTGAAACTATTACATTAATTTCCTAAGGACCTCTTCCTTCCTTTGCTCAGATTGTTTGCAGACACTGGTCAATGCTGCATATAAATTGAGGTCTCAAAAGGCTAAATTAACAATTAATCGGAAGCATCTCTCAGCCCCGCAAAATGGAAATAGTCCCTCAATTGTGAGAGGAAATCTACCTTCAGAGACCTCTTGTTATTGAAGAGGTGCACCTTGGACACATCCGAGGAGTGTGGAGTGAACTCTTGTTTATAAGGGTCTGAAGGGGCAAGGAGTGTTCATACATCAAAGACATAATTCTTCATGTTTTGTCACATCAGCTTTTCTCTTTCTTTGTGTTAGCGCAAAGTCTGGGAGGAAAGTCATCCCCATCACTCAAGCAGGGCGGCAGGTTTGATTCAGAAATCTGCATGGGTGGCCCTCACGGTCACTGGTCTTCACTCATCCCTTCTCAACGTACCCTTCAGACTCCTGTAAGGTCCTTGGCATCTGACACCCTGCCTTTTGTACTCCTCCCCCTGCACGCATGCTCCTGTACCTGGATTTCTGGCTGGTCTCCTTGCTGCCAGTGTCTCACTCCCCATCCTGTGTGACTACGTGGCCTGTAGTTGTCTCACTCCAGAATCATCAGTGGCTCCTCACTGCCCCCGGGGAAGAAGCAGGATCTCCTCCATGGCTTCCAGGCCCCCTTTGATGCAGTCCTGCACTTCCTTCACAGCTCCCTCTCCTCTTTCCCCAGATGCGCTCAGCTGCCTGCTAGGCTGGCTCTTCATAGTGCTCCCACCATGCCCTCACCCTTCTGCTAGTTCCTGCCCCCGAAATTTTGCTCCCACTATTTCATGGTGGCCCATAGTATTTATTGTCCAAACCAGGGCTGTTTTGATAATGAAAGGGGACATTGTTAATAATTATGCTGGGACAATGGGTATAAGTTGGGTGGTCCCAGGAAACTAGGACAAGCGTCACCTGAGCTATGTCCTCTCCTTATTCTCTTCACTTTTCATCTCCTTTCCACCGCACCCCCCCCCCACCCCCGCCCCGGCCTCCATGCCCCAACTAAGTTCAGCTCAGATCTTCCCTGGCCTTGATGGCTCACTTCTAGGAAGGTTCTCTCGGTCGGTGGTGTTTCTAAGTTGTAAATATAAGCCTCCATGGCAGAGACGCTTTGTTCGCCTTAGCACTGTGCTTACTGTCTGAGCGCCTCCTGGGATGTGAGTGGTGGTACGCAGAATAGGAGCATGGATTTTGCAGCAGGGAGAGTCCTTTCCTGTTAGTACCAAGAATGGAGCCACAGGTACGGGCACAGAAGGTCACTCAGGTGTTTTCATTCACATCTGTATTATGGTCATTTGTTATTCTTTTTGGCTTTCCAGTTTGTGCGCCTCCTTATTCTTAGGGGCATTTCCACATTTTAAGGCAGAGCCTCTCTTACTCTATACAGTTGAAGATGCCCGGTACTTACTTTCTGGCTTCCCTGGTGACCAAGGTGCGGGAAGAGACCATCTGGATTCCATCCTGGTGACAGCACCAGCCACGACCATGGGCAGTGGTCCTAATTGCGGCAATGCCTTGTATTGGTCTCCAGCCAGGTGTTTGAGCCTGGCCCTGGGGCACCAGTGATGAATTTTGGGGCCTAGTTCTGGAGCAGATGTGAAGATCTGTTCCTGGTAGTGTGCCTCCCAGGCTGGTTCTCTGGCCTTCTCAGGGACTGTGGGGCGATTTAGCATTCTTTATTATAAAAAAATGTTAACTGGGGGCGCCTGGGTGGCTCAGTCCATTACGAGTCCGACTCTTGGTTTTGGCTTAGGTCATGATCTCACAGTTTGTGAGTTTGAGCTGAGTTGGGCTCTTCACTGACAGTGGGGAGCCTGCTTGGGATTCTCTCTCTCCCTTTCTCTCTGCCCCTTCTGCACTTGCTCTGTTTCTCTCTTAAAATAAATAAACTGAAAAAAAATTTTTTTTAAATGTTAACCATAACAAATGTTAGAGAAAAGGAAATCACATAATAAACCTGAGCCCCTACATACTCACTGGGCAGATTCAACAGTTATTTTTTTTTTTAAGCAATACTAATTTTTAAATGTTTATTTATTTTTGAGAGAGAAAGAGAGGCAGAGAGAGAGGGAGACACAGAATCAAGAGCAGGCTCCAGGCTCTGAGCTGTTAGCACAGAGCCTGATGCGGAGCTCAAACCCTCGAACCACGAGATCATGACCTAAGCCGAAGTCAGATGCTTAACCGACTGAGCCACCCCGGCACTGCAGATTCAACAATTATTTAAACTTTGTCCACCACTCCCCCCTTTTTTTCTATCATCCCCCCCCCCTTTCTTTTATCTCTTTCTGCCTAAAGAATTTTAAGAATATCTCATTGCTAATACTTCAGCATGAATTTCTAAAAAGTAAAGACTTTTTTTTTTTTTACATAACCTCACAGTTTTCATCTTACTTAGCATGATTAACAGTAATTCTTCAATCTCACTTAGTATCCAGTCTATATTCCCGTGATTGTCTCAAGATGCCTTTTTATAGTTGAGTTTAAGTCTGGATCCACCCAGGGTCCACACTGTGCATATAGTTTTCTGTCTCAGAGGTCTCTTTCACAGTAGAATCATGTCATGTCACCGACTTGTTTTCCTGAAGAAACCAGCTCGGTTGTCCTGTAGAAGGTCTCATGTTCTAGATTCATCTGATTATTTCCTGGTGGTGGTGTCTCTGCTTGTTCCACTGTCCCTGGCCCCTCCTGTAAAGGAAAAAAAATTGATGAAGAGACTAGGTTAGATTCAGGTTTAACTGTTTTGGTAAAAATATTTGGTAGTGATGCTGTGTCACGGTGTTTGTGTCCCTACTTTTATGGCTACTGGTATGATTGGTGGATTCAGTTGTGGCAGCCTGAATCCTTCATCACAAAATTGGACTTTACTCCTTACAACAGCAGGTAATCTTTGGACACTAATTTTGCACCCTCTGACTATCCATTTCTCTAATTTTTTGAATATTTTAGCATCCATTGATCATCATTGTCTAGTCAGTGTTCTTTAGAGACATTTCTTTTCTGCTTAAATCTACTAGAATGATTTGCTTACAAATAACAAGTAAACAGTGCGGTGCCTGGGTGGCTCAGTCGGTTAAGCCTCTGACTTCAGCTCAGGTCATGATCTCACGGTTCGTGAATTTGAGTGCCGCGTCAGGCTCTGTGCTAACAGCTCGGAGCCTGGAGCCTGCTTCAGATTCTGTCTCTGTCTCTCTGCCCCTCCCCCACTCACACTATGTTTCTCCCCCCTCTCAAAAATAAATTACATTAAGAAGATAATAATAATTAAATTTTTGTTGTTGTTGAAAAAATTATAACAAGTGCTGGCTGTTTTACATAAAAGTATGCTATACAATCTGGGCAAAATTTTGTAGAAATAGAAATGCTTCAGTACCTCCTTGCACATCTTCAGCTATTATAAATCTCTGCTTGGTTATATTGGACTTGGTAGAACAACTCACTGTAGTCTTTTTTTTTTTTTTTAAATTTTTTTTTCAACGTTTACTTATTTATTTGGGACAGAGAGAGACAGAGCATGAACGGGGGAGGGGCAGAGAGAGAGGGAGACACAGAATCGGAAACAGGCTCCAGGCTCTGAGCCATCAGCCCAGAGCCTGACACGGGGCTTGAACTCACGGACCGCAAGATCGTGACCTGACCGAAGTCGGACGCTTAACCGACTGCGCCACCCAGGCGCCCCAACTGTAGTCTTGTATTTGTTGTGGCAACACTAGCTGCTGTGAAAAATCAACTTCCAGATCTCAGTGGTTTTACTTCAATAGAAGCTTTGTTGTTGTTGATGTTCTTGGTTAGCAGGTAGCTTTTCCCCATGGTGTTCAAGGCCCCAGATTCTGCTCATCTGGACTCCTCTGTTCCTGAGGGCCATGTTGTTTTTGGTGTCTAGCTGGAAAGAAGAGAGAGTGGAGAATGCACACCTCCTTCTTACCTACAAGGGAAGGACGCTCATGTTTTCTTAGTCTGTTTGTGAGAATTAGTCACATGGCCAGTTCTGGATGCAGACAGGGCTGGGAATGGATTCCCTTGCTGGGTGGCCACTTCCCAGGGACCCTTCTGCCTCGTGGCAGAGGCAGCTCACATTTGCATGGAAAGTTGGTTTGCTTTTCCTTCTTTAGAGCCTGGCTTTCATATATGCAATCATATATGGAAACTCACGGTGCTAATATCCCTGTCCACTGTCCTTTGTCACAGCCTTGGAGAGTGAACCTCTCATTCTGTCCCTTGGTGTCCCTGTGTCCTAGGCAGGGTCTCTTTCCAGCTGAGGCTTGGCAAGGACCAGATGAAAAAGAGATTATAACCTTTTTGTGAAAAGTCAGAATGTCATCAGGCATCCCTCAGGAAATTCTGTTCCTACTCAGAAGAAAGTTCCTTAAAAAGATTTTGTTTTAATTTATTTTTGAGAGAGACAGAGACAGAGTGCAAGCGGGGGAGGGTAGAGAGAGAGAAGGGGAGACACAGAATCCAAAACAGGCTCCAGGCTCTGAGCTGTCAGCCCAGAGCCTGATGCAGGGCTCAGACTCACGAACCGCAAGATCATGACCTGAGCGGAAGTTGGACGCTTAACTGACTGAGCTACCCAGGCGCCCCACAGAAGAAAGTTCTTTTAAGAGAGGCTTTTTCAAATTATGGAAAGAGCCTAAATGTCCATCAACTGATGAATGGATAAAGAAATTGTGGTTTATATACACAATGGAATACTATGTGGCAATGAGAAAAAATGAAATATGGCCTTTTGTAGCAACGTGGATGGAACTGGAGAGTGTGATGCTAAGTGAAATAAGCCATACAGAAAAAGACAGATACCATATGGTTTCACTCTTATGTGGATCCTGAGAAACTTAACAGGAACCCATGGGGGAGGGGAAGGAAAAAAAAAAAAGAGGGTAGAGTGGGAGAGAGCCAAAGCATAAGAGACTGTTGAGAACTGAGAACAAACTAAGGGTTGATGGGGGGTGGGAGGGAGGAGAGGGTGGGTGATGGGTATTGAGGAGGGCACCTTTTGGGATGAGCACTGGGTGTTGTATGGAAACCAATTTGACAATAAATTTCATATATAAATAAAAAAAATAAAAAAAATTAAAAAAAAGAGAAAGTAAATTTGTAAAAAAAAAAAAAAGAGAGGCTTTTTCCCTTTAATTAGTATTTTCACACCTTTTTTCTTTCTTTGCCTCCTTCCTTGTGGATTCTCCAAAGTTTGACAACAGCCTGTAACATAGTTGGTATTCAAGTTTTAGAGGAAAGCCTTAAAACAAGTTTTCGGAACAGATAGCTTTCAAATAGAAGAGTGGCTTCTCTTCCAACTTCCTTGCAGATCTGAAACTTCACCAATTAATGCCTTCTCGGAACATAGAACTTTTTTGTTAGGATATGCTATTTATTTGTAATACACCTTGCCTTGTTCTGTAATAGTTTATACGTGTTTTTCTCTCTAACAAGTTGAGGAGTCCCTGGTGAGCAAGGAGATATTATGTGACTCAGTTTCTCCTTCATCCCCAGCTCAGGGATGACCCCAAGATTGGTGAAATGCTTGCTTTTCAGTTGCCTGGAAAAGTCAACTGTGAAGCCTGAATACTCAACTCATAAAAGCTCGAGCTGTGTGTGCTTTTTGGTTTGGTCGAGTGTTGTGGAGTTGGGGACCTCTGGCATATGGTTGTCCCTGCAAAGTCGCTCTCTTGTCTTCTCTGCTGCACGGAGGCTGACAGACTCTGTAACGTAAACATCCGACCCTGGGAATGGTTGATGCTGAAAGACCAGTCGGTGTGTTCCACAGGAAACAAATAGCCATTAAGTAGGGTAGGAGGTGAGGAGGTAACACCAGCAGCAGACAACCAAGATAGTGTCCTGAGGGTGCTTCCTGCCTGAGGGGGAAGAAAACCAGCTTCCAGCATAACCAGGAGGAATGTTCAGCAGCATCTGATGGCACTATAATAGCATAAACAATGACAAGTTCCATAAACGTCACAAAAGAAAGAATTTGCCCTGAAGTTCCTTCTGGGATCTAATTTGAGGGAACATCTTGGTGAGGCTGAGGTCACAAGGGAAGTGGAAATGAAAGCAGAGCAATGCGGTGTGACAGCTGGGTTCTCCCTGGAGCGGCTCTGTGGGGGAGGGGATGCTCAGTGGGAAGCCACCCTGGAGTAGATATGACTTAGCAACTGCCAGCATGCTGACCTCAGGCTCCTGCAGAATAGGAGCTCCTGAGGGCTGGGCAGAGGTTTTGGAGCAAGAAGAATGGAGTTTGAGTCTTACTTCTGCCATTGCCAACAGTTGTGTGACCATGTGTGAGTCACCATGCACACCAGTCGACTTCACCTCATCTGAAAGTGGAGCTGAATGCCTGCTCAGGCTGCTCTGGGGATTAAATGCAGTCCCCGCTCCAAGTGCAGGAAGTGTGGCTGTCACACTGTCAGTTGATGATCAAGAAGGTGCTGGCCAGGGGAAGTTAATATTGGGTCTCCCAGCCTGAATATACTTCCTGCTCAAGGCTTTATTTAGGCTTTCAGTTTCTGAAAAACAGACCCTTTTTTCCCCCCTCAAGCTGAGGTGGCAACTTGATGTTGGAAACAGGGCGTCTCATCTAGAATAATGTGTGTGGGCAGCCTAGTTTCATCTTGATCTTTGGATGTGCCATGAATTTCTCGGATCACCTAAACCTGTCTGCAATTCGAGCACTGCCATGAGTTTCGCAAGTAAGGGGCCCAAAGACACAGACGTGTCCATTAAAGCCTGCGGATCCAGGGGCCTCTCAAGGCTGCTCTTCAGCCTGTGGAGAGGGGAAGAGGGCATTCCAGAAGGCCAAACAGAGGGTCCTGTCAGCTCAGCAGTGATACCTTGTGCTTCTCAGCCCCTGCCGAGCAGAGTGAAGACGGAGGGTTCCAGCAGAGAGCTCTGGGCATCACTAGAACCTGTTGCCTATAAACGGTCCAGGGCGAAGGTGTCTCCCCAGCGGCCTTGCACCCACAAGCCATTTTTGTGCCTTCCCAGCTGGTGGGAGACAGTGTGCGTGCGTGTTTCTTTTCAAAGAGAAGTTGACTTCAGTCTCTTGTTCCAGGCAGTTCTTATTTTAGCTGAACTATGGTGTCTCTCCTCAAAGTTAAGGGAGGTGTTCACTGAGTACGTGAGACAGGGAAGCTGCAGGTAGGGAATGAAACATTGGGACAGGATCTAGGAAGCTGTGTGTGAGGGGTGGGCATGTGGGTGGAGGGCTGGACACACCTGCTTACTTCAAGAAGTCCTGTTGATCTTCCTGGAAATTGTGTGTGTGTGTGTGTTTTGTTTTCAGAAACATCTTTTTCTTGGAATTTTTTGCAAGGGGAGGGCTGGGTAGGAGGCTCTAAGCCGACTCCGCTTCGGAGATGAGTGGGGAACTCTTTGTACCCACAAATGAGGTCTAATTCCTCCTTCCAGAAAAGGAGTGTGGAGAGAGAGGGAGTTTGGTGTGGGGCACCAAGAAGGGGCAGGGTGCACTGACCTGTTTTGTAAGGCAGATGACGCTCAAGCCTGCCCTGGAATTGATAGAACACATTTGCGGGCCTCTGTGGCCTGGACGATGATGATGTAGCTCGCACAGTACGCTTCACGAGTGGGCCATGGGAGCAGAATTTAATTTTATGTTCACTGGGAGATTCCAGCAGTGTGTTTCGGAGGTGCGGAATCATTATTTACAATGAAGCACTTACAGAGAAGTAGTAAAGTTAATGGAGGTTTCAGAGGAATTAGCCGTGTTGCATTCCCCAGGGACATAGCTGGCTCCCCTCTTCTGGAGCCGGATCTGCTGTATGCAGAGCTACTGGGTTACTGGCCCCACGCTGGGGTTATCTGAGCATTGCAGGGCCTGGGAGCCAATCAATGAAATTGGGACGGACCCAGAGCGGAAGAGCCCTGGGCCTTCAGACACTGGCCTGGGGCTGGGCTCTGCTGCAAAGCTGCTTCCCTGGCCAGCAGCCCCGTACGGACTTGCTGCGGGTTCTGGCAGGGTGAGTGCTACTAACGCCATTGCCCCTGGTTGGCTCTGGCTGCTGCTGTGGATGGTGAGGTGTGAGTCAGCCCCACACTCACTGTCCCTGAAGGAGTGAGTGGGTGGCACCGTGGGGTTGGTGGCCTGCTCTAGTAGGCCACACGTCGTGAGGTCCTTGGGTCGCGGCTCCTAGGGCAAGGTTGCCATGTCTACGCCTGGTTCCGGGTGTACCCGGGGTTAGGAGCATGGCAGATGTGGGTTGGAATATGAATTCTCCTGGATGACCTTGAGCATGTTATGTGGCCCCTCAAGTTTCATTTTCCATATCTCTCAAATAGGACAGTAATGATGCCACCAGCACAGGGTTGCTGGAACGAATATGATGGCCGGTATAGAAAACACTCGGTACGATGCTAGGTGCCATAGAACTCTGCTGCTTCTCCACTTTTGTCTCTCAGCTCGGCCCTCCATCTGTATGTATTTCTGGACCCTGAGTCCATGGACTGTGTTTCCCAGGCTTCTGTGCCGGTGACTTCTTGTTGGGTTCTGTGTATAGGAGGCCCAGGAGGCAGGAAGGCTAGGGAAGCCCAGGTTTTCCTCACTCCCTTCTTCTTCCAGTGGTGTCTCTGGGGTTGGGCAGCTCCTGGGCTGGTGGTCTTCCTCCCTGCTCCCAGCTTTCAGGGCTGAAGCCCCTCCTCTCTGCTCCAGGTAACATCATCTCCTCTCTTTGTGACCCCAGCCCCTGGGGAGGTATTGGCTCCTTGCATTTCCTGATCTCCGGGTCACCTTACCTTCTCCTTCTTGCTGTCCCAGCACCCGTGTGAGTGATTTGCTATGTTAAATCTCTGTGTGAAGGACCTGCCATGGTTTCTCCATCCCTACCTGGACTCTGATGGATACAGTGGAACCCCCATTAATTATGACAAGAGCATGGTCTTGGAATCAGACAGGGCAAGGTTCAAATATTGAGGCTCCACCCCTTCCTCACGGTGTGACTTGAGCCTCCACATGTGCCTGTGTAGAATGGAGATGATAACAGACCCCACTGGGAACATTTAATGAAAGAACAATAGAAGTAAAAGCACCACATGTTGTGGGAGTGGACAGTCACACAAGAGGGTATGTTTCTAGAAGGGTATGTTTCCCCAGGTTGGCCCAGGGAGTGTGCTGCTGGAAAAGCATGTGAGGGGTAGGCTTGGGCCCGGGTATTCGTGGGCAGCAGGGAGCTGTGTGGGGCCTGGAGGGCCTTGTGGAAAGAGACTGGAGCAATCTTTTTATTTTTATTTTTTTAAAGTTTACTTTTTTTGAGAGAGAGAGAGAATGAGCACACGGGTGGGGTAGGGGCAGAGAGAGATTCCCACGCTGGCTCTGCACTGTCAGTGCAGAGCCCAGTGTGGAATTCTATCTCACGAACCATGAGATAATGACCTGAACTGAAATCAAGAGTCTGATGTGCAACCGACTGAACCACCCAGGCGCCCCTGCTGGAGCAGTCTTAATGTCCTCTCCAAGTTTAGCTTAGAACTACAGCTAAGCACCAAGGGCCAGGCCCTCCCTGGGGCCACTCTAGGAGGAGGTCACCATAAGCGCTATGGCCTCTTCTCTAAATCTCCAGGGCTCGGATAAGTGAGGATGGGTCAGTGCCTCAGCCTAGGGCATCGCTGGTAGCTGGCTTTTAAAGTCTACTTAGTCATTCATTTTACCTAATTATCCAATGACCTAACATCAGCCTATAATGTTATTTTCTGCTCAGAATGACACCCATGGGGTTTGGAGGGCTGGAATATTTTATCTGCTGCTCAATGGCCAGATTTCCTAGCACTTGCTTGCTCAGGAACCCCCCCCCCCCACCCTGGGGGTGCACTGGCCCCACCCTGGGGTTATCTGAGACTTGCAGGGCCAGGGAGCCAATCAATGGGCCATCCCTCAGCCTCCCTGGAGTGCTGGGTCAGCATCCCCTTTGTAAATGGCTTTTCCTGGGCTTTTTATCTCAGAGAGGGGGGTCATGATGAACAGTCAGAGACTTGGCAAACCTTGCAAGAATCTGAATCAGCAGAGTTGAGACGATTTGCATCCTAAGCAGTAATGTGGCCCCACCTGACAACACCCTGTTGGGCTCTGTCTTTCTCCAGGGTGGTCCTGGAGAGCTGGAGCAGGGACCGTGTGTTCAGAAGAGCTCTGGAGGCCCAGAGTGCAAGGTCCTCCCCTACTACCTGCTGTCCCCATGGGGACGCACCTGCCTGGAAAACACCTCTCCCTTGGACAGGCCAGTTCTTGGGGTACATCTGTGCCCCCAGCCTTCGCCACACCATCCCCCTTGCTGGCTATGCACTCTCCTTCCCATGAATGCATATCCTAATATTCTTTAAGGCTCTTGGGAACTTTTCCTGGGTGTTCAGACACCTATTGACTTCCCTCCTTGCTGCTTCTTCTATATTGTGTAACAAATACTTCATTAAGTTTTGCCTGACACGATTTTCCAGGTCTTTGCAAATGTCAGGCTGGAGTCTCTGTTCGCTTCTGTGATGCTTGGGATTGCATGACTGGCTCTATAGGGGTGTGGGTTTCACCTTGGTGCCTAGGATACAATTCTGGGTACTCTTTCCAGAAAGAAGGGGTTTTCAGGATACTGCTCTGTGAGATAATCGCTAGTCTTTCTCTGCTTGTGGGTAGGAAGCAGCACAGACCAACGATTTCCTAATCTGGCTTTGTGCCAGAAATGCCTGGGAAAACGTTTAAAAATACAATTCCTAGACTTCACCCCTAAACATTCTGTTTTAGTAAACCTGGAGGCAGGGCCTGTGAGTGTATGTTTTCAAGTCAGATTGCCAGCTAATTCTGATGTCCCATGAGTTGGCCAATCAGCCTTACAACTATGCTGCAATCTGCATTTTAGGGAATAGTCTTTTTTCAAGTATTCTGTTCCATTTCTCCCATAAGCCACTGAAATAGTCCAGAACCCTCCAGGTTTTGTTAGCCAAAGTGAATGTCTTGGGCCGCTTCGCAAACATGAATAAGGTAGCAGATGTCCTCCAGGCTTCAAGTCCTGAGTTAGGAAATGGGAAATGGGCACCTTCCCATTGAAACGATTTAATCATGAAGCTTTTGATTGCTAATTCTCTTGGAATGTAGGATTTAGCAAAGAGTAGTTCAAGAATCTCCTCTACATGATTCAGTCAGGAGGAGCCCACGGTTATACTGTGTCTGACTTGCTAGACCCTTTTCTGTCCGTCCCCTTCAGCCACCAATCTTATATTAGTCTCTGTGAGCAGTGGTTTTCAACCCTGGCTGCACGTTGGAGCTACATATGGATATCCAGGCCTTTTGCCTTGAGATTCTGATTCAGGCGGTCTGGGTGAGGCCCTGGTCTTGGTTCTGATGGGAACCTGGAATTGAGAGCACCTGGAACTAGCCATGTTCTCACATGCGTCTGTGAAGTACAATGGGAGATAGATAGGAGTGAAATTTAACAAAACGTGAGCCCTTAGGTACGGTTCAGAACTTGCTTTACTAAACTCTCATTATTCCTCATCACTGAGGTACTGTATACAGTTTTCCAGATAATTTGAAACTTTCTCTTAGCATTTTATGTTTCAAAATGACACTGATGGTGAACGTGCCCCCCTCCCTCCTGCTTGCTGACCTCCCTGACCTCTGCTGTTGACCTTCTTCCTTTGGCTACTGCTTTCCCCTACCTCTACTTTTCCCTGTCTGAGCTCCTTCTGGCCCTAATTTTTTTATGATGGAAAGTTTAATTTTCTGGTCCTCCAAGTTATCTGAGTGTCCTCTCGCCAGAACATCACAAAGAAAAGTAAGAGAGAGGCAAGTGTGTGGCCATACTTTGTTTAGCTTCACTATCCCCTTTCCAAACTGATATATCCCTGAGCTGGCTGCTATCATCCTCAGTGTGAGAGGGTCCCTGGCATGGAATAAAGATCTGTTAATCCATTATTTCCTCCACTCCCAACTCCTGTGCAATTTGGCTTCCAAAAGAGGGACATGTTCTTTATGCCAAACTTTGGAAGATTTTGCTTTCTTAATCAAGTGTGGCTTGGAGGGAGGAGTCAACATGGTGGAGAAGTAGAGGGGCCTGAAGTTCCCTTTTCCCTCAAACACAGCAGTATTGAGGCCAGAAGACTGAAATTCTAGGAATCCGGGCTACAGAGTGACAGAGACATCTCCAGGGGCCCACGGGAACAGCTTGGCAGGCCATAGGTGCATGGTTGTGAATTGAGAGAGAGAAAATGGGTGGCATAGGCATTGAGGGGAGGGATCCCCTTCTGTGGAGAGACAAAAGGAAGAGAAAGAGAGGCTATGGAAATGTAGGACTGTATTTGGACAAGAGAAAAACCTCTCCAGACCACGGACCAGGGAACTGAAAAAACGGAGAAAGAACCAATCTCTAACAAGATCCAAGGTTGTGGGGCTTTTTCTGGACTGGGGCCTGCCATCCTGTACACATGCCTGGGGGTGAGGGGAGGAGGAGCTGGCCCTGGGCTTGGTAGTGAGCTCAGAGGTGTAGTAAGAGAGAGCAGTCTCCTACCTTGAGTGTTGTGGGAAGAAGGTATATTATTCCTCCAAGGACAAAAGTCCCTGCAGATGCCTGCCAGCCAGAGGCCCTTTGTCAGCTGGGCAGAGTGGCACTACCGTGGTGGGGCATGTGGAGAGGATCCTTTAAGACATCAGGGTTTGAATCCCAGCCAAGCACCTGGAAGGCACGGGAGACTGTGGAGTGGGACAAAATGGCCTGCTCATGCCCCCACGGCACTGTGAGGATGGCCTGAACAGAGTGGTCTGGGACATTCAGTCTGGGGAGAAGAGACTGGGATGTCGCCATTTTTCACCCCATCACCAACAAGTTGGGGCTTCAGGGAATGGAAAACAGGCCGTAGTGGAGGCGGGTCCCCCCTACACCAAACCACGCCTCTCCATGCCTGGTAACTGCTACCTCCTGGAGCAAGATTGACACTGAACAGACCAGACAACCCCACCTCCAGACCAGCATAGCCACCAGTTCCAAGGCACTGTCAGATATCGGTCCATATATATATGTATATATGTACATATATATATATGTATATATGTGTATATATGTGTATATATATATATAATTTTTTTCTTTCTTTTCTTCCTCTTATTTCTTCCCTTCTCTATTCTGTTTGTTGGTTTGTTTAGCAGACATTTAAGTCTGTTCTTTTTGTACCTCTTCTGTATGTCCTTCTCTTTATTTTACTCTCTGTCTCTGGATTAAGCCATATAGTTTCTTTGATTCTTTGCCTGGTCAATTTCTTTTTCTTTTTCTTTTCTTTTCCCCTGCCCCTGTAATTTCTCTTTTTGTATGGGATGAGTCTCCTTCCACCATCACCACCACCCCCTTTTTAAATTTTTTCCACGGTTATTTCAATGAACAAATCAAAGCATACCTGGTGGAAGGTCCAAACCACCACTACAAATGGGGAGATAAAACAACCAGAGTTGCAACAACAGAGAGCATGCAACACACTCCAAAAACACCTCCCGAAGGACTAGGCCCTGGACAAGGTATGACACTTTTTAATATAGTAGTGCTTACAAGTGCAGGACACATAACAAGCTATTAAAACATGTAAAGGACAGAAAACTAGCCAAAATGATGAAACAGAAGATTTTCCTCAAAAGAAATTCCAGGAAGAAATGACAGATAGAGAACTGCTCAAAATAGATATAAACAATATATCTGATCAAGAATTTAGAATAATAGTCATAAGATTAATAGCTGGGCTTGAAAAAAAGCATAGAAGACAGCAGAGAATCTATTGCTAGGATCAAAGAACTAAGAAATAGTCACGACAAATTAAGAAATGTTGTAAATGGGGTGCAAAGTAAACTAGATGCAGTGACAGGAAGGAAGGAGGAAGCAGAGGGGAGAATAAGTGAAATAGAAGATAAAATTATGGAAAATGATGAAGACAAGAAAAAGAGAGATAAGAAAATACTAGACTACGAGGGGGAGAATTAGAGAACTAAGTGATTCAATGAAACATAATAATACCCATATTTTAGGAGTTCCAGAAGAAGAAGAAGAAGAGAGAGAAAGGGACAAAAGGTTTACTAGAACAAATTATAGCTGGGAACTTCCCTAATCTGGGGAAAGAAGCAGAAATAAAAATCCAGGAGGCACAGAGAAGTCCCTTCAGATTCAGTCAGAATAGGTCTTCATTACGGCATATTGTAGTGAAACTGGCAAAATACTAAGATAAAGAGAGAATTCTGAAAGCAGCTAGGGACACACGGGCCTTAACCTACAAGGGTAGACACATAAGGGTAGTAGAAGACTTGTCCACTGAAATTTGGCAGCCCAGAAGGGAGTTGCAGGAAATATTCAATGTGCTGAATAGGAAAAATATGCATCCAAAAATCCTTTGTTCAGCAAGGCTGTCATTCAGAATAGAAGGAGAGATAAGGGCTTTCCCAGACAAAAACTGAAGAAGTTCATGACCACTAAACCAGCCCTGCAAGAGATCCTAAGGGGGACTGTGTGAGTGGAATGCTGCAAAGACTACAAAGAACCAGAGACATTAACACAAGCATGAAACCTACAAATAACACAATGACACTAAATCTATATCTTTCAGTAATCACTCTGAATGTAAATGGACTAAATGCTCCAATCAAAAGACATAGAGTATCAGAATGGATAAAAAAGATCCATCTATATACTATCTACAAGAGACTCATTTTAGACTTGAGGACACTTTCAGATTGAAAGTGAGGGGTTGGAGAACCATCTGTCATTCTATTGGAAGGCGAATGAAAGCTGAAGTAGCCATACATATCAGACAAACTAGATTTTAAACTAAAGGCTGTATCAAGAGATGAAGAAGGGCATTATATCATAATCAATGGGGTCTATCCATCAAGAAAAAGTTAATAATTATAAATGTTTATGCCCCCAACTTGAAACACCTAAATATATAAATCACTTAATCACAAATATAAGCAATCATATTGATAAGAATATGGTAATTGCAGGGGACTTTAATACTCCACTTACAGAAATGGACAGATTATCTAGACAGAAAATCAGTAAAGAAACAATGACCTTGAATGGCCATTGATACACTGGACCAGATGGATTTGACAGATATATTCAGAACTTTTCATCCAAAAGCAGTAGAATACACATTCTTCTCGAGTGCACATGGAGCATTCTGCAAGATAGATCACATACTGGATCACAAAACAGCCCTCAATAAATATAAAAGAATTGAGATCATACCATGCATATTTTCAGATCACAATGCTATGAAACTTGAAATCAACCACAAGAAAAAATTTAGAAAGCCTCTAAATGCAGGGATGTTAAAGAACATCCTACTAAAGAATGAATGGGTCAACCAGGCACTTAAAGAAGAAATTAAAAAATATATGGAAGCAAATGAAAATGAAAACACGACAGTCCAAACTCTTTCGGATGTGGCAAAGGCAGTTCTAACAGGAAAATGCGTTGCAATCCAGGCCTATCTCAAGAAATAAGAAAAATCTAAAATACAAAACCTAACCTCATACCTAAAGGAACTAGAAGCAGAACAGCAAAGAAAGCCTAAAGAAGAAAAAGAGAAATAATAAAGATTAGAGCAGAAATAAACAACATAGAATTAAAAAAAACCCCAGATCAATGAATCTAGGAGCTGGGATTTTGAAAGAATGAACAAAATTCATAGCCAGACTTAAAAAGAAAGTAGAGAGAATGCAAATAGATAAAATCATGAATGAAAGAGGAGAGATCACAACCAACACCACAGAAATATAAGCAATTATTAGAGAATACTGTGAAAAATTATATGCCAACAAACTGGACAACCTGAAAGAAATGGACAAATTGCTAGACATCCACACACTACCAAAACTCAAATGGGAAGAAATAGAAAATTTGAACAGACCTGTAACCAGTGAAGAAGTTGAATCAGTTATCAAAAGTCTCCCAACATATAAGAGTCCTGGGCCAGATGGCTTCCCAGGGGAATTCTACCAGACATCTAAAGCAGAGTTAATACCTATTCCTCTCAAACTGTTCCAAAACATAGAAACGGAAGGAAACCTTCTGGACTCATTCTATGAAGTGAGCATTACCTTGATTCCCAAACCAAAGACCCCACTAAAAAGGAGAATTACAGACCAATATCCCTGATGAACATGGATACAAAAATTCTCAACAAGTATATTAAAAGAATTATTCACCATGATCAAATGAAATTCATTCCCGGGCTGCAGGGATGATTCAATATTGACAAATCAATCAATGTGATACATCACATTAATAGAAGAAAGGATAAGGACCATATGATCCTGTCACTCGATGCAGAAAAAGCATTTGACAAAATACAGCATCCTTTCTTAATACAAACTTTTAAGAAAGTTGTGATAGAAGGAACATACCCACAGCTAATATCATCCTCAATGGGGGAAAACTGAGAGCTTTCCCCCTGAGATCAGGAACGTGACAGGGATGTCCATTCTTACCACTGTTGTTTAACATAATGTTGGAAGTCTTGGCCTCAGCAGTCAGACAACAGAATGAAATAAAACGCATCCAAATTGGCAAAGAAGAAGTGAAACTTTCACTTTTTGCAGATGGCATGATACTTTACATGGAAAACCCAAAAGCCTCCACCAAAAAGCTTCTAGAACTGATACATGAATTCAGCAAAGATGCAGGATATAAAATCAATGTATAAAAATCAGTTGCATTTCTATACACCAATAATGAAGCAACAGAAAGAGAAATCGAGAAATTGATCCCATTTACAATTGCACCAAGAACCATAAGAATATATACCTAGGAATAAATCTAATCAAAGATGTAAAAGATTTGTATGCTGAAAACTATAGAAAACTTAGGAATGATATTGAAGAAGACACAAAGACATGGAAAAACATTCCATGCTCATGGATTGGAAGAACAAATGCTGTTAAAATGTCAATACTACACACAGCAATCTATACATTCAATGCAATCCCAATCAAAATTGCACTGGCATTCTTCTCAGAGCTAGAACAAACAATCCTAAAATTTGTATGGAACCACAAAAGACCTTGAATAGCCAATATAATATTGAAAAAGAAAACCTAAGTGGGAGACATCACAGTTATGGACTTTAGCCTCTATTACAAAGCTGTAATCATCAAGACAGTATGGTATTGGCACAAAAACACACACACGGACCAATGGAATAGAATAGAGAACTCAGAATTGGACCCACAAAATGTATGGCCAACTAATCTTTGACAAAGCAGGTAAGAATATCCAATGGAAGAAAGAGAGTCTCTTTAGCAAATGGTGCTGGGAGAACTGGACAGCAACATGCAGAAGAATGAAACTGGACCACTTTCTTACATCATACACAAAAATAAATTCAAAATGGATGAAAGACCTAAATGTGAGACAGGAAACCATGAAAACCCTAGATGAGAAAAGAGGCAACAACCTCTTTGACCTCAGCTGCAGCAACTTTTTACTCAACATGTCTCCGGAGGCAAGGGAAACAAAAGGAAAAATAAACTATTGGGACCTCATCAAGATAAAATCTTCTGCACAGCAAAAGAAACAATCAACAAAACTTAAAGGCAACCGACGGACTAGTAGAAGATATTTGCAAATGACGTATTGGATAAAGGGTTAGTATCCAAAATTTATAAAAACTTACCAAACTCCACACCCAAAAAACAAATAATCCAATGAAGAAATGGGCAGAAGACATGAATATACAGTTCCCTAAAGAAAACATCACATGGCCAATAGACACGTGAAAAGATGCTCAACATCGCTCATCATCAGGGAAATACAAATCAAAACTACATTGAAATATCACCTCACACTGTTCAGAGTGGCTAAAATGAATAACTTAGGCAAAAACAGATATTGGTGAGGATGTGGAGAAAGGGGAGCCCTCCTGCACTGTTGGTGGGAATGCAAACTGGCATAGCTGCTCTAGAAAACCGTGTAGAAGTCCTCAAAAAATTAATAATAGAATTACCCTATGACTCAGCAGTAGCACTACTAGGAATTTATCTGAAGGATATAAGAATGCTGATTCATAGGGGCACATGTACCCCAATGTTTATAGCAGTGCTCTCAACAATAGTCAAATTATGGAAAGAGCCTAAATGTCCATCATCTGATGAATGGATAAAGAATATGTGGTTTATATATACAATGGAATACTACTTGGCAATGAGAAGGAATGAAGTCTTTCCATTTGCAACAACATGGATGGAACTGGAGAGTATTATGCTAAGTGAAATAAGTCAGTCAGAGAAAGACAGATACAATATGCTTTCACTCATATGTGGAATTTGAGAAACTTAACAGAAGACCATGGGGGAAGGGATGGGGAAAAATATTTTCAAACAGAGAGGGAGGCAAACCGTAAGAGACTTTTAAATACAGAGAACAAACTGAGGGTTGGTGTTGGGGGGCGGTGGAGAGGGGAAAATGGGTGATGGGCATTGGAGAGGGCACTTGTTGGGATGAGCCCTGGGTGTTGTATATAAGCAATGAATCTACTCCTAAATCTACTCCTGAAGCCACGAGCACATCATATATACTGTATGTTAGCTAACCTGACAATAAATTGTATTTAAAAAAATGTTAAAATCAAGTGTGGCTTCCTTACGATTTCCAAGGGGAGGATGCACATCTTGTCTGTGCTCCCACTTGCTCCTTTCTGTCCCTGAGCCTTGTACTAAGGCCCAGCTGGCCTCACGAAACACTCACTGTATTAAATCCAGTTGAATTTCTTTCTCTTCTCCCACTGGGCTCACTCTAAGAGACAAACATGAGGAATATTAGTGTCCAGGTTGTATGTCCTCACTTCAGCAGGCTGTCTCTGTCCTTGCTGGTGACACCCCCTAGTTTCACACTCTCTGTTGTTGGGTGTTTACCCCAGGACAAAAAGCTTGTTGTAGGAGATTTTGATGATCCAGGGATAGGAACTGTTAATGTGAAGGTGTGCGATTCTGGCATACCCTCAGATTTCCAAATAAGCCTCTTCTCTCTTTGGAATTGTTCTCTCCCTTTGCAACTGGTTTATAGGACTCATTAATTCTGCTATTAGAAACAGATCCCTATTAAAGTCAGTTAATAAACTGTGATAGTCTCTTGGTGGGCCTGGAGCCGGGAATACAGGAGCCTGATAACAACAATGTCATAGGGGAAATGCTGCTTCTGTTTTTTGGCAGACATGGGGTGACTCCTATACATGCAGAAAAGTCAAGGCGCTGCAAAGGGTCTGTCACAGAAATTGAGGGAAAAGAAATAAAAATCAATGCAGACTCTATGTTTTAATCTAATGCAGGAAAACCATCATGTTAAAAGATTCGACACATGAGAACAAAATGCATTCCAGATTTGACATAATGCTTTTCTCAGTCTATTGCAGGTGAAGCTAGGTTATTCTAGACCTACACTGTCCAATACAAAGGCACTTGAGATTTGGCTAGTCCAAATTGAGATGTTCTGTAAGTGTAAAATATATACTTGAGTTTGAAGACTTGATAGAAAGAAAATATGTGAAATAGCCGATTAATTTTTCATATTGATTCAAATGATAATAATTTGATAGATTAGGTTACATAAGCTACATCATTAAAATTTCACATTTTTCTTTTTTCCTTTTTAAAATATGGCCACCGGACAATTCACTTACCTCTTTGGCTCCATTTGGGCTTGTATTATGTTCCTCTTGGATAGTGTGGAAGTGAGCTGTCCCCCTGTTGGACAGGAGGCTGATGACTTCTCCCAGAGGTGGGGATGGCTCTGTGGTTGAGATTCTCCCTAGCTGATTTGGCCTCTCCTTTGCTCATGAAGAGTCTGCTCTTCCTGGAAGGCCAGTGCCCAGAGGTTGATGAGATGGCTCATGGGGAAGCATCGCCCATCAATTTTTTTCTGGAAGCCCCAGCCCAGCTTGTGCTTTCCCTTTGTTCAGACCAGAGGTATTACCTTGCAGGACCCAGCCTTGTGATCATGCCACAGAGTCCAGAAAATATCCAAAAGACCTCTATTAAGCTCCTGCTAAGTGCAAGTTACTGTGTTGGGCGCTGGGATGCAGCGGTGAACATAGTGGATAAGCTTCAGCCCTCTTGGATCTTACACTCCAGTGGTGAGACCAGATAATAAGCCAAGTACCTAAGTAAATGAATAAGATGCCTTTAGGGAGTTATAGCTGCCTGGAGGTAGGATAAAACATGGACATTGAGTAAAAAATTATGGAGGGGGATGTGGAGAGCTATTTTAAGTTGGGTGATCTGAGGGTGTGTCTTCCAAGTTGAGATCTGAATGACAAGAAGGAGCCCATCACATGGAGATGTGAAGGCTGAATGCTCTTGGCAGAAGAATCAGCTAGTGAAAAGGCCCCAAGACTTGACCTAGCTTGGTGTGTTTGAGGACTGGGAGACTAACCAGGAGCGGTGTGATAGAAACTGAGGCTGAAGAAGTATCAGGGACAGATCGCATAGGGCCTGTGGCCACATGAAGTCATTCGGGGTTTAGTGTAAGAGACTCTGGGAGCCTCTGGAGGATTTCAGGTAGGGTGTTGAGACCATCACTCTGGCTCCTTTTTTGAGGATGGACGATAGACATGCTTGGAAGAACAAAGAACAGTGGAGGAGGTGTTTCCAGGCAAGACATGCTAGTGAGTGAACCAAATGATGCAGTGGAGGTGGAAGTAGGTGGGTTGGATTCAAGAGTTATTTTGGACATAGAGCTGCCTGGAACAGCCAATTGTTTGGCTATGGAAGGTGAGGGAAAGAGAGACATCATGGCTGATGCTTAGATTTTTTTCCTGAGCCACTGTTTAGATGGATGGTGGCATCCTTCTCTATCTCTACTGAAGTAAAGGAGCCTCAGAAGGGATGAGTTTTGCAAAAGGTGGGAATTAAGAGAGGATCAGGAATGCACTTTCAGACATGTCAAGATAAAGATTGCTTTAGATGTTCTTTGTGGACATGCTGAGGAGGATCTTGGGTCTGTGACCCTGGGTAGAGCTCAGGGGAAGTTCTGGGCCTGTGATGTGGAACACGGTGCCATTGGTACCGTGCATTTAAAGGCACAGATCTGGCCAGGATCCCCAGGGTCTGGTGGAGCACATAGAGGTGGAGCAGGGGAAGAGGTACAAGCACAAAGGAAGGCAAATTTGATTAAAGGTGCAGAAGCCAAAGCCTCTGTCATGTTGTCTCCAGGTATGAGCTCTCAGGTTCTGGCCCTTTGATATGTGTGTTTGAGGATTTCCTAGGGAGGCCTTATTCTTGGGCGGAGAAGAGGCCATGGCTGTGGGGATGCCACAGGCAGCTCTCTTACGGTCTCTGCATCCCAGGGTGCTCTTCAGATGCTGTGGAAACAGCTTTTGTTCAGGATAGGATTTCAGCCAGGTCTCCCTTTTTGAGACCAGTATAGGAAAGCTTCATGGAAGAGGCAAGCCCTGAATAAGCCTTGAAGGGCAGGGAGGTTTAAGATTGGAGAGGGCCTCAGGGCACCTGGGTGGCTTAGTCCGTTAAGCATCCAACTTCAGCTCATGTCATGATCTCACGATTTGTGAGTTCAAGCCCTATGTCAGGCTCTGTGCTGACAGCTCAGAGTCTGGAGCCTGATCTGCATTCTGTGTCTCCCTCTCTCTCTCTGCCTCTCCCCTGCCCATGTTCTCTCTCTCTCTCAAAAATAAAAAAACATTCAAAAAATTTAAAAAAAAATTGGAGAGGGCCTCGTAGGTAGGAAAGCAAAATTAGAGGCAGGAGTCAACATGGCGTGTGTGTGTGGGTGTGTGTGTGGGGGGGTGTGTGGGTGTGTGGGTAGGAGGGATGGGGAGAAAAGGGACTTATGAAGAGGTCTAATTTAGGTAAATGAGACAAGTTGGTAAGTGCCTATATCAGAGCTCTTTAACATCTTTTTTTCCAAAAGTAGTGGTTTTATGTGGGTGTGTAAGGGAAATATGGCTGGATAGGTTGGTACCTGTGTAGAAATACTGTAGCACTTTTGAGGAGTGGAATGATGACATAAAGGTGGTATTTGAGGCTGATTAATCTGGCATGGGGCAATGGGAAAGGTAAGAGAATTTTTGAAATGCAAGTATTGTAGCCATCGTGTCTAGGAGAGATCTGTAGGGCTGGAGACAAGGCATCAAACAGGTTGTTCCAGGTTGGCCACAGGATCTGATTAGCCTTGAAGTTCTGGACCAACCACCAGGTGTCCTCTGTGGGAGAGAAAGATGGCCTCAGGTGTCAGGTGGTTCCAGGATTCAGATCCTTGGAAACCAGAAGCCCTGCACGGTCAGCTCTGTATAGACGAAGGCCTGAGGTGTGATTCCCATGCTTTCTTTGCTCTCAAGAATTGGCTCTGTGGAAGGAAAGTGACCACACATGGCACCCTTTATAGCACCTGTCACAACTGTGAGTATATTGAGATTTTTCGTGTAATTATTTATAGAATGTCTCTGTCACCATTCCAGCCAGACTGCCATGAGGGCACCCCAGCCTGTGTGCATCATGGTATGCCCAGACCCTAGCACTGGGTTTGGCAAATAACAGGTGCTCAATTAATGTCTATGAGTGGAAACCAGTGGTGCCCTCTAGGTCTGGACTGTCAGGCCTGGGAAGACCCTTATACATAGCAGTGAGCCCTACCTTCCATGTTGCAGGCAGCTCCATATGGGAAGGAAGGGAGAGAAGAGGGTAATGCTTCCCGTGCTTAGCTCTTAACTGTCACAGAATGTCCACGGGGAGTAGAGTTCTCAGGCTCCTTCTCCCATCTTTTCCTGGGCTACGATTGGGTCTCATCTGGCTATACGGTAGTTTGGGATTTATTTTTTATAGTATTTTTAAAAATAAAAGTGTTTTGGGGTCACCCTGACTTAGGGGTGGGCATTGTTACTTTGAGCTTGTGAAACCCCAGATCTTGTTCAGACAAATTCTACTGAAAGCAGAATGCAGACCCAGGAGGGGTTGTTGGAACCCACCAAACAGCACCTGTGGTTAGCAAGAAACACTCCTGCCCTCCCTCCCCTCATCCCCCAACACTGACAGCAGCGCCCACATTACCCTCCCAGGCTGCTTTACATTCTGCTAAGAAATGGTCTTTCTTGCCTCCGATCTTTGTACTTGCACTGATGCCACCCATTCTAAACGAATGCTCTTGACCAGCAGACTGAGAGCCAAGTTACTATGCCTCCTGCAGACCAAACAATTCTGGTGGTTTCACTGAATTCACTTTTTCCATTCCATTTTCCAGGTTCTGTTAGGTTTCATGTGCATGGGATGGGGGGAGGCTAAGGAGTGAAGGGCAGACTTGCCTTTGGTCAAGTTTGAGTTGTCCTGAGGCTCCGGGCTCTCTGTCTTTTCCCCCCAGTGCACAAGCACAGAGAGGACAGCTGAGTCCAATCCAGCTTTTTCCTTGACATCTTCTTTCAATGACTTTGGAGGAGGCATGAGGGAAAAAAATTCCAGAAGGCTCTGTTTCACCATCAGGCTTTCAAAGTCACTCTGAAGGATACCAGCCAACATAGCATGCTTAACTTTTCTCTTTAGTTTTTTATTTTATTTTTTTAATACTGCAAAGTTTACACTGAGGTCTCTTAACATCTGGTCTTCCAGCTGCAGGTGTTCTCCTTGGTTCCCAGCCCCACATTGGCCCTCAAGCCTGGATGGCGTTGAGACCAAGATGATGAGAGTCATGTCTGGTAGCAGTTAACTGGCTTGGATTATCAGGACTGGAGACTGTACTTCACCACGTGTATCCCAGATCAAGTGATGTGACTTCAGTCCACTTGAGCCTGTTCTGTCCTGGAGGTGCTCCTTCCTTCTGTCCATCTTCCCTGAATTTCATCCTGTGGGTCCCATGTGCCCTCAGCACCCTGGCTATTTAGGAAAGCTGCATGGTGTGTTACAGGAAATGTGCTAAGCCTTAAAGATGGCAGAATCTTGTGTTCCAGTTTGGAGTGGAAAGATTTATAGAAGTTTAAAATCTGACACAAGAGTTAAATATTTGACTGTGTTAAAAAATAAAATCTCAGTTGAGGATTTCATATTTTATGTCTTAAAAATGAAGTTCAATGTGTAACTGGCAAGGATATATTTGAGGCTGTGTGGTGGGGAAACCCCTACTTTCAAGGAGTTCATAGTGTCTGGTGGGTGGAGAAGCGGGGGTGGGGAAATCAGAGGTGAGAATGCAGTATTTGAAGAAGCTGAGTGCAGGAAGTCTGGGGGTGGAGCTGGGGGTGAGCAGGATTCAGGGTGGAGACTGCAACATTTCTCCCAGAAGGTGCCATCTGGAGCATGACAAAAAGACACCATCTTACCATCAAGGGACAAGATGGGCTCATACGTGAGCAGATGCTGTCTCACTGTATGACTATGCCTCCCTTAGTTTTGTCTGGATTTTGCCATGAGAGGACATGACACTGTGTCCCTGGAAGCATCAAGAGGCAGCCCTGTGGTCCTCTTTCCCTCTTCACCTATTTACTGAAGGCCTCTGGTTTCCACTGTGTTGCTTCAACTGACCAGGGATCTATAGCTCTTTCCTGGCTACAGAGCATTCTCACTGGCTTTCAGAGGTGACAGTCAGCCAGTGGAAAGAGAGGGAACACACTTCCAAGGGAGAGAAGCAGCATGACCAGCTTCTGTAAATTTTGAACATTGCCTTGTTCGGTTAAGCTTCTGTTTGCAGAATATCCTCTTTGATTATTGCGATTGTCCTCCATTTAAGGTGTGAGGAGCCCTCTTGACCCCATACAAGCCAGTCATAAAAGAATGTTTTAAGAACAACTCTCTGAAGTAGAATTCTATTTACAGAAGTGCAATTTGAACACAGTCTCCATCTATACAGGAGGGGGAGGCGAGTGGGGAGGTGAGTGGCACTCGTGGGTCATGCTTGCATTTGGAACACAGCAGCCTCCCCCAGAAGGCATGGTGCATTTTAGCTGTAATAATAAATATTAGCCCCCATCTTCCTGTTGGGAGACCAAGGAACAGAGAGAGGAGTTGTGCACATTCTTGCCAGCCTCCTCTCCTGACCCACCACGCTGCTTGATGTTAAGAGGCTGTTTAACAACAAAAGGAATCCTGTTTTTGTTGCTAGGTTGATGGGATGCTCATGAATATCCATGGAACTTATACATATTCATGAAGCGAGAGTATGATTGACAGCCTACACCTGAAATGTTTCCTGGAGAACCTTCAAAAGGCCTCTCAGCCTTGAGCGTGGGTGTCTGCCCCCACCCAGATGGCTTCTATAAGGACTGGGCTCCTTCAGGTTACAGCTGCCTGGAGGACCACCTGGGGTACTTGTCTTTCCATTTATGCCCAGTAGATGCCTTCCTTCATCCAGGTTGTTCCGAGTCCTGCCTAGGGAAAATAAACATTTCCCCCCGTGCCTCCCCAGCTGTGGGTGGCATAACTGGTGATGGTGGCATAACTGGTGATGGCATAACTGGTGTGGCCAGCCTAGCAGCACCCAGGGGCCAGTTTCTCTCTGGGTCACAAGAGAGGAGGAGGTGAGAAGGCTGGTGCTCTGCAGGTGGGCACCTGTGCTTTCCTCACTAGGTATTTCTTCTAATTTGGGGTCGAAGGCAAGCTATATGACTTCCAGGTACCCAAGCTTTGGGCTCAAGATAATTCCATTTCCTTTTTCTCCAAGCAGCTCTGAGGCCTGAGAATGAAGCTACTCAGTGGTCCAGATCCTGCCCATAGCCCCTAGTTGGAGGTGACAAGAGGATGTAGCTGTTGTGGAGGCCTCTGAAACCATGGAGCACCTGTTCTTCTTGAGTGTTGGTTTCACGGGCAGCTTCCACTCTCTGTTCCCTCATGTTTGAAACCTCAGCACTTTCTTTAAGTTTTATTTGAGAGAGAGAGAGAGAGAGAGAGAGAGAGAGAGAGAGAGAGAGACACTGCAAGCAGGGGAGAAGGGCAGAGGGGGAGAGAGAGAGAATCTCAAGCAGACTCCATTCCCAGCACAGAGCCTGAAGCACACAACTGTGAGATCATGACCTGAGCTGAAATCAAGAGTTGGACACTGAACTGACTGAGACACCTAGGTGACCCAAAACCTCAGCACTTTCTGAGTGAGCTCTGAATCTCCTGCATGTCCTAAAGTGGGTAGGGTAGGCGGTTCCACACATGCCACAGAATGTGTGGAGTTCTGCCACTTGATATATTGGTCAGGGTTCTCCAGAGAAACAGAAATATATATATATATATATATATATATATATATACATATGTATATATATGTATATATATATGTGTATATATATACACACATATATATACACACACGCATATATGCATATATATGTATATATATGTATATATATGCATATATATGCATATATATACATGTATATGTACACACGCACACAGAATAACACAGAATATGTTCTTCCTGAGAAAGTTACTGGATAAATACAAGAGGAACTTAGGCTATCTGGAATATCAGCCTGGCTATCAGAAGGAATTAGATAAGTTGGCCCAGCAGGAAGGCTTGTTCAAAAAGCCTGCTACAGCATCAGGTAAAGAGGCTTAACATCTCTAAGCAACACAGGAGTCTTCGATTGTAGTAGGTCCCAAAGCCAGTGACTTAAGAATCTTGATCTTCTCCGTTTGCCGGAAGGCTGCCTTCCCTTTCATCTGGTACTCTAATCCTCCTGTTGTACATGGAAATAAACCAGTTTTGCAATGAAAAATAAAAATTATAATATATTATATATAAAAAGTATATATATTTATTCTTATGTATTTATGGATGATAAGACAGATTTTATTTATTCAAGGAGCTCTTTCAATAAAATTTTGTATTCAAGGAGAGAGCTCAACTCTCTAGATGTTTATTTTAAGGAATTGGTTCACATGATGGTGGGGGATAGCAAGTCCAAAATCTGCAGGGTGGGCTGGCAGGCTGGAGACCCAGGGAAGAGTAGACAGTACAGTCGAGTCCACCAGCTACTGCTGACAGAATTGCCTCTTCTCAGGGAGCTTAGTCTTTTTCTGTCAGGTCTTCAGCTGATTGGATGAGGCCCACCACATCATGGAGAGTAATCTGTTTTACTCAAAGTCCCCTGAGTGATTGATTTTTTTAAAAATATTTTATTTATTTATTTTTTATTTATTTTTATTTTTGAGAGAGAGAGTGCAAGTGGGGGAGGTGCAGAGAGAGAGAGAGGGGGACAGAGGATCCCTCTGTTGACAGCAGAGAGCCCCTTGTGGGGCTTGAAATCATGAACTGTGAGATCATAATCTGAGCCAAAGTTGGATGCTCAATCAACTGAGCCACTCGGGTGCTCCTAAAGATTTTACTTTTAAGTAATCTCTGCACCCAGTGTGGAGCTTGACCCCCAGATCAAGAGTCACATGCTCTACCTTTTGAGCCAGCCAGGTGCCCCCTATGGCCCCCTGATTTAAATGTTAGTGTCGTCTAAAAGGTACAGTCACAGAAACATCTAGAATAGTGTTTGACCAAATATCTGGGTACTGTGGCCTAGTCAAGTCACATCAATTTAACCATCACATTTGTCTTCCCTGACACTTGATGTCCAAGACTTGTTCTGACCCTGGGGTGTTACTATGTGCTGCTGGTAACTGAGCTTGACAGGTGTTTCCAGAACCAGCTTCTTGGCATAGATCTTTTCAGTTGTGTTTCATCCTGGAAGAAATACCTTCCGTGGTTGGAGCTCCCAGTTTTACCCTGAGTTCGTAGCAGAGGTGATGTTCCCTCACCTTGTTTTCTTCCTGTATGACACCTTCTTGGAGGCTAGGGTCTTGGCTGATGCATGCTTGCACCTTCAGTACCTAGTACCAGAGTTTGTACCAAGGAAGAGCTTAGTAAATACTCTGGGCTGACTCTGGCAGGAGCAGCTCTGTGAGAAGTTCTCTTTATGGTTGTGGAACTTTGAGGTGCCCATGCCTCTAGGCAGTGAGCCACGTCTGCCTGCTGCCATCAGGCTGCCAGTCCCTGTCCTGCATGGCCACCCTTGGAAGACCATCTGTGGGTTTTGCGCTCCTGTTGCTTGGGCCGCCTGCCTCTGATCTGATTATTTTCCTAAGGGTGAGGGGCACATTCTATCCCTTCCGGCTAGCCTCAGCCCTGGGACCGGACCCCTGAACATGCAGCTCATGAAAGGTTTACTGCTGTGGCTCATCAGAGAGCCAGCCCAGGCTGCATTAATAGGAAAAAAGTTAGCAAGAAGGGACCAAGAGGGTAAATTAGTCACAGAGCTTTCTGAGGGGTAGAAGACTAAACAATCAGGGTAAAATATACTGTGATAAGGAAGGCTGTCCTTTTGTTGACTGACATGCATCTCTGCTTCAAGCTATTTTAAAAATGACTATTTCATTGATAAAATGAATGTGTGGAGGTGAGAAAAGAATGAATGGAAATTTACCTGTGAACGTCTCTATAATTGAGTGCCTATCTGCCAGATGAATAGTGGAAGGAAATTATCCATGATGGGACAACTCTCTGCTTTTCTAGGACTGTGCATTCTATTTTTCCTGCTCAATAGAGGACATTGTCTGCTTCACCAAATTAGCCAAACATAGATAATGTTGTCAAAGAATGGCTCCATTAGATTTCACAGACGCCTGACACCAATACAAAAGCCTCTACCCTCACAGCATTTCAACTTCAGTTTTTTCTTACATGACTCAAAAAATAAATTATTTTTGTGGGGCAGACATGATGAGTTTGACAGCTTTTTAGAACAAGATGAAAGAGGAGTTATCAATATTGGTTGGGGGATCCCAGCAAATTCCATTAGGCTGTATAACTTGCGGAGGATGGAATGGGTGGGGGCACCTCTCAGAGGGGTATTTATTTATTTATTTATTTATTTTTTCAACGTTTATCCATTTTTTGGGACAGAGAGAGACAGAGCATGAACGGGGGAGGGGTAGAGAGAGAGGGAGACACAGAATCGGAAACAGGCTCCAGGCTCTGAGCCATCAGCCCAGAGCCTGACGCGGGGCTCGAACTCACGGACCGCGAGATCGTGACCTGGCTGAAGTCGGACGCTTAACCGACTGCGCCACCCAGGCGCCCCAAGGGGTATTTATTTTTCTTAAATGTTTATTTATTTATTTATTTTGAGAATAAGAGCAAGTGGGGGAGGGGCGCGGGGGGCGGAGAGACAGAGAATCCCAAACAGGCTCCGCTCTGTCAGTGCAGAGCTCAATGTGGAGCTTGATCCCACAAACCGTGAGCTCATGACCTGAGCAGAAAACAAGAGTCAAATGCTTGACCCACTGAGCTACCCAGGTGCTCCTGAGAGGGACATTTCTATTCTACCCAGGGAAAACATGTTTCTGCCCATCTCTGAGAAGGAGTGAGTAGTGCACTTCCAATGAATTTATCCCCATTTAGAAGGAGAGGGCAGCTGGAACTCCAGAAAGTGCTCCCGAACCTGGGAGATGGACACTGTAGCTCTTGTGTTCAGACCTTCCTGAGTCCTGAGTGTACAAACACAAGGCCTATGGGGGAAGTGTATCTCTGGAGATTGTGTTGAGGTGTAGGCACTGGACACAACTGAGATTTTTCTTCTTCTGTATTACTGTGGCATGGCCAGGTCTCACACTCAGACTGTAATCTTAGACACTTGGCATAGAGTTGGAAGAAGAAGTTTATGCACAGACACAGGGGTCATTCTTGGGAGCTCCTGACCATAAGGGGTATATTTATCTGGGCTCCCAATTATAAATAACAGGTAAACCCACTGGAGCCAAAAAGGATGTATACTAATTTATGTAGCTGAGAAATTCAGGAGTGGCTGCCTTCAGGCAAAGCTGGATCTAGCAATGTAAATAATGCCCTTTCTCTCAGTTTCTCCTTCTCTTGCCCCTGCTCACTCTGATGTTCATCCAAGTCTGGATCTCATTTTCTCTTAGTGCAGGTGGGCTTCTTTGACACAGTTGGGGAAGATGGCTGCTAGCAGCTTCAGGCTCACACAATCCTAGCTTGGCCAATCAGTGGAAAGCAAGCCTCCTCTCCATATATGAGTATCTAAGCATGGAAATGATTGCCCTTGCTGAGTCAAGTGTCCACATGGACCAATTACTATGTTTGAGGAGATGTGGTACTGTAATTTTTTCAGCTTGGCACACCGCTGTGGCCAGAGGCTGAGACTGGGGCACTACGATGGATAGCCCCACAGAACTGTATGGAGAGCAGGATGGATGGTTCCCCAAAGGAATTGAAGTTGCAGCAAGAGCAGCCTATTTCCGGAGCCCAAAAGAACAGGAAGAGGCTTGGGCTAGGATCATGGTGACCCAAGGCTGAGAAGAAATGACATGTGAGAGCCCTCATCTTGGTCAGCTTCATCTCATATGTACCCAGGCATCCAGCCATGTCCTCCCTCAGCTCTGTGAAGGCTGACCAGTGTCCAGCAGGTGTAACTGAGATGGGAGCAGCTAGACATTTCCCTGGAGCATTACAAAGCTTCTTGCTGCCCCCAGTTATGTTGCATTTGCCATAAACTTATTTTTAAATGCCATATTTGGCCTCTCCCAGGATCTTGTGTTTGAGGAGAACTAGACTTCTCAGCTGCATGGGTTTTATGGTGAAATGTACCCTGTTCAGGAAGGATCCAAATTTTCTCTCTCCTTTTTCCTTTCTTCTCAATTCCTTGGCTCCTGGCAACTTCCTACTTAAGATTTGCAAAATTATGCATTTACTTTATCAATATTTACTAAGAACCTATTGTAAGAAAGGCCCTGGGATCAGCCTCAAAGCAAACAAACCAGTCCTGGCCTCAAAGACCAATAGAGAGGTCAGATAGTCAATGAAAACAACACCATCACCCCATTGGTGAGTGCATTACTCAGTGGCTCTTGGATATGTGCTCCAAAGGGGCAGCATGGGGTGTTCAGACCATTCAGGACTGACTTGCTCATGGGGCAGAGAGGCTTCTTTGAGAAGGAGACGTTGAGCTGAGAGCTGAAGGGTGGCTGAGTTTTGGATTTTGATGAGGGGAAAGGGGTGGGGACGGGGAGAGTGTGTTTGATGCCAGGGGTCTGTGTAGGGAAATAGGAGCTGCTGCCTGGAAGGGGCTGGGTGAGTAGGCAGGATGTGGTTTGGAGGTAAAGCTGCCGGCCTCATGGATGGAGTTGGAGGGGTGTGGTGGTAAGGAAAAGGAGAACAAGGGTGATTACAAGGCTGCAGCTTGGTGATGGCGGTGCCATTCGCTGAGGTGCATAAGGCTGGGAGGAAGCTTCTCTGGAGGAAATACCCACAGGTGCACGTGTTGTATCTTGGACATTTCGTGTTTGAAGAGATGCCAGGGAAGCAGCTGGGTATATGGATCTGGGCCTAGAGACACAAGCGTGGGAGCTCTTGGCCCAGAGATGGTGAGGGAAGCCATCGGCACCTGTGTGTGGAGTTGGGGGAGACCAGGACTGCGTCCCCAGGAGGTGAAGCGTTTGGAGGTCAGCAAGAGGAGAAGCAGTCAGCAAACGGGTAAACCCGACTGGGCGAAGGCAACAACCTGCCTGTGATAAATCTTGCCAGCGCTGCCCAGGCTGCAGATGTGCACTCTGAGGACGCCCCAGGCACCAGGGGCCTGTCGCTGGATGATGGATGAAGGCTGCTCCCACCCACCCACCTTCCTCCAGCGCCTACTTCCTGCCACCACCAGGTAGTCCCTCGGGAAGAGAGAAAATAGCTGAGTAGGCTCATCGTGACAGCCTTTTAAAAGTGACTTTTAAAACTTGTTATAATTGTGGATTAAAAGGCCCATTGCTCTGTTTGTGGTGGAAGAAGTCATTTTCGAAGAAATTTCTGGGGAGGTGGAGTGTTCTGGCAAATTGGCGAGGTGGCGTTTGCAGCTCCAGGCTTATATTTCAAAAGCCACTAAAAGCCCCTCAAGAAAGTGCTGCAAAGTAGTCATTTTGAGAAAGGGAAATATTTTGTGTGTGTGGTGGGGGGAGGGAGGAGGAAATGCCCGCTGTGGAGCGTGCAGGTGCAATGGGCAGTGGGAGGAGGAATCGGGAGGCTCCAAGTCACTCACACCAGGGTGCCAGGCCCACAGGGTGGCTCCTCCAGCTCTCTGCACTCCCTGTGCATACTCCTGCCCCACCCTTGCTGCCACTGTTCCCTCATTTGGAAGACCACTTCTCAACACCATCCTTTCCAAAGTTAACCCATTTTGCGGACTCCTTTTCCCCAATCTTCCTGGCTCCTAATAGCCTTCACTGACATCTGGGGGCCCATGACCTCTGTATGACTGCCACATGTCAGTCACCCTACTGCTGCTCTCCAGTGCGTACCTCTGGTTTTCCACTAGCAGGCTGTGGTATGTGCTGAGAGAGAAGGCCATAGGGGTGTGGGTGAACTCCACAGAACCTCACTGGATGCTTTTCTCCTTGCCAAGGGGTCAAGATGCTGTGAGGTTGCTGGTACTTGGCATGCATCCTGTCTCTGTCCAGGGCCTTGTTACTCCCACATGGGGCTGCACCAGCAAACACAGGCAGGATGTGTTTGTGTGTGTGTGTGTGTGTGTGTGTGTGTGTGTGTGTGCGTTCGTGCACGTGCTTGGCTTTTCTATGGTTGTCAACATCAGGAAAGCTAGACAAGCTGGCCAGGAGAGGACTGCCCAGCAGAACCCCATGGGATTGAGAGATCATTCAGAGTTTGCCTATAAGCACACAACTACCTCCAGCTGGGGACCAGGCAGGAAGGGAGAATTAGGGCCTCCCCAGCCATGGCACCAGGTGTCTCCGGGTCCCAGTGGGATCCCAGGACCTGTCTCAGAGCCTTGTGCTCAGGGTGGCATTGCAGCCACCTGGGCAGGCTTCTGGGAAGACAGAGCTGCTCCCCTGCTAGGAGCTCGAGAGAGGTACAGAGAAGCGGTGCCTATGGACACTGGCTTTCAGGCCTGGAATCTCCTTGAGCCCCCGCCATGGAGCACAGTGGAGTGCTTTAGAGACCTCATGAGTTCTTCTCTGCTGAAGATAGCTTGAGTGGCATTGGATACTGCAGCCAATTTCTAGAGTTTCGGACTAGAGAGATCCTCAGAGACAGCTCAAACCTAGACTTTGTGAAGACGCCAAAGGACCCAGTGTTGGCTCCTAGGTATTGGAATTGTGAGGCTGGTGCCTACAGGGGTCTGTGTAAGTCACAGTGTCACAAGACTTGTGGTCATTTAGACCTAGCTCCGTTCTGAGGGGAAGAGGGACCAGTGGGTCAGGTGAGGCCACAGCCGCCTACATCCTCTTCCTCCCTCTCTCCCTTTCTTCCTTTCTCCCTCTCCTTTCTGCCTGTCCATCTGTCCAACCATCCACTCTAGGCCTCTAGGCTGAGGATACAATGGCTAAGGTCCATGCCCTTGAGTGGGAGGAGACAGACAGGAACCAGACAGTTACATGGTCTGTGTGAAGGGTGCCACTTTTGCAGAGCATGGGGCTGTAGGAGCCCATTGATCTGGAGGGACAAGAGGCTTCCTGGGATCTCAATCATCCCGGGACCTTCCCTGGTAGGACTGGGTACAGCCATCACAGGCTTTAGTGAGGGTGGTTGACCAGGAATGGATGGGAGACCTGATATGTGCCCCTGTGTTTATAGTTTTTGTTTTGTGGTCCTCTTGTAAATGCAGGTTTGTAAGTTTTCTCTCTCTCAATGTCTCATTGTTGAGCTGACCTAAAGCCATATCCAGGAACCACATACACGAGAAGGGTTCATGTGTTCACAATAATGAAATCTGGTATTTTTAGACACTTTCCTGGGCAGACACGTCCTCTCAGAACTGGCTTCCCTCAGCTCTCTCTCCCAGCTCCCCTGGGAAATGAGGCAGCTGGGTTAGCTGAATTTCAAAGATGATGACATTCTGAACCTCTAGAAAACACTTTTTTGGATTCTCAAAGCGCATGAATCAAAATGTTATTTTTACTTCTTTTCAGCCTGTTGAGGGGAAGCCTGTGAAGGGGCACAGCAGCCCACAGGGAGAAACCAGGCCGAGCAGTTGTGTGGGAGCAAGCCTGCATCTGAGGGTGAGTGGGGCCTGGTTAGGTTAGATGGGGGGCTGTGTTGATTTGGCTGTAGGTGTTGTGGGGTCTCCACATGAAGGAAGTGCTTTTGGGCCATGTGGTCCTTGGGTGAGGAGCAAGGGATAGGGAAAAGTGTGGAATGTTTGGGCTTCTGTATGCTGGGTTCCAGAGCTTTGCTGGGTGTTTGTGGACTGTTTGACCTGAGGGTATATCTGGGGGAGGAAATGCCACCCTGAGGTGGACCTCTGGATCAGACAGAAGGAGCTCAGATATAGCCAGGGGAGATGGACATGAGCTGCTGCCACCCTGGGGACAGACATGGTTGAGAGTGACCCCTAAGAAGGACTAAGAGGAAGAGGGGTCATGAGGAGGATGAGAAGTCCTGGACTCAACACGGTCTGGTCTTCAGTAGAGTTAGGGATGGGCACTGTTCATTTTGAAGCTTCTTGGTTTTGTTTGTTAATCTGATAGCACGGATTTGTTTCTCTGTGGTTACAAAACACACTTTTGTGCTTATCTGAGAGACAGCTGCGTCAGGGACAATTTGGAAAGTGGTTGGGGTGGAGAATCACTGGTAAGCAGGGGTGGAGGAGAGCAGGGAGAAAAGGGGGTGCATGGGGCAGGGTCTGGAGGGTCTCAGGGGGTGTCAGCGTCTTAAGTGCTTGGGAGCTGCCGTGATTCCCAGAGTACTCCAGGAGACTCCCCTCCCGCCATGACATACCTACATTCCCAAACCACCTGTCCATGTGAGTACTAGCTTGGGTACTGCATTTTCCTTACTCACTGGTGGTCATTCTGGGTAGGGAATTTAAGCCTCATAGAAAAGGGAGCCTGTTTCCCAAGACCTCACAGAGACTTGGCTCCTGTGAATGTTTATATCTCTCTCCTGAACTTCCTCTAGATACCATTTCACTCCATTCAGAGGGTCCTGTTGGGTATAAGTCTTGGGAGATGCTCTTTCAAAGCTGCCTGTGGCCCTCTGAATGATACTGGGAAATGACATATTCTCTGCTCCCGTCTTGGACATTCTTAGTGACCATCAGTGTATCACGGGATCTGGGAAGTCCTTCTGTAAAAGAAATCTGTTAACCTTTCTTTCTTTTTAAAAATTTTTAATGTTTATTTATTTTTGACAGAGAGAGAGAGAGAGAGAGAGCATGAGCAGGGGAGGGGCAGAGAGAGAGGGAGACACAGAATCCAAAGCAGACTCCAGGCTCTGAGCTGTCAACACAGAGCCCAACACGGGGCTTGAGTTCACAGATTGCAAGATCATGACCTGAGCCGAAGTTGGACGCTCAACCGACTGAGCCACCCAGGTGCGCCCCCACTTTTTAAAAAAAATGTTTATTTATTGATTTTGAGAGAGAGAAAGAGAGCCCATGCACAAGTGGGGGAGAGGCAGAGAGAGAGGGAGAGAGAATCTCAAGCAGGCTCTGCACTGTCAGCACAGAGCCTGATGCAGGGCTTGAACTCACAATCCCATGAGATCGTGGCCTGAACCAAAATCAAGAGTCAGGTGCTTATGCAACTGAGCCACCCATGTGTCCCTGTTAAACTTTCTTCAACCTAGTGTTTCCCAAACATATTTGACCACAGATCCGTTTTGTTACAGAAAGCCTATGAAAACCCTATGCCAGTCTCCTCCCCCAACATATGCATCTTGGAGGGCTTGATTACTCCCTCCTGTCCTGCTAACTACACTTTGAACTCCCAAGCTCTGAATTTCCTCTCCCATGGTGGAAGTTAGGCAGGGCATTTATCATCGGGCCTGCAGTGGCTTCCCCTGAGCTTGTGACGGTCCTGCGAGAGCCAGGGCACAGACGCATCTGTTCAGGCAGCACGACTCAGCTGCAGCTTGCAGGCCAGTTGCTTCCTGGTTCAGCCAGAGCAGCTGGCCCAATGGCCAGTGTGTATGTTCACCTTCATGGCCAGATGAAGCTCACCTCAGCCCAGAAAGCTCCGCAGAGAACAGGACGTGAGCAGAAACACTCCATCTGTCCAATCTCCTCTCCCTACTGCAGCAGCCCAGGCCCCAGGCTGTTCTGACTGCCTTGTTTTGCATATAGCAATGAAATATTTAAGGAAATTCTTCTCATTTTGAAAACCTTTTAGTCAAGGCACCAGGGGCAGCCTGAACATGTGACAGAAATCCCTGAAGCTTGGAGAGAGGAGCAGAGGGACATAGAGGAAGAAGGAACCACTTCAGAGGTTGGGGCTTCCACCAGAGGGGTCAGGAATGGCTCAGGGGTGGCCATCTTCTCCCATCTTCCCCCTGATGGCCATGCAACATGGGTGCCACTGACCTGGAGCCTGAGTGGACATGGTTCTCCTGAGTGCTGGGATGGAGTCCTGGCCTGGGAGGCTTATAGTGTGTCCCTGAGAAGTAGTTGTCTCTCTCAGAGATTGGGTTTCTCCACTGATAAGACCACATGTTAGTCCAGATGCTCTCTGGGGCTCCAGCATTCCATTTGGAAGCTGGTTTGTCTGTTTACATTGGTTTGTTACCAATGCTGCCTCTATTCCCAATGAGATGAATTGAATCCAGTGGCTATCCTGGAAGGGAGGGCTGTACCTAGAAGGCTCACCCAATTGTCACCTGCAGTGGCTCACACAGACCTGGCTTTCCTGCCCACAGGGATGGGGCATCTACATGTAAGCGTCATTGTGGTGCCACATTTGTGTGCTGACCTTCTGGGGATAGCTCTGTGACTTGACTTATTTTGGGTGTCCTCACAGTGTTATGTCTGCAACCCTGACTGTGTCAGGGATGGGGTCTGCTCCTGGCAGGACACAGCATTTGTAATACAAAGTGCCAGCCTCTTCAAGACTTTGCTTGGCCCTCTGTCCTGCTTCTCCACTGTCCTGGCTCCTGGCCTGGGCAGACCTGACCTGACCCAAGTCAGAGGTGACCCTGGAATGGCCAGAGCGTCTGCAGAGCCCGAATCTGTGCCTCTCTGGTGATGCAGCCTCTCCATGTTCAAGGGCACGTGCATGCCCATCTCCCAGGGAAGGGGTGAGCAGCTCCCCCTCGGATGATTGATTAACATCCTACATTTCCCTTTGCCAAGGAGTCTCAGAAGCACACAGGCAGATGGCTTCTCTAGGAATTCCTCTGGGGAACCAGGCTTCTACAAATCCACATGTGGAAATCCAATATTCAAATGAGAGAAGAAATTGGGAAAGAAAATATGCTCTTCCCCTCTCTCAGTTAAGATCTGAATGCAGAGCTGGAGGGATCAGAAATAGCTTCCACTCTCCCATGGCTCCCCTCCCTGTCAGAGGAAGAAGAACAGACCTGGGGCTGCTTCTAACTCACTCTGGCAAAGAGGCCTCCAAAGGGCTACTGCAGGGAGATGTGAGTCCAAGGAAGGTAGCCCCAATTCAATTGAACAGGCTTTGCTTAAGCAACTGCTGTGCACTAGGCTTGAGCTTGACCTAGCATGGGATCAGGTCCCGTCATGTATGGCTTAAAAAGCACAGACTCTTGGCACAGATCTAGGTTCTAGTTCTGGCTCTGCCTGTTCCAGCTGCGAGACCTTGATCTAGGAGCTTAGGTTGTCTGAGCTCCAGGTTCTCAGTCTGTAAAATGGGCTCGTAATATCTGTCTCACAGGGCTATTGAAAGGATCAAATGAGTGCATGCATATGACATGTTTAGCACAGGGCCTGGCTTGGATTATAGCACACTCTCATCAATCACATGACCCCCAGGACCCCAATAGTCAGAGGAGATGTGCTCTGTGTTAGCAATGACAGAACGGAGCCCGAGGTTGGATGAGTTTTCCTAAAATCATGTGGGCTGTTACTGATAAAACAGTGCTGGAATTGGGGTCTGTCAGTTTTGCAGTAGGACAGATGTCTAGATGGGGGTCCCTGCCCAGGTGTCAGGTGGTCTCGGATAAAGAAGACACTGGTCAAGGTGGGGGGTGTGCTCTGTTGTCCCTGCTTTTTGGCAGAGATTGGGCCACTAAGAACACATTTCTTACTTTAAGTGTTTTCTTCCTCCTCAAAAAAAGTGTTGATAGAATTCTCAGGCATTAGAATAGCTACCTGGATCCATTCCCCTAGGTGGGCAAAGGCAGTCTCTCTGTGGCAGAATTTGGGGTCCCTTTCCCCCGAGCCCTGACCTTCCCCATCCTGCCCTGCACCCATGTTTTATGGTGTGCTGCTTGCTCTCTGGCATTTGCCTTCTCTTGTTCCTTTCCCTGAGATTTGGTCCCATTAATGTTTATGAGCAAATAAAACTTGGATTGCTGCTTTGGGCCATGGGATCACTGCTGACTTGGGGAGGGACATCTAATTTAACATAATCCTGCTCCTTCAACTTTCCATGACTTCCACTGTATCCTCCTCTGGGAAGATGAGCAAAAGGAGTGGAAATGTGGTTAAAGCATAGGCCTCGCCTTCCTCTCCTCTCCTTGGTGCTGTCAGTCTGTTGCTGGGTGGGGGTGAGGTGGGACAAGAGTCAGACGGAGTGTTGGAAACACAGATTTTGTTGTATGTGGATTCCCACATGGACACAGACATGCAGGGATGAGGACCTTTGGAGACTCATGAGCTCTGGGGTGTCATGAGTGGTGTGTCAGTTGGTTTCCCACAGAACAAGCAGGGCTGGTGGATATGTTTGATCATAGGCATGAGATTGCCCCATTCCTTCCCTGGAGCAAAAAACTGAACAACCTAAGTCATTACTTCAAGGATAAAATCTAGTCAGACTGGTGTGTGGGACCATGTATACCCTCATGTTTGTGCCGTGTGTATCATTTTTATTTTCCTAAGTGCACAGAGTCCTGTTTGGGCTTCTTTCCAGGACTTTGGAGGAGCAGTCTTTGGGGGGGGGCAGGGGGGGCTGAGGGAGGGGAGGGCCGCACAACAGCTGCCTCAGGTGAGAGGCTGCACTTGGCTGCATCATAGAGTTGCATCTCGAGGACGGGCAGTGTATTCCTTCTGGGGCCGTTGACGGGGCTGTGAGCCAGGCAGGAGGAAGGTAATTATATCATTTCATGTCACTCTTGTCTCAAGGGGCCAAATTAGCTGAGTCTCCAAGACTAGGGTTTACTTTTGACTTTTTAATTTACAGTCTGATGCAGATGGATACTAGTTCACTCTTAAATTTTTTCTGGAACAGCTGAGGTGTGCCTGGCACAGTGGGCAAGACTGAGGGGAACAAACATGGCTCTGAACCCTGAAGATCTCACAGATTAGCAGGAATATGGGACAGACCACACCTGTGACAGTACTCAGGAGGATGAGAAAATGGGTGGAAGAAAGGTATGGGGAAAGTCAAGGGTAGGCACTCCTACGTAGGATGCATAGTCTCCAAGGGGGCCCGGCAGGTGGGCTGGCCTTTAGAGGACACACTTCATTTCCATAGGAGGAGAGGGGATGGTTAAGTCTTCAGGGAATGGTCTGCCCAAAACAGGTGTGTATACAGAGAGACAAGGGCTATTTGTTAAGAGGTTTTGTGGAGGGGGGTCCTGGGAAAGTGGCTGGAAGAGGTGATACCCTGAGCATTTGCAGATGCTCAAGAGGGTATTTGTTGAAGAGGTATGTGAATCAATGGATGAGCCTTCCCTTCTCTGACACATATTTACTGAATGACTACTATGTGCTGAACACTTTGCTAGGGGCTGGGTATGCAGCTATAAACAGGTAAATATCACTCTCTTGTGAGTTTATATTCTAGCAGGAGAATATAGCTCACAAGTAAACATAACACATAAATAATATACACAGCATGTTAGGAACAACTAAGTAAGTATAAGGGGAAAAGAATGAGCAGCACCAGGTAGGGGGATGGGAGCATCAGGGGTATACATGTATGTTTGGGCAGAGACTGCAGTTTTGACCAGGATAGCAGGGTAGGCCTCTTTGACAGGGTGACATTTTAGCAGCTGGAGAAGGATGCAAGGAATGATCTAGATGCATATTTGGGGGAAGAGCCTTTCAGGCAGAGGGAATAGCAAGTGTGTGAGAGTCTGATACAGGAGTGTGCCTGGTGTACTCAAGGAGCAGCAGAGGCCGGTGTGGCTGTAGCAGGGTGAACAAGGAGGCAGTGGTAGCAGGGAAGGCCAGAGAGCCCCTGGGGGCCTTGAAGGTCAGCATAGGGTTTGGACTTCACCCTTAGTGATGTGGGGAGCCTCTGGGGGATTTTGACTGGAAGAGAGAGATGATGTACCTTCTGTGTTTTTTTAATGTTTATTTTTGAGAGAGAGAGAGAGAGAGAGAGAGAGAGAGAGAGAGAGAGAGATATCCAGGGAGGAGCAGAGAGAGAGAGGGAGACACAGAATCCGAAGCAGGCTCCAGGCTCTGAGCTCTCAGCACACAGCCTGATGTGGGGCTCGAACTCACACCCTGAAATCATGACCTGAGCCAAAGTTGGACACTCAACCAGCTGAGCCACCCGGGCACCACTGTAGCTTCTGTTTTAAAGGCATTATTTTGTGTGATGTGTGAAAACCTGACCTTTTGGGGGGCAAGGGTGGAGGCAGAGAGGCCAGCTGGGAGGATGCTGTGGCCTCTAGGTGAGAGGTGATGGCGGCCTGGGCTACAGTGGTGTCGTGGAAGTGGTGAGAAGTGGTTCCATTTGGGACATAGATTTCTTAACAGACTGAATGTGAGTGTGTGAGATGGGGGAGTCTAAGATCTGCCCGGGCTTCAGCCTCAGCAGCTGGGCCTGGCCAGGCTTTGGGTGGAGCACACTGGAATTGGATCAGAGCTGATTTGATGGGCTGGAGATGCCTGTCTTGTATCTGCATGGAGATATGTGTGTGTGGGGTAGCTGCCTTTCCTCATCTAGAGTTCTGGAAAGAGGGTGGGGCTAGAGACATGAACTTAGAGGCTGTTGGCTTTTAGATGGTGTTAAAACCATGAGATGGGATGAGACCATGGAATGAGATGGGATTATAGAGAGAGGCTACCATGTTATTTAGTTTTAAGAGCCACACATTCTGTTAAGCACTTCCCAGCATCCCTGTCTTTGTCTCCACCACAACCTGATGAAATAGCAGCTATTATTTTCCCCATTTAGTGAAGAGGAACCTGAGGATCAGAAGGGTTAAGTAAATGACTCAAGATCACAAAGCTCCTAAAGGTCAGAGCTACGGGTACCTGGGTGGCTCAGTCAGTTGAGTGTCTGACTTTGGCTCAGGTCATGATCTCACGGTCAGTGAGTTCAAGCCCTACATCGGGCTCTGTGCTGACAGCTCAGAGCCTGGATTCCACTTCAGATTCTGTGTCTCCTCTCTCTCTCCCTTTCTCCCACCCGCACTCTGTCTTTCTCTCAAAATAAACATCAATTTTTTTTTTTAAAGTCAGAGCTAGAATTTACATGTAGATCTGTCTGATTCCAAGTTATTTTTTTAATCATTGTACTTATTGGCCCTCTAAATTATAGACCTAATTCTGTGCTTGGTGGGCAATCTACTGAAGTATTTATTTTTCCCCCCACTGTGGTTTTTGAACAGAGAAGGGACTCAAAGCTGTGGGCTAGCTAGGAAGATGCATCTGGAACCTGGGGGGCTCCTGAACAATGTACTGGGGAGAGGAGGTGGAGAGGTGGAGACCAGGAAATGAGTATAGAGAAGGTTTAGACCACATGGTGGGAGTTTAAAAAGGGGCCTGGAGGATGGATTTCCTGGAGGGGAGAGCCAAGTTGTGGCAAACCCAGTATTATGAACTGAATGTGTCCCCCTGAAATTCATATGTTGAAGCCCTAACGTCCACTATGGCAAACCAAGAAAGTAACTAAGGTTAGTTGAGGTAATTAGGATGGGTCCCTGTCTGATATGGTTAGTGTCCTTACACAAAGCGACGCCAGAAAGCTCAGGTACGTGCTCTTACTCTGTGTTCACACACTGAGAAAAGGACCTCATGAGGAGGAGGCCATCTGTAAGCCTGGAGGAGACCTCTCACCAGAGACTCAGTTGGCTAGAAGCTTGATCTTGGGCTTCCCAGCCTCCAGAACCGTGAGAAGTAAGTGTCTGCTGCCTCCCAGTCCGTGGTGCTGTGTTATGGCCTGAACAGGCAAATACACCCAGACCCTTTGGTAGTCTGGCTTTTTCCAGAGCTGTGTGCTTCTTGCCAGGCTGCAGGGCCTAGCAGTGTGGTAACTGGGTTCTTAAAAGACTTCTTCCTCCCACCCCCACTAAACAATTCAGTGGATTTGAATGGGCCGGAAGACTTATTGAACAATTATCTGCTGATTAGCTTCCTTGTGGAGTCTAGAGAGAATTGTTGGAAGAAAATTGGTAAATTCTTTTCATTCTTAATAAAACCTAACATTATCTTGCTAATGCCTGATATTAAGAGTTCAAAGTCATCTCTACACCACTGATCTTCAAAGGAAGAGATTGCCTAATTTATTTGACAAGGCCTGAAAAAATATGGGTGACGCTCCTTTCAGATGGGGATTTTATTTAATTTTTAAAAAATCTTTTAAGCATTTTTTTTGTATAAAAATTGGTGTAGTTTTTTTTTTTTCCATTTGAAAACACCAGCATGTGGGGGAGGGATGCAAACAAAAAACAAAAAAGATACTTTTATAACATTTTCACTGTTGAGAAAAGAAAAAAGTCGTTCCACTAGAATTGAAAAGTCCAAAGATGAAATAATTTCATTTTCTTCTCTTAAAGGCTATAAAAGACCCTGCTTATGGATTCCATCTCTGTGTCCAGAGAAGCCATGTTACTCTTCAGTGGCCCAGGAGTTCAGGATTACAGAAAGATCAGCCCAGGTTTCTGGGCACATAGTCTAAGCAGAAGGGTGGAAACATCAGGGGATCCAAAACCTCGCCCTGTAGAAATATTGTGTGTGCGTAGGGGGGAAGGTGTGTCCCTGAGCCAGAACCCTAGAGGTACCACATCTGCTTCCTTTTACCTTCCAGAATATTGGGTTAAAAAAAAAAAAAAGTCAAAGTGACATACTGTTTGGGGAAACTATTTTAGGAGTAAGAAAAGCTTTGACAGATTTTACTATAGATGGGAGAAGAAAGCTATCAAGAAGTTCCCACCACAAGGCAAACATACTTCACTTTTCTGGAACTCCTGTAGTATAGGAGGAGTTCTTTTCCCAATAGACTAGATTGGTGGAGTAGGCATTTTGGCTAATAACCACAGGGTAACCACAATCCAGGGCCCAATTCCCTATAAAGTCACCCCAGTGCCAACAAATGGTGTGTTGGTTCCTTATATCCTGCAACTGGGAAATTTCCTAATGCTTTAGATGGGAATTTAGAACATTGAATAAATTTGCAAGATGGTTGGCTCCCCACTACCCTTGCCACGTTCTCGCTCTTGGCTTCCACTGAATCTGCCTGTTCAGTTATGGCTTGTGTGTCCCTGAGCATTCCAAGGTCACTGAGGGGCAGGAACTCCTTCTGGGAAGGCTGGGGTGGTTGCTTCCATCCCTGGTCTGAAGGGTACTCTGGTCTCATGCTGTTTGATTGAGCTACTTTTAAAGAAGGTGCAGAGAGGTAGGTGCACTCAGTGTGGTCAGCATCTTGGGAAGTGGATATTTCTGGGATCTTAATTTTTCTCTCCTTTTCCTGAGAAAACCCTTTCTTAAAAAAAAATGAGTTGTCAACTGCTCTTGAGGCCCTATAAATTGATTTTGGCTCTGTCCATTACAGGTAGCTTCTGTGTGAAGAACCTGTATAAATCTTACTCAGTCAGGGAGTGTTTAAAATGGCAAATTTCAGAGTAAAGGTTTAACAAAAACCATAAATAAAACTTCAGAAGTAATGGAAGTGTTTATAAGCATCTGTGGAATTCTGTGCTAGAACAGTGGATGCGGTTCATGTGCCAAGAGATTGACAGAGGGCTGTGTTTACGGTGGGAGAGAGAATATCGATCTTTATTTGGCCTCTGCTCAGAGGCTGGACTTGGAGAAGCGTTGGCTGTGAGCAGGGCTCGTGGCTAGGCTCATGAGGGGAGTTTATCACTGTCAGGGGCCTGGACTCGAGAGTCGGCCAGTGGGAGAGAAACTTGCCAAGGACAAGCGCCTTGAACCCACCAAGCTTCCAGACCTCCTGCGTGCCTTGCATGATGGGAGATGCTAAAGTCACGGTGATCTCGGGCGCATGAGTGGTTCTGTTGTTTGAGCGTCCGACTTTTGCTCAGATCGTGATCTCACCGTTCACAGGTTTGAGCCCCGCGTCAGGCTCTGTGCTGACAGTTCAGAGCCTGAAGCCTGCTTCGGATTCTTTATCTCCCTCTCTCTGCTCCTCTCTACTCACGCTCTGTCTCTTTTTCTCTCAAAAATAAATAAACAGTAAAAAAATTTTTAAAAAATCATGGTGATCTCATAATTCTGGCACTAAGCCATGGGGCATTTGAAGCAATGTGTCTGCTCCCTGTTTTCTAGCTAAGGAAACTGAAGCAAAGGGGCGTTTGTGACTTGCCCAAGTCCTCCAGCAAGCCGTTATTGGAGGCTGGAGTACAGCCAGTGGTTCTCAGTACCTAGCCTGAGTGGTACCTCCTACGTTTCCTTCCTTCCCATTTAATTCCACCTCTCTGAACAGTTACTGAATCTGCTCCATGCCTGGAGCTGGGCTGGGTACCAGATTGTGGGAAGATGCTTCAGCATGCAAGGGTTTTTATTTTGCCTCCTCTGGTGTGCTCTCTTCCCTCTGCTGGGACTTGTGCACATAGAAGGCAGTGTAGAGCAAAACCATGGTAATTGTCACTCATCCATTCACTCATCCATTCATTCAATAAGCATTTGATGAACACCTGCTATGTGCCAGGTTCTATGCTTGGTGCTCAGTAAGTAATAATGGGCAAGTGTTTGGTGCAAGGGAAAAGTTTGAAGGTTGGCCCAGAACGGGGGAAATTGGTGGGTGGGTGGGGGTAGGTGGAAGCTTCCTGGAGGGGTAGGGCTGAGCTGGACCCTCAAGGAAGGCAGGGTTTGAACAGATGGGCAGCTTCCATGTGGGGGAGGCAGAGCAAGCCAAGGCCCCGGGTATGAGTGTGTGTCAGATAACCAGACAGTAGGTGGGCCACTCTGGTCAGTGTCACCTGTGGGGTGGGGCAAGCTCAGTCCTCTGGGGCTTGTCGCTCTGGCCATTGGACTCCAGCCTGGAGTCCTTTTTTGGCTGCACCCAGGAGCTGAAATATGGGCCTCTAGTGCTGGGGGTGGTGCATAGGTGTGCTGGTGGGGATAGCTCCCTTTTTCTTCTTAATATTTATTTATTTTTGAGACAGCCACTCTGAGACAGAGCATGAGTTGGGGAGGAGCAGAGAGAGGGGGACACAGAATCTGAAGCGGGCTCCAGGCTCTGAGCTGTAAGCAGAGAGCCCAACGTGGGACTCGAACTTACAAGCTGTGAGATCATGACCTGAGCCAAAGTCAGACGCTTACCCGACTGAGCCACCAGGCCCTCCTTGGTATGTAGCTCCATTTTCTTCTTACTCTTGCTCTTCTGGGAACAGTGCAACGTCCCGGTTCTGCCAGAAAACTATTGCATTGTGAGGCTCTCACACCAGCAACCTTTTGCTCTCTACCAGGCAGACTGGGGTCAGACTGTGGCCTTTGTCCACCCTTGTCTCTTGTCCTGGTGTCCATCTTATTTCCCCCAGGCAGCCTGGGTTCTCTGAGGGTGGTCTCCACTAATCCCAAAGAGCCCAGCATAGGCCTGGACACATGCTGAGTGTTGCCAGGTAAAACAGAAGATACTCAGTTAAATTTGAATTTCAAATAAACAGAAAATCATATTTTAGTATAAGTAGGTCCCAAATATTATATAGGTTATTGCATGCAATGTTTGGGACATAATTATACTAAGTAATTATTTGTTATTTATTTGAAATTCACATTTAGCTGGGTATCCATTAAAAAAAATTTTTTTTAAATGTTTATTGTTGAGATGGACACACACACACACACACACACACACACACACACACACAGTACAAGTGGGGAAAGGCAGAGAGAGAGGGAGACACAGAATCTGAAGCAGGCTTCAGGCTCCGAGCTGTCAGCGCAGAGCCCGACACGGGGCTCGAACTCATGGAGTGTGATATCATGACCTGAACCGAAGTCAGACGCTCAACTGACTGAGCCACTCAGGCTCTCCTGGGTATCCATTTTTTTAAACTAAATCTGACAACTCAACCCTAAAAGGCTTGCTGATTAGTTATTGAAGCTCAAGGATTTCTAGGTTCATGGAACACACACAGTTTTAGGAATTAGATGCACCAAGAAACATAGGATGGAGCAGAGATTAGGAGCCTACGTTCTGAATAAGACTGTCAGGTTCTCATTTACTAACCACGGGGCCTTGAGCAAGTTATTTACCTGTCCAAGCCTCTGTTTTCTTATCTGTGAAATGGGAACAGTGATAGTCCCTATGTCATGAGTCAGAAATAAATGAGATAATGCCTTGCTAGCATAGTACCTGGCGCTTGAAAGTCTTGACAGAGTGAAAGGCACCATTACTATTGTTACTATCATTTTTGTTTTTGCTTTTGTTACCCTACGGGGCAAAAAGCAGGTGCTCTCTAGCTGCCCCCCAAAAATCCTCTGTTCCCTCGACTCCTGCCTTTCTTTTCCTGTCCCCTGAGTGTATTTTCTAAGTGAGGCAGCCTTGGTTTCCTGAGACCTGTCAGATCTCTGTCCCTGCTTCCATGCCTCCACCTGGTATGGCTAAGTTTCTGCCCACACGTGTGGCTTGGGTAGCAAATCCTTCAGTACACTTTATAATGGCACATAGATCATTACAGATGGGACTCAGGTTTTACAAAATATTTTAGGAGGTAGATAAATTAGATCATGAAAAGTGCATAAGGGACATCAATTATGCAGGAGCCAGAAGAATGATTATAAAGTGATCTGGCCTTAGTTTTGGCCCATGAAACATTTAATGGCTGCCATTAAAGTAGAAAATATTCCTTGCTTCCTACTTGAGAGAAGTGGGCTGGTGGGGTCGCCGTTTTGCCCAAGGAGGGATTGTAGACCACATGATGACCTCCTTTGCCTGTGGGCGTCTGAGGAGTAAAAGGTCACTTGGGAGGAAGAGAAAACTGGTGCTGGACTTTTTGAGGTGGAGGAGTCCTGGGGCTCCAGGACCACATGGGGCCAGCTGAGGGCCTGGCTGAAAGGCTCTCCTGGCTCTCTTAATCCAGGGCAGAAAGTGCACACCAGAGTATCATGGTGGAGTTGTTAGACACCTTGAGTCCTGGTCCTCAAAAGTCCCCCGAAGCTGTCATGTTTGTCCTATCTCCTGCCCAATAGCAGTGCAGACCTGACCCTCAGTGGGCTGCCACCTGCCAAATTCTCTGGGCCTGGAGTCTGCTGGAGAATATGGGCATCCAGGGAGAAGGGGCAGGTGATCATGATCCCGTGAACACGCTGTCCACATCTTCTTTCTCCCCGAAGCTTTGGCAAAACCATGGCTGGCCCCACACATGGTTTCCATGATGGTGTGCTGTGCTTCTTCCTTTTCTCACTCCTGTGGGTGTTGGGCTGGACACGTGGCGTCCCAGTTGAGCCTGTTGTGGTGTGAGGGTTTGTTACCAGGTGAAGGTATCATGGCAAACATTCCCAGGCCTGCCTTCCTATGGTGGGTCACTCTTGGCCATTCGGTGTCTTTTGGAATCAGGGTGTATTTCTATGCTGGTCCCTTGGAGCATAGCTAGTGACAGCCATTAGAAGGACAAGGCAAAGTGGAAATGGTGGTGGTTGCAATACTTGCAGCCTCCGGCAGTATGCCCTTCGTGGGAGACCTGAGCATGGTTTGCTGAGTGAGTATGCAGCAGAGTGGAGGAGCGCTTTGTGAGGGGAGACAGAGTGGGAGGTGGGTGTGCCCTGTGCTGTCCACCTGTGCTACCCAGTGATGGTCTGTTCCTGCTGGAACAGGTGCGGGAATATGTTCTCATCTCCCCCGTGATCCTGTTCCCTGGGGCCTCTAGTCCTTCCTCCACAAAATCACCATTTCACTGAGTCCTGCTTATTTCTGCCTTGATGCTGGGCAAGAACACAAACTTTTTCTTGGAGCACAGGAGGCAGTGATGGGCAGTGCTCACTACTACCCCAGGCTCCTAAGATGGCAGCCCTGTGCTACCACTTGCAGGTTGGGTGGCCTTGGATAAGTTAGTCTCAGTATTCTCAACTGCAGAATGGGGATACAATGGTGCCTGTTGCTTATAGTGCTTGCGAATTGAATTCTCAGTTGGGTGCTCTTGGAGGAGTAGTGTGTTCTCTGCAGGTTAGAAAGGTGGGTGTGGGACCTTTGGCCTTGCTTGGCCTTTTAGAGATAGGGGTTTGGTGGTGGGCACTTGGTCTTCCTGGCCTAAGTCTACCCATCCTTACACTAGACTTAGTAAATTGTCAGATTTCCTTAAATATCAGCCAGTCAACTTGCACCACTGGGTCATGAACTACTATTATTACCTACAATAGCTAACATTTGTCTAGAGCTTCTTTGCACCAGGCTAAATGTTCTGCCTGCCTTCTTTTATTTAACCTTGGAACTCGGTAGACAGGCAGCTGAAGGCTAGAGGTGTTAAGTAATGTGCCCAAGGTCACAGAACTAGTCAGTGCTGGAGGTGGGATTTGAACCTGGGAGTCCCTCTCTAGGGCAGAGAAATAACAGACAGGCCTTCCCAGGAGGAGATTTCCCAAGTCCTGCCTGTAGCACACCATTCTAGAATGGGGTAGCCTCTGGTAGGGGGTGGGGGGCGGGCAGGAAGGAATTTCTACTGTTTTCTCCAGACATGGCTGAAGGAGCCCCGTGAAGGTGAATTCATTTTCTCTTGGAGTCCATCATCAGTCAACTTTCTGTAACTTGCTTTGAACTAACAACCAGTCTAGAGAGAGAAATGCTTCCCCAAACCACTAAAGGATGCCGACATGCTGGAAAGGACAAGGTGGCCCAGCACACACATGAGAGGAAGGGCACAGGGCTGCCTCAGCCATTCTATGAGCTGATGGCTGAAAAAGAATTTTAGATTTTGCTCCTTAGGCATTTTGCACAGTGAAGGGAAATTTAAGAGATTTTGCATGGAGTCCCAAAAAGGCAGGAGAACTGCCATGTTGCAGGAAGCAAGGAGATGCATGAAGGTCTGTGTTTGTGGGGCTGGCATGGGTGGTTTACAGATTTCTATATAGATGATGCTCATTTACTGCCTTTGAGAGGGAAAGGTGTTATTGATAATTGTGTTGAGATAGTAGGCATTAAACTAAGACTGTCCTTGGGCACAGTTGCAGATTATTGCTATTTATTTATTAAAGCAGCCCTCTGGTCTCTGATGAGCAGGACCCCTTTTGTCTGGTTTGAGTTGTGTGCCTGTTTAGAAGTCATGTGGCACATCACTTAGCTACTCTGAGGTGGGCCATTAAAAGGCAGAGAAAGTATCTAGGCAGAAGAAAGCCGAAGTTTCTTCAAAGGCCTGGGGGGTCCATGCAGCATGAGCATTTAGGAGTTTTCCACCTACAGGGGGTTTGCTAGAGGTTTGGAGATCACTTATCACCATAAACTTTGTACTCGTGTGTGTGTGTGTGTGTGTGTGTGTGTGTGTGTGTGTGTCTGTGTGTGTGTGTCTGTGTGTGTGTGTGGTGGTGGTGGTGGTGGTGCCAGTGCCGGGCACCAATGGTGCAAAGCAGTAATGGAATTCTCACGGAGGGGAGTTGCCCGGCAGCTCTGAGGTCTTTCCCAGCTCCCTTAGGACACAGGGTTCTCCCACCACCCTGCATGCTACCCAAAGAGCAGTGTGAGGGCCTGATTCCAAGCTTGCTTCGGGCTCAGGAGTGGTCCTTTTGACTCAGCCTGAGATGAGAACTCAGGCAAGTTCCCATTGTTTCTAAGAGCAAAAGGCAGGGCTGGTTGCTGTGGCTCAGGCACCTGTTTGCTCTTGTGACAACAACCCTAACCAGCTGTATCTTGAGCTAGGTCTTTGGTTGTGCGAACCCATGTGTAAGCGTCACCGAGAGTTTGACGCAGTACGGTCACTGCTGGTTTTCTGGCTTGCCTCCTCCATCTTTGCCACTAGAGAGGGACTGAAGCGGTCCTTTCTGTCCCAGATTGGAGTCCCACAGGGAAGTGTCTTATTGGCCTGTCTCTGACCAAGCACTGAGGGCAGCACGGGGAACTGCTAGGGGCCCAGCTCAGGACAGAGCTGTAGTTCTCACCATGTGCAGTAGCTGGGAATGACAGAAAGACAGAACACAGCAGCTCCACTTCCCGTGGCTGCAGAGTGGAGAAGTGGCTCCTTGCAGGAGGGTGCACTTTCCAGAAGAGGGAGGGATGTATCCCAGGAGGCTGTGGTGGGCCAGCACACACTTTTATCAACAGCACATGGTGATAGTTGTACGTTTTGCTGATTGATCGAAGGGACAGTGTTTGATTTAAATGTGTATTTCCTGATTACTAGTGAGGCTCAACATTTTCCCACAGATTTTTTTTGGACATTTGCATATCTTTTGTGCATCACCCATCTGTGGCCCTTTTCTATAGCTGAGTATTTCAGAGTAGGGGTGGGTGAATCCGAGTTTGCTATTTTCTGCCGTCTTTGGTGGGTAATTGCGTCAGCTGTATTTACTCCTGCTTAGCACAAACCCATCTAAGCCTTCGGGAGACCAATGTGGAAATGCAAGAAAAATACTCTCCTCTTAATCAAATTTCTTGTATTATGAATGCTTATTAAATATTTTATGTGAGGATTGTAATTACTGATTAAGGCCAATATCAATAGCCTCGGATAATCAGTGTTTAACACTAATTAGAAGGTACTGGGTAACCCCCCAGTGAGTGGTCTATAACACTTTGGGGATTGCCATAATTATGGGCATGCTGGCTGGAGTGTGTGTCCGTATCAAAGCCTAGTTGATGAGCAGGGTAAGTGCAGTGTCGCGGGAATCACTGCTGAATTGGGGTGCTCCCCTCAGCTGTTCTGTCTTGCCTGGGGGAGGCACGGCGGTCAGTACTGTGCCCTCCTGTCTCCAGTCATGTGGTATTTGGGTTAATGAGGTTTTACTCTGAATGACGGGAGGTTTCCAGCCTGAGAAGTGGGACATAGATCACTGCCTCATCTATCTGCCTATGTGCATGTGTCTCCCTTCCCTCCTACACACACACACACACACACACACACACACACACACACACACACAACTGTTTAAGCATTACTGGCTTTGTTCAGAATGGTTTCTTTTTGAGAGTTTTGCTCTGCTTCTAGAGAGGGCGCTTGGACTTGTTGCAGCAAGGGACTCTGGCTGTAAAATGTCTGAGTCACACTAACATCCCAGCTCTGGCCACTCAATGGCTTGCAGAGCTTGCGGGTGGAGAAAGAGGGGCTTGGCCCTGGGGCTCAATGGCTCAGTGACAGTCCCTCCTGAGAGGCTTCCTCAGCCATGGGACAGCATTTCCCTCCTTCTTGGGAAGTGGGCTAGAAACAGCCACCCAGGACCAGTAGGGGAGTTAAGAACGTGCAGTGGGGAGCCACAGGAGGAGGGACCACTCACGCTACCCGTGGGTGGCTGCGTATAGTGTCGCCTCAGTGGGGAACTGGCTTTGGGGTCAGAATCCCAGCCTCACTTCCCTCCAGTTCTGGGGCTTTGGAAAAGCCTTGGCACTTCTTTGGTAGGCACCTTGAGGTGGGATATCATGGTGAGGTGAGGTCATCTGGAGCCACTCAGCCGGCCTGACTCCCTGACCACACCTCTGCCCTGCTGTGCAACTGTGACAAGTTGATTCACCTCTGAGCCTCAGCTTCCTAACATGTAATATGAGAACACTACTAGTATGTACCTCATTGGGTTATTTGGAGGATTAAGTGAGTGGTAAGGAATTTTGAGTAGTGAATAGCACACGAGTGCTCATCAAATGGAAATCCAGTAATCCCCCCCTTTATCTACCATGTCAGTTATTTGTGGTTGACTGCGGGCTGAAAAACAGATGATCCTCTTTCTGAGAAATCATCAGAAGGTCAGGGGTAGCCTAATGCCACATCACAATACCTACATTGTTCTCCCCTTTTTGCCTCACCATGCAGGCATTTTATCTGCTCATATCATCACAAGAAGGAGGGGGAGTACAGTGCAGCAAGATATTTTCAGAGAGAGAGACCACACATAGCTTTTATTACAGTATATTGTTATAATTATTCTATTTTATTATTAGTTACTGTTGTTAATCTCTTACTGTGCCTAATTTATAAATCAAGCCTTATCATAGTTATGTATGTGTGGGAAAAAATGATATATATGGGATTCAGTACTAATGACAGTTTCAGGCATCCCCTGGGGGTCTTGGAACAACACATCCCCTGTGGATAAGGGGGGATTACTGTGAATAAAAAGTTATATAAGTTGGCTGAGATGTGCTAGGCAGTACTCACCAAGTGCTCAAAATACCCACTGTGCTGGTGCTGGGGCCACAAGGTGTGAATGAGCCACACCATCCAGTGGGAGGCACAAGACCAGCAAATGAATCAGATGGTTACAGACGGTGGTTTGTGTCACAGAGAAAACTATCACTAAATCAGGGTGAGGTGGTAAAGAGTGATGGGGTAGGAGGGAAGGTTGTTTTTGGTAGTTGGACCCAGTGACATTTGAATGGACACCCAAATGAAAGGCAGGAGGGAGTCCTGGCAGGAAGCAGAAGAAAAGCAGGGGCAGAGACCCTTCACTGATGCTGGGGCTTCTCTGCCCATGTGCCTGCATGTCCCTTCCTGTGCTCTGCTCACTTCTCTTGCGTGTTCCCTCCCAATCGCTTGTGCCTGTGGCTCTGTTCCAAACTGACCTTAAGCTCCTGGAACTGCTTTCCCTCCACGTGGAGATCAAGGAGGTACCTGGGGACTTCCAGGGGGGCAGCCCTAACTGATAGCAGAAGGCTCCAGGGGTGTGCTCACCAGTTCCTTTGTTCTGGTGGAGGGTGGCCCACACTTTCCAGGGCTCCCCAGAAGTATTGTGTCCCAGTCACCCTCGGTGGGATTTTGCTAGATGGCGCTCACTCCCCTGGCCTTGCCCCCTTCTGCTCCTTCTTGCTCACTTTTTCCACTGGTGTTTTGTGGGAATCCTTCCCTAATAAGTCCCTTTCACATGAACCTACTGTTGGCTTCTGCTTCTGGGAACCTAAGATAGACCCTGAGTCAGAAGTGAGTGTGACATGTTGAAGGGCAACGGGAAAAAAGGGCTGACGGTAGGGAGAGGTTGAATGCAGGGGAAGCTGGAGAGGTGGGCAGGGCTGGGTCCCTGGGGCCCTGTTGGCTGTGATAGATTTGAGTTTTTCCAAGAGCAGTGGGAGCTTATTGGAAATTTCTAGGTGGGGGAGTATGTTATGTAATTTGTTTTATAAGAAAGGACCTCTCTGGCTACTGTGTAGAGTAGATCATTAGGGACAGGAGCGGAAGTGGGGAGACCTAGCAGGCTGCAGTGGTCACCTGGGAGAGACGGTGGGTGCTAACTAGGAGGGTGGCCAAGGGGACGGATTTGGGATTTGTTCTGAGGATCGGTAGGTGATCAATGACTGTCATGTTTAGACGCATGTGTTTTCCCAAAGTCATAGCAGGTTAAAGATTTTGAAATGAAGGCTGTGGGCCTGTTGTGGTCTCGTGGTGGTCCTGCTCCATGGATCCTTCCCCAATCCCACCACAGACACAAGCAGAGGCCTCTCCCTCCCCCTGAGCCCTGGAGACCCCGTTGGAGCCTTTCTAGGGCATTACTTTCTACCCTGTCCCAGCCGCTGGGCCCTGCCTGTGGGACTTTGAGGAGGGGTCATGTGGAAAGGCCTTGGGGCAGGATGTGAGGACTTGGGCAGATCTGGCCTCTCCCTGGGCCTGTCTCCTTGCCTTGGGCTGAAGGGAGTCAGAGGTGGGAGTGCTGAGGCCCCCACGGAGGCGAGTTCAGGGGCTTTTCAAAGGGATGTTTCGGAGACACCTTGCCTAGGGTGTGAAAGGCAGAGGGCTTCTTCTCTCACAGAGGGGCCCGCTGAGACCCAGCCTCAGTAAGATGGATAGAATGGATCTAGCGTGTAGCTCAGCCTCCCACAGACGTGGAGACCCTGTGGCCTTCCTAGGGGACACTCCTCTGAGAGCAAAGGCCAGACAGAGCCCATGTCAGCTGAGACCGGGTTGCATTGGAATCCATTTTGCTTCTTCAACTAGAGACACCATTTCCACAGAAAGCAAAACAGTTGTTCTCAGTTCTCTTTCTTTCAGAAATTAAGTCTCTGGAATGTTAAAATACTTCGCTCTGACTTTCAGCTCCCAGGGGACAGTTCCTTAGGAAAAAAAAGCAAACTCTTTACTGCATGAGACATAGAGGTCTTTGGTGAGTTTCAGTGGGAGGTGGGCTGTCTTTGAGAAACCTTTTTCCCCAGGCTACACATCTTTTCATGATCTGAATATAAATAGGATGCTGCCAGGTCTATGGCTTGGTTCTCAGGACACATCTGGTGGGCAGACATGGAGAGGCTGTGTTCCTGGGTGCTAGGATCTCTCCACTTGGAGATCCCCAAGACCCCAGGGAGGCCAGGAAACTCAGCCTCAAGAACCTCTAGAACCCTCTGGCCGGCAAAGATCCCCAGTTTCCCCAGAAGTCATCAGTGGTGTCTGGGGAGATCTAATCTGTCTATGGGAACTTCTAAAATTAGAATATCCAAACCTCCAACCAGAAATTCCACTTCTTTTGTGTCTAGTCTAGAAACATAGTCCTAATGTGTGCAGAGTCATTTATGCAACTGTTAAGTGCATTTTGGTTCTAACAGGGACAAAATAGAAACAACCCTAAATGTCCTGAATATTAAATAAACTGTGAAATAGCCATATTAGGACCTGCTATTTAAAGTTGAAGATCCTTAAGCTAGATGTGTTTACAATGTTGTAGAAAGACCCCCACGCTTTATTACTCAGTGGAGAAAGTAATTCACAGAATAATTTGTGTAATGTACCCTTTATGTTAAAAACCTCCCTTATATGATAACTTCATTTCTCTACATACACAAGAAGCCAGCCGAAGACAGTGATTCTCTTGGGAGGGACCTGGGATTGGGGACGGCATCCTCAAGGGGGACTTGCGTTTTATACCTACAGTTTGAGTATTTTTAAAATGAGAATATTTTTCAAAACTACTTGTATAATTGAATAGGTTATAACAGGACATAAGGTAATTGATGCTGATTATAAGAAAATTTTAAATACAGAGAAATACCCTGTGTCCTACTATTAGCATTTTGGTACACTATCGTCCAATCTGTTTTTCCCTTATGCATTTTTACATGGTGTTAAGCATATTGGGTGTATATTTATATAAATGCATATGATTTTGTACCCTGCTTTTCCCTCGTAGTATTTTGTCATAAACACTTTCTGTCCTGTTTCAAACTTTCTATAAATACCTTTAATAGCTGCATAAGTTTCCATTGTGTATATTTAGCCATTTCCCACTTTTCCTTACCTAGGAAATCTTCCACCAGTCTTGTGAGACACCTAAAATAGTTTCTCTTCCCATGGCTGGTACAAGGCTGGTACATGAAATGCAATCAGTGCATGCATATGTGTGTGGGGAGGCTGAGTCACTGTCCTAGAGGTGCACTGGTCATGGCTCTCCTGGGGTAATTGAGGCACAAGAGTCTGAACCTCACATTCAAGCCAAAGTCTGGTGATTCAGGTCAGTGGCGCCTTTTGGATGCACAAGTGTCTTTTGTGAAATAATTGACAGTCGATGGCATAGAAGTATTATGTAGTGGGACCCTAGAGTCCTGGATTGGAGACCTATCTCAGTACCACTTCTGTCCTCCTCTCTGGAAAACCTTTGTACCAGCCTGCAAACCATTTTATGATCTGAATACAGAAAAGGAGGTTTCTGGAGGTGTGTTCTTTAGATGATCAGTTCCATGCAGAACTCTGTGGTTTGCTCCCCAGAGGGGCCCCCTGTGGGCAGGCAAGGAGCAGAGCCGTGCCCTTCCTGCCTCTAGACCTTAGTTTTTCCACTCTGAGAAATGAAGTTGCCTATGTCAATTATGATCTCAGCAGGAAAGGTGCAGAAAACCCAAAAGGGCAATGCAAGAGAGGTTCAAGAAGTGATTGTTTACAATGACATGAGTAGTAAGGTATGGTGATGCACCCACAACTCAGAAACCATTAGTATCCTGGGCTTGAAAGAGATGGGGAAGAGGCTGTTAGGAACCCAAGGAGAAGCTGCTGGATAGAATCTGGCCATAAACTGTGATTGTAAACTGAGATTTGTCATAGAAGGAGCTGGGGGAAATAAACCTGAAAGCCTCTCTTTCCTCCCATTTCCCAGTCTCCTGCTGTTATGCCCCTTGGCAAACCCAATTAAGAGCCAGAGGCAACACTGCCCCCTGGCCAGTGACCCGAGGCCCAGAGCAAGGTGGAGAAGGGTGGAGAGCAGATCTGGAGGAAAAATGGAAAATATCTAGCACATTCAGCCCCGGTTCTACTCCCTTGTCAGGGAAAACCCATGGACCTAACACCATGGAAACACAAAGTTTCATTGGCTACTGGATCTTAGTGTGATGAGGTCAATTCCATTATACTCCTGACAGGAATCTAATGAAAATGTCACCATCTACTGGTGCCCTTTATCTAAGGTAGTGGGAAAAAAAATAAACAACCCAAAACATAGGTGTTATAGTCTACTCTGTAGCTGGTTATGAGGAATAAGATGATAATCAAAGCTTTGGTTGTTCACCATCCATTCCATGTGTCATTGATTTCTGCCAACACCTTGGCTGGTTGGCTTATATTTTTTTAACTTGGTCGTGTGACCTACAACCTTTGTTCATATCGGATCAAGATAATGTTGAGTACATGAATGAGAGCCTTTGTTCCTGCTACCATGGCTACTTTTTACATGGGCCTATTGATCAAGTGTGGGGTGTTTGGAAAAATCGGTGATTGGCATACATAAAGACAGGTCATTTCATCCATCTGATTACTGGAAGCCTTTTGTGCCATGAATGCCCTTTGGTAAGGATATCTGTGGGACATGGATGTCTTCACATATACTCTAAACTCTGAGTGACTCATTCTTTGTCAACAATATTTCAATCTTAGTCTTTGTTTCTGACTAGCTATCTACCTACTAGTGACTGACTAATCAGTATAGATGTAATAGGCTTTTTCTCCTTCCATGTGATATGGACACTTACATGCATTTCTTGAGTTTCTGAACAGGGAAGATTTCCTCTCACCATTATCTTTCAGGGTCACCCTTGAGTGGAATTGCAGTATATTCTCCATTTACTTCTGACTTGTTTCAGCATACTGTGTAAGTCACCAACAAACCAGGCCATACTCGCCCCCACCCCACTCTTTGTTGGTTATAGAGCACTCCCTCTGAGGCGTAGGTGTGGGTTGAGGCAGGCATAGTGAAGCAGTAGGATTAAGTTCCCTGGGAATCTGAGCTATCTGCTGTATAATCTACTCTTACCTTCTGGACCTGCTCAGCTTGATCTTATATCTTGATCTATACACCATTTCCATTTGACAGTGGAATTCTGTGTACTTCTCATTTTATGGTTCAGCATATCATATAGCACTCAGTTCATGAAGGGTGGTTTGTGACACAGAGTTACGTGGTATCTGTGGTCTGGTGTTGAGTCTTTTCCATGGCTTCCATAGGAAGCTGCTTTACACATGGAGTACTATTATTAGCAGAATTATTATTCTAAAACCCTGGGGCCTGTGCTGTAGTTTTCCTATTAGGGCTTGGTAAAGACTCTATATGACATCTTTGTGTGCCACAGAATTGAATGTGCTGGGCCACCAAATAACAGAACACCAGGGAAGCTTATAGCCAGGAACTTCTCTAGAAACTTCTCTTGATCCAGACCTCTCTCAAAACTGTAAGAGTTACCAGTTATCAAGCAAGAGGTCAGAGCAAGATGCCCAAATGTGTTATGTGTTTCCTTTACAATCCAGAGTGTCCCACTCAAGTGTTTTGCTCTTCTTTATGGTGAATGGTGGAAGGAAAAAGCAGCATTTTTGTCATTTTAGAGGGGATGTACCTAGATGTTCTAAACTGCTATACCCTTAGAAATTTCACTTATGTGTCAGGTTCTTAAATTTTTGCAGAGTTTATCACTTGTTTTCTGGCATGCATATGCCTTGCTAAAATATGCATGGTGCTTACTCATTCCTTCTCAACAGGTCCAATTAACATAATTATACAGATATAATAGACTATTGTGATTTTCTATGGTATAACAAGACATAAATTGAGACTAAATTGTGACAGAGAACAGACTATTGTAACAGAACAGGAGAGCTGGCAGAACTTTAGGATAAGATTGTAAGAACATACTGCTAACCCTGCCATGTAAAAGCAAATGGCTTCTGATTTTTTTTTTTTTTTTAATGGACTAGGGTTAGCTACATAGTAACTGCACACCAGACTTCTATGCAAGGGAACTCTGGTCCCCTTTTATGAAGATTAGGATCTGCTTCAACCAGTGTGGAAATTTTAAGAGGATACAGGGGTTCAAAGTTCTCATCTCCCCATCCCATGTACCAGGGTCTTATATGGTCTCTGCCAGTTGCCTTTACCCTAGCACAGTGTTTTACAACCTCAACACTATTGAGATTTTGGGCTAAATAATTGTGTGTGTGTGTGTGTGGGAAGGGTGGGGGTGGGAGTGGGAGAGTGGCTATTTTGTGCATTGTGGGATATTTATGGCATCTGTAGTCTCTTTCCACTAGATATCATCAGTACTGGCCACAGTTGTGACGATGCAAAATGTCTCCAGATACTACCAAATGTATCCTGGGAGGCAGATTGCTCCCAGGTGAGAACCGCTGCCTTAGCGTAAGTGACCTGGCAGTGATACCTCTTAATTGGTACTGAACTCTGTAATGCTTATACTTAGGCTTGATGCCTGACCCTCAGCCATATCTGCTTTGCAATATAGATAATGAGATGCTCTGTCAAAACCTGCTGTGAAGTCTTCCTGATTTTCTACCTGTTCTTTTACTCAGGGATTCAAGGTTTTCATTTTGTCCTTCTCTGTGTGAATTCTCCCTACAGCAGTCAGAAGCATTTGGGGGCACCTGGGTGGCTCAGTTGTTTAAGCGTCCGACTTCGGCTCAGGTCATGATCTCACAGTCCAGGAGTTTGAGCCTCACATCTGGCTCTTGACTGACAGCTGAGTCTGGAGCCTGCTTCAGATTCTGTGTCTCACTCTCTCTCTCTCTGCCCCTCCCCCACTTGTGCATGTGCGCGCACTCTCTCCCTCTCTCTTTCTAAAAAAAAAAAAAAAAGCATTTGGCTCATCTCAGGGTTTTTGCGATCACCACTGTTACTTGATGACAGAGTACCAGAGCCACCTCGGCTCCCGGCACTCTCTTCCACCTGCGGTCCATCATGTGTCACCCCGGTGATTTGAATAATTGTAATGGCATTGCTTACCAGAGATTATTTCTCTCCCATCTACCCTTACAAAGAAGCTTACCCATGCTTTCATCAAATTGGTGAGTAGTGCAATCCCCATATCCCATTTTTAGGGTCTATTTCCTGGGTCCACTTCCAGAACCAAGTAAGTGAAAAATGGCAGACTCAAAAAAGTGAGTAAAGAGTGGTTAAGGAAAGGTGAACCCATGAACGCGAGGTCATGACCTGAGCTGAAGTCGGAAGCCTAACCGACTGAGCCATCCAGGACCCCCTAAAATTTTTTTTTATTTGAGTAGAATTGACACACGATGTTACCTTGATTTCAGCTGTACAGCATAGTGATTTGACAAATTTAGATGTGATGCTGTGCTCACCACAATTGTAGCTACCATCTGTTACCATACAACACTGTTACAATATCTCTGACAGTATTCCCTATGCTGTACCTTTTATTCCCATGACTTATTTGTTCCATAACTGGAAAGACTATATCTCCTTCTTTCCTTCAGCCATTTTGCCCAATCATCAATCTCTTCTCTCTATAATATGAACATTTTTTGCACTAATTTAATCTTGCAGCCCCCAAAAGAATTTTAAAAGTTACTTAATCATTTTTGGCTGGTATGTAATAAGGACATAATTTTAACTTCAAAAATGCGACCAGTATTATTAAAGTTTATATCAATTTTATTCCATAACTAGAATTTACCGATATTAATTACCTATTAGAGATTTAAACTTTTTTGCCCATTTAACAACTGATAATAATTTAATAATAATAAAAATAATAGCTAACATTTATTTTGTGCTTTCTATGTGTTAGGTGCCATAGTAAGTACTTCACTGGCTTTAATTAATTTAATTAAAAATTTTTTTAATGTTTATTTTTTGAGAGAGACAGACAGACAGACAAAGTGCGAGTAGGGGATGGGCAGAAAGAAAGAGGGAGACACAGAATCCGAAGCAGACTCCAGGCTCTGAGCCATCAGCACAGAGCCCAAGGTGGGCTCGAACCCACAAACTATGAGATCATGACCTGAGCCAAAGTTGGCTGCTTAACTGACTGAGCCATCCAGGCGCCTCTTAATTTTTAAATTAGCTAAGAAAAAGTATACTTTGCCAACAAATAAATTATGACATTGGTCATGTTTGTTTGGGACTGAATATACGTTAAAGTGCAGACTGCAATTTAACTATGTGGTTCCAAATCCAACAGACAAAAGCCGCTTTCATGACCTGGTGTTTTGGATTCCCATATTTTGCACTAAACAAACAACCCAGTGATTTATTTTGGCAATGTTTGTATTATGTGTTAAATGAAAAGATAGGAGAGACGGCATCATGCTGTTATATGCAAGCACTTGGCCACTAATAACATACTGTGTGTATGGGTAGTTATTCTCAACAAGTGAAAAGCCAAACTGGATATAATTGTCACTACATTTTCTTTTCAAACATTCAAATTTTGAAGGACTAAAGATAGCTAGATGTACTATATGTGATTTCTGATCAGATGGCTGCAACTTACTTACCTGGCAAAAAACCATCCTATGGTGATTTTGCAGAATTATTATAGTTTTTTACAGTCTTCATTAATTTGTTGTATTTTAACATCAGTGTTTCCTATGCTTCCTGACTTTAACCAATGGCCCATTATGAGCATAATGAAATAATGTATGGCTCAGAATAGGACATTTAAAAAGAGTATAATGATCGAACCCACTGTGGCAATTAGCACTTTTTCAGCTAAGTTACAAATCGATGGAGAAACTGATTTGTTAGCAGATTCATCTGACCTCCGCTATGGGCCATTCTTGTTCCTCAGTGCACATTAAGGAGCTCTTTAAATTTTAAGAAATTATTTTTTTAATTAATTAATTTATTTTGAGAGAGAGAGAGAGAGAGAGAGAGAGCGCGCGCATAAGCAGGGGAGGAGCAGAGAGAGAGGGAGAGAGACAGAATCTCAAGCAGACTCCGTACTGCTAGTCGAGAGCCTGATGCGGGGATTGAATGCATAAACTGTGAGATCATGGCCTGAGCCGAAATCAAGAGTTGGACACTAGGGGCACCTGCGTTGTTTAGTTGGTTAGGTGTCTGATTTTGGCCCAGGTCATGATCTTGCAGTTTGTGGGTTTGAGCCCTGTGTCAGACTCTGTGGTGACAGCTGGGAGCCTGCAGCCTGCTTCATATTCTGTGTCTCACAGGGGAGCCTGGGTGGCTCAGTCGGTTAAGCATATTCTGTGTCTCCCTCTCTCTCTTCCTCTCCTGCTCGCATTCACTCTCTCTCTCTCTCTCTCTCTCTCTCTCTCTCTCTCTCTCAAAAATAAAGATAAAAAAAAAAAAAAGAGTTGGACACTTACCTGACTAAGCCACCCTGGTGCCCTGAGGAATTATTTTATGTATTATTTTAAACTGAAGTGGAATCCTTGTTTATGAACATGAGCCCTTGCTACGATCTGTAACCCCCAAAAGGTTTGTAGGTGGCTATTTGTGTAAGGCCGCACAGGGGTGCCTTTGGGCCTGCTCTGGTTTTGCGTCAGAAGATGCTATGGACCACATACTAGCTTTGCAGGAGGCAGGGCAGGGATGCTGCAGTGCCGCAGAGTAGGGAGGCAGCTCCCCAGAGGCCAGTGTCCAGCCTGCCAGAGCTGGAAGAGGCGCTGGAGTCATAGGGTCTCTAGGCCTTAGATATTCTATTCTGAGGAGGAAGCAATCCCAGAGATTTAGGTGTCAGAGCTGTGATGAGGGCAAGCACTGTCTCTTCTCTCCTTATAAATGATTCCACAAATGTTTGCTGTTTTGTACATTTTCCACCTCCCCTGGGGATCTCACATGCTCATTTCCTGTGTCAGGCATGATGGCTGTCTGGGTCAGTTGTGCCATGAGGTCGGCCGAGGCTGGGTGGATGGCAAAGGTGGGCATTTATCTCCGGAGTCCAAGAGTGATTTCAAATCCTCACCTCTGATGTGCACCTGGGGCCTGTTGAGCAGATTTAGGTACATGGGGTTCTCCTGTGGATTTAGACGGCAACACTCAAGGAAGCTTCTTTGAAGCCAGGAGCTGCTGGTAAGGCCAGCAAGAAAAAACTGACATGAACAAACTCTGTCCTATTTGGAGAAGCAGTGTGGCTCTCCACACAACAATCTTTGTCATCCACAGAGGACCGACCCAGAGAACCTTGAATGCAGGCCACAATGGCTCTCTTTCTCCAGCGTCAAGGTGCCCCAGCAGTGGTGGAGCTAACTTCCTTGCATTGAAACACTTTTCAAAGCCTTTTAAATTGGATCTTTATTCTCTTTTCCCTTTTTTCCATAACAGAAGGCTCTCTGTTCTCGGAGGAAAGATTCAGGGTAATCTTTCTGCTGGCGGGTGGCTCTGTCTGCAACCCTGCATAGCAGATAAGCCAGGCCTGCGGTGGTGGGGCAGGCGTAAAGAAAACTTTGCACAAGGATGAAACCTCTCTCTGCACTTGTGCCCCTAGCAGTGGCGGGTCAAATGTTTTGGTTCTGACGGTTTTCTTCTGCAAAGTTTAGGGAAAATTCCACTTCCACTCATTCAGGGAGGTCTCTGGTCTCTCTCTTGCTCTCCCAGCTCAGGCTCAGGCTGAATGTGAGCTCAGGGTGGCTGCTGTTTCATTGGTGGTTCCTGCCCTTTGTGGGTTCACAGAGCCCTTTGGGAGTCATGGAAAGTCATGGAATATCTCCTCCACAAAATGCTCACTGCACGGGCGCACGGGGCTTTGTGGGGCTCGGTGGACCTGACCCGAGCAAAAATACAAGACAAATGGAAATCTATACACTTAGGTCGATGACATCCACAGTAGCACAGGGTCGGACCCACCCCCAGAAGTAGGCCGCTACCAGCTGCCTTCTGATGGACGGAGGGTGGCGCGGCCGGATGTGGGCCCCCTGTGGAGGATTGCCTTATGTTGAGAAGATCTGGCTGTTAAAAATCCTCTACTTGGCATTTCTTTTTTTGGGCTCCCAACTTTTCTTCTGTTTCACTGACTCATATTCTTCCTCCTCTTTCATCAACACAAGTATTTTTCACAGTTCTAGTGGTGGACTTTGTCCCCCCTCTCTATATCTTCTCCTTTTTGCTATTGACTTCCCAGTGTGTTTTCAGTCCCATGTTCTCTCTTGAGCTTCACACTATTTCCACTTGCTGTGAAGATGCCTCTTAAACCCATCTTACCTCCCAAGCCCCCACCCGTTTTGTAGCCCACCTGCCCTGTCCTTTCTCTGCATTGCTTCTTCCTCCTCATGGCCCTCAGGAGCCACAGGAGTCACCCCAATGGCCTCCTGGGCCCCCCTGCCTGTGTATGTGTGTGTGTGTGTGTGTGTGTGTGTGTGTGTGTGTGTGTGTGTGTTCTCTTCTGTCTGTCCCAGTATCATGGCCTGGTTCCCACCCCACTGTCACCCTCTGGAAAGTTACAGAATTCTTCCGTGCTCCTCTTAGCTGACTTATCCTTGGAATCCTATTCTGAATTGTGGCCCTGCTACCTCCTCCAGGCTTCTAAACCTTCTTTGTGCCCCAGTCCCTGTAGACCAGGAGGACCCTAGCAAAGGTACACTCAGGGCTCCCCAGGATCAGGACCCGCCTTAGCAGATGCAGTGGACCTGTGCTCATATACCTTATGTCTCAGTATATCATCACATGCCCTGCCCTCTGCCTGCCAGTATGTGCATCTCTGTGTCTCAGCACCCACTGCATGGATGTGTAAATAGTGGCTCTGGCAGCTGAACCCACTCTGCCAGGGCAGAGGGTAGGCCAGAGGTGCCAGGGAGCTAATGCCTCCCTCACCCCCCAGAGCAATCCTCAACAACGGAATGACCGAAGAGATTAGGGCACCTGGATGGCTCAGTCGGTTGAGCATCTGACTTCGGCTCAGGTCATGATCTTGTGGTTCATGGGTTTGAGCCCTTCATTGGGCTCTGTGCTGATAGCTTGGAGCCTGCTTGGGATTCTCTCTCCCTCTCTCTCTGCCCCTCCCCTACGCATGCTCTGTCTCTCTCTCAAAAAAAAAAAAAAAAAAAAAAATTTAAAAAAATGACCAAAGGGAGTTGACATGTAAATACACCACCTTCCATGTCCCTTGGGTGGGATAACTCTGAGAGGCATGTTCTGCACTGGGTCCCAGAGTTGGCAACAGAGCTGAGTTCCAGCAGCCTTCAGGGCTCTGGTGTTCCCTGGAATGTTCCAAATATCCTCCTTACACTCAGGTGCTTATTTCAAGGTCTGTTTATTTCAAGGTGGTAGGGGTGGGGGCGGGACCCAAATTAAGTCACCACCTGACCTTTTACTAACTACCACCTCACAAAGGCTCTGCCATTCCCTGTTCATGGTTTAGTTCCGTTTGTCTTGTATTTTTGCTCGGGTCAGGTCCTCCACCTGGGCTGTGTTCCCGCCTCTGCCTTCTGGAATCTTACCATTTTTTAGCGTCACTTAAAAGGTGGTGTCTTCTGGGAAGCCTTCCCAAGGACTCCAGCTAGCACTCCCACCACACTTACTGCTGACTTCCTTCTCTTCATTACACTGTTGTTTATTGGATTTGGGGTCTGTCTTCTCTGGAGGCATAAGCCCTTTTAAAAACATGTTTTTATTCACCCAGAGCCTGGCATTTGGACCTTCAAAAAGTGCTTGTTGAATTAAGCTCCCTCAGGTGCCCCAAATCATTGTGACCTCCTTACTTTACATTCTGAGACTTAGATTCTGAGACTCCTAGACGGGTGCCCTGCATTTTTTCTTAACTTGGAGGCAAGTTAAGTCTTCCCTTCTGAATTAACCTCCAAACTAGAGGCAACCAGTATATTCAGACAGCGAACTATGCATTAGGTGTAGGGGCTGAGGGGATGATAGGAAAGCACAAGGGTGAGTCTTAAATTCAAAATGGTTACTTAAACTCCTTAGTCCAGGAGTTGGCAGACATTTTCTGTAAAGGGTCAGAAAGTAAATAGCCTGACCTTTGTGGGACACATAGGGTCTCTGTCTCTTCTTCTTCTTCTACTCCCCTACCTCCTCCTCCTCCCCTCTTCCTCCTTCTTCCTTTCGACTCCTTAAACATTTAAGAACCATTCTTAGTTCTCAGGCAGTGCACAAACAGGCTGTGGGTTGAGCCCTGCATAGTTCAGTGACTCATGCAGGCAGCATTTATTGAGCGCCTACTCTGTGCCTGGGCCCTTTTTGGCAAAGTTATGCCTCCTGACGCGTCCCCTCTGAGCCTGGGTACATTCCTGGCAGGGTTGGAAAGATCCCCACGAAGCTGAAATGAGTTGGTGCCGACCATGGCCGCGGGCTGGGGACAACTCAGGGAGGACCTCCTTTCCTGCACCATCCCTGTTCTTTTTCTGCATGGCCAATTTCTAGCAGCATGGCCTGCTCAACTCGAGTGAGATTTTAATTTCAGCTGGAGGTCAGCGGTCCCTTCGTTCATAAAGGGCTGTGCCATCTGACTGTATTTTCTGTGTAATCGTGTAATCTTATCTCTGCTTCTACTTTAGAGATTGATTCTGTATTAACTCCCTAACAGGCCCCAGTCCTTCACCTCTTCCTGGCCACATTCGCTACATGTGTTCCTCCTGTTGTTACTTCCTTTCTCATCCAGTGTTCTCCACCTCTGCCCCTCCTTTCCTGCCTGTCAGGACACCCAGGGCTCTGCAGTGTCACAGGCCCAGATGTCAGCCTGGGCTTACAGCTGCTCAGTGACTGATGACGTGTCTATTCATTGATTGCAACCCAGCACTATTTTGGACTCAAAGTTCCCTGAATATTGGAGCCCTGCCCTGTACTATCCACCATGGCGGGTGCCTTTGTGATACACTAGATCCCTGGGTGTCCTTGCCCTCTTCACCTCCAAGGATTGAGTCATGCACGGGTTCATTTGGTCTTCGAAATAGGTAATGGAAGATAACATTTTCTTCAAAAAAACCTTCTTAGAGGCACAGATGCATGACTAAGTAGAAACCTTCTGACTTAAATCCACCCCACCTCTTGGCTTTCTTCACTTAGTTACCCATTCTACAGAAATCCACTCTCACAAAGAGGAGAAATTAATTTGCACATCCCAAAGTTTCCCTTGGTTTGCCAGAGAATTAATTCATTGCCAGCTTTTATAAAGTAGGGAGCTCCCTTAGTGCATTTTAAGTGGTTTTTATTTGCAAGATTTTGATTCAGGTATAACTTTTCAGAAGCACAGGGAGTGCATAAAATGCGGCATATTCATGCTCACCTGGAGAAAATTGTTACCCCACATATGTAAGGAAAAAATCATTTGCAAGTCTGATGTGGATATTCTACCCCCAAATCCCACAGGGCAGTTCGTTCACATTCCAGAATGCAGATTTCTCCTATTCTTTTATCTTAAGAAGCTCACCTGTAGGAATCTGTCTTTGGAATGCAGGAAAGTCAAGATCTGAGGCTTTGGGTTGAATGCGATTTAGGATCCATTGAAGGAATTGAGATCATGATGGTTTTTGAACAGACCTTTTCGAGTGCTCTACCCACTGAAGAAGGCCTTGCATCAGATTTCCCTTTGCTCAGAGGTTCCTAACCTGGTGTTCTCAGACCCCAAGAGGTCCACCTCTGTGCTTCAGGGACCCACCAGCCATCTAAGAAGCCATGCTGTTTGAAGTGCCTGTGTTTATGTGCATTCTTTCAGGGAGAGTCTAAGACTTTCTTTGGATTTGTAAAGGATTTGAGACCCTAAGAAAAACTGTGGCACAGTCTCAGGAGAGGACACGCTTCACGATGTGGCCATGTTCTTTTGGCTTGTTCTCTGCGGGGTCCCAGTTCCTGGAACAGTGCTTGGTGCCTAGTCGGTGCTCTGTGCACATGTGTGTGTTGAGAGCTTCAATATGTGAATGAATTAATTAGCAGCACCAGAACGTGAGCCTTGGCTGCTCTGTGATTTTAGAGCACTCTGGCAGGTATTCCTTCCAAAGGAAAGAGGCTACTTTGGATTTCCAGGAAGGCTGGGCTGGGGGCTGTGCACAGAGGAGAGAGGAAAGGCTATATCCACCAAAGACTCAAAGTGTGAATCAAAGACCCAAACTGCCTCACAAGAAATCTCAAAGCAATAACGAAAGCAAAGACTGCAAGAGGAAAGACAAATTGGATTTTCTGAAGCTCTCTCTCTCTGAGCAGTTCCCTCTGAGCCTGGGAAAAGTTGAGCTTTGGCCAGCCCTGATGCCGGCGGCAGGGAACCTAAGAAGGTTACTTACTTCTGAGGCAACTGTGCTGCAAAGCAGCTGCCTCAGGCTGGTTTGGGCTCTGACTCTGGTGAGGAGAGCCTGGGCCAGGCTGATGCCATGTGCTTCTGTTCCAGAAGTGAGCACTGCCAAGGGCTACCTTGGGCACTGAAGGAGGCAGTCTGTTGAGGTAGAAGAGGCCCAGAACCAAGGGTCACAGGGCCTGGCTTCCAGGTTTGACTCTGGCTCATGGAACACCTTGGATCATCTGCTTCCCCCTCTGGATTTCAGTCTCTTCTTCTATAGAAGAGTTAGCAGTGTCTGTTTTTATTCTTTCCAGGGTTAGTTGGGGAAGGTGTGCAGGAGTTGTGACTGGGTTTTATAAACCATAAACTGCAGAAGCCAGAAGGTGCCTGGGGAAACAGGAAACCAGCTACATGTGCTGGGCAGGGGTCCTCCTGTCTGGGGCCTGGGTCAGTGTAGTCAGACATTGTAGTCAGCTGGTCAAGCAGGTGTTCCTGGTGAGCATGGGCTGTGTGAGAAGAGCATGCAGGTCAAAGTTGGCAGGAGTCTGGGAATGCATGAAGGGGGCTCAGAGGGGATGTGGTGCTGTCATGAGAGACTCATTGGTTACTCAGGTGAATGGACCTAGGGCTCCATCTGTGCCCACAGCTGATGATCTGGCCCTTTTTATAAATTTTTTTTAACGTTTATTTATTTTTGAGACAGAGAGAGACAGAGCATGAACAGGGGAGGGGCAGAGAGAGAGGGAGACACAGAATCGGAAGCAGGCCCCAGGCTCTGAGCCATCAGCCCAGAGCCTGACGCGGGGCTCGAACTCACAGACCGTGAGATCGTGACCTGAGCTGAAGTCAGATGCTTAACCGACTGAGCCACCCAGGTGCCCCAAGATCTGGCCCTTTTTAGAGAATAAGAGTTAGTTACTAGAGCCACTTAATTAATTCCAAAATGCTGAGCTGAGCAAGACTGGCTTAGCCCACTCATGATGACAGAGCAGGTGCTAACTCTTCTCAAGGGTGAATGTGGCCAGTGGCCCGTTCCAGAGTTGTGGACATATTCCAGTTCATAGAAGAATTTGTGCCCAAAGTAGCTGGGAATTGCCTGATTCAGAATCCTGGGAGGGAAATGAGTAATTCTCAGCATCTTGAGGTTTGGTTTAGACTGAATGACACTGTAAATAGTGCTCCTGAACCCTGAGGCTGTTTCCAAGGGGGAGGGCAGCACCATTAGGAATGGGATGAGGCCCCACTGACTTGGATGTTTAGAACCATCCTGCTAAGAAGCAGGAGGAGATAGACATTGTGATTACTCACCAGCACCCATCCCACCTTCCCCCAGGCATAGCAGCCTCATGGTTTGGGAGACTCTGACTGGTCCAAGTCAGTCGGGGAAAACCCACTCCCTACCTTGCTCAAGAAATAGATGGAGAAATGGCTCCATCAGAGTGAAGTTTAGGGCTTTAGTTCAGTGGTCTGAGAAATGGCACTCTCTTTCTCTTTGGATGTGAAAACTGAAGTGTGAGGTCCTTGTTGTTATTGGCAGCCATTTTGTGATTATGAGGAAAGCTCATCTGAAGACAAAATTAATACATGGAGGGCAGCCGAGCACACAGGATCACAAAGAAATGGAGCTGGACTCCCCAGAGACATGAATCAATAAAGCTCCTTTATCATTCAAGTCAATTAGAGTTGGCTTTCAGACTCTTGCATTGAGTGCTTTCTAACTGACATACATGGACATGTTGGTTCCTCAGTATCTTCTCAATCCTAGAAGTCAGTGATTTGACTTTATAGTTTAATTTCCTGGGTTAGAGCCAAAAGCAGGTAGAAATGAGCATGTGTGACTAATGTTCTTCTTGGACACTGGGGCTTTGTGTTGGGGGTTAGAATGCTGGAAGGTGAGTTGTGCTGGCACCTCTTTGATCCAGTCATCAAAGATATCTCTAAAAGCTTGGAGAGATGCTCTTTACATTGTTTGGACACTGGGGTCTAGAGGCTGGTCTAGCCTGTGGTTTGTTGGGGGCTGGAGATGGTCTAGCTCTAGAAGAATCCAACCTGAAAATTTACATTTGTTCTTTAAATGGTCTGTGGATTGGAAACTACTAGTGAATTGAGAAAATGATCTCTTCTAAGTTGTGTTCTTACCTCCCAGAGTCAATTATCCGTAAGTCTTAGAGCTCACTCTGGTACTTAAAATTGCACAGTTCCTAAGCCCGTATGTCAGAGGAAGTGAAACAAACAGGCTTTTGTTTTACAAATCCTCAGACATTTCCACAAAGGCTTCCTTAACTGTCTCTGACAGTAAGAAAATTAATAGATGCAGCTGACAGTGTGTAAAATGATCATGTGTGTCGAGGTCTCAGAGGATAACATAATGTCTTCACTAGAAACGACTGGTGTGTTGTGGGCTAGTAACGCAGGAGATGGATGGATAGGAAGCCTGCCATGGGTTAAATGCCATCATTACAGGCTCTTTCAATCAGGAAATGCTGGCAAGCATCCTCAGCCTTCCTAACACTGGGCTGGGGATACAGAATCCAGGCATGCTGGATGATGGTGAAGGAGGAAAGCATCCCTTGACCTTGAGGAGCTGCCTGGCCAAGCGAGAAAGAGAAGGCACACATACCCAACAGCCAGACACACTTTGTGGCTGTATGTGTTCTCAGAAGTCTGGAAGAAGGAAACAATTGTTGAGATCTGGGCTTTCTCAGGGGAAATGGGGCTTGAATTAGACTTCAAAGGAATTGAGCAAATTACTATTTGGACCGGAATTATGTATTATCGAATGAACCTTGAAGCAGCCATTCATTGGCTAGAGCTTGGAGATTTTATTTACCGAGAATGTTGGAATAAAATTTATTATAACAAGAATTGGCCTGCCCTGTATTTGTCCTATATTTAAAACATGTAATTTTTCACAGTAACAGCAGAGAACATGAAATTTAAATGTAGGCTTCTTTATGGAGTCCTGAAAATGACTTTTCTTCCTGGATGGAATTGGACTATTGACTGTGTTAGGTTTGGAAGTGATTGAGCAAATAGTATTTTCTATTTGATCTTATTATATTTTAATCACATTGCAAGAAATGTCAGAATAGTACAAAATGAGAAACTTCACAAGCTCATATTTCATTATGAAGTCAGTTTGTACAGAGCTTTGGAAAGAACCTCACTCACATTGATTTGCTGCGGTGATCAATTATAGCTCAGCTCTAACGGGCTGAAGCCAGTGTGCAAGGAGCTTCTACCATGCTGAGCCTGAAGGTCACTTCTCCACATCCCTCTGCCTGGAGCCAGCCATGCTCTTCCCTGTTTTATGGGGTGACTTGAATCTGGAGGCCAGTGGATGAAATACCTCTCACTGTGGCTCTGGTTTGCTAACACATTAAGTCATCACGGCTGTACAAATACTGCCTGTGGGTTGAAATATATTTTGAGACACTCAGTTTTCTTGCCCATTTTCCTCTCTTCCATATCTTCTTCCCATTCAAGAGGTAGCAAGCTTGGGGCTCTGTTGTCTCTGTGGAACTGCATGGCCAGGCTGTGAGCAGACATTGCTTTCATGACTTGTTGGCCTTTCTTTTCTAAAACCCAGAGCACATGGTGCAAGATGGGGTTTTAGCAAAAAAGGCAGAGTGCATGGGGGAGGCAAGAGGAATTCTACCCATCACCTTTAAGTGGAGATTTCCCTGTCTGGGTGCCTGAGGGCAGGTGAAAAGTCACAGATATGATGTGTCTATAGAGGTGGTGCTGCAGCCTCAGGGTCCCACATCCCTCCGTGATGGCATTGAGTAGGCAGAGAGCAGCAACTGTGCCAGACAGAGGAGATGATGAAGTCCATGGCTAGTCAGTGATTCTGGTGGGCCTGGGAGAGCAGGAGATCCAGAATGACCCTCTGGACACTTGATGGCCAGTGACTCTGTGACTTACATTTACCACTGAAGGCGCTGTGGCCAAGGCTGGCCATTCTGGTATCCTTGGTCCAACCGCTCCTTCCTTGGGAGAGCCCACCTCTGCCAGCCCCTGTAGTCTCCAGGAGCAGCCTCTGTCATTCACTGATTTTCAGCAAGCTCCAGGGAAGCAGGGATGAGGATGAAGGGGGAGGGTGGAAAGAGTGCTCAGCCTGTCTGGTTCTTGCAAATACAACATTCAATGGTGTTTTTCCTGCTGTGCTTATTAACCAGAGAAGCATAATGGGAAATGCAAAAATCATCCCCTCATGTCCTCTACAGAAGAACATAGAGTGATCTAGTGCTCAAACAGTGAACTAGTAGTTCACAGGATATCTAACAATGTTGAGGATCATTGTGTTTCTCTCAAAAATTTAAAACGTCCTGGGGCACCTGGGTAGCCTCAGTTGGTTAAGCATCCGACTCTTGATTTTGGCTCAGGTCGCGATCTCATGGTTCATGAGTTCGAGCCCTGCATTGGGCTCCATGCGGACAGTGTGGAGCCTGCTTGGGATTCTCTCTCTCTCTCTCTCTCTCTCTCTCTCTCTCTCTCTCTCTCCTTGCCTCCAAAGAAATAAATAAACTTGAAAAAATTTTGAAACATCCTGTGGCATTCTATCAGTGTGCTGCAGCACCTTGGGGGTGCCTTAGTGCACAGTTTGAGAATCTTAATAATAGGATTCTATTACATGAAAGTTCTGTATATTTTTTGAAACTTTTTGAATAATTGCATGGTGCTATATTTGTGTGTACCACATATGGCTTGACCCTATTGTTGGACTTTGAGGCGATTAACAACTTTTCTCTATTACAAATATTGCTATAATATATACTTTGTAGGTTAATCTTTCAGCACATTTCTGATTTTTTTTGCAGCATTAATTCCTGGATTGGGGTGGCTAGGTCAACAATAATCACACATTTAGGGCTGTTTATGTGAATCACCACATTTCTTTTTTTTAAAATTTATTTTCTATTTTTTCAAATTTATATCCAAGTTAGCATATAGTACAACAATGATTTCAGGAGTAGATTCTTTAATGCCCCTTACCTATTTAGCCCATCCCCCCTCCCACAACCTCTCCAGTAATCCTCTGTTTGTTCTTCACATTTAAGAGTCTCTTGGGGCGCCTAGGTGGCGCAGTCGGTTAAGCGGCCGACTTCAGCCAGGTCACCATCTCGCGGTCCGTGAGTTCGAGCCCTGCGTCAGGCTCTGGGCGGATGGCTCAGAGCCTGGAGCCTGTTTCCAGTTCTGTGTCTCCCTCTCTCTCTGCCCCTCCCCCGTTCATGCTCTGTCTCTCTCTGCCCCCCCAAAAATAAATAAACGTTAAAAAAAAATTAAAAAAAAAAAAAGAGTCTCTTATGTTTTGTCCCCCTTCCTGTTTTTATATTATTTTTGCTTCCCTGCCCTTGGGTTCATCTGTTCTGTGTCTTAAAGTCCTTATATGAGTGAAGTAATAAGATATTTGTCTTTCTCTGACTAATTTCACTTAGCGTAATACCCTCTAGTTACATCCACGTAGTTGCAAATGGCAAGATGTCATTCTTTTTGATTGCTGAGTAATACTCCTTTGTATATATATACACCACATCTTTTTTATCCATTCATCCATCGATGGACATTTGGGCTCTTTCCATACTTTTGTTGACAGTGCTGCTATAAACATTGGGGTGCATGTGTTCCTTTGAAACAGCACACCTGTACCCCTTGGATAGATATCTAGTAGTACAATTGCTGGGTCATAGGGTAGTTCAATTTTTATTTTTTTGAGGAACCTCCATACTGTTTTCCAGAGGGCTGTGTCAGTTTGCATTCCTACCAGCAGTGCAAAAGAGATCCTCTTTCTCCTCATCCTAGCCAACATCTGTTGTGGCCTGAGTTGTTAATGTTAGCCATTCTGACAGGTGTGAGGTGGTATCTCATTGTGGTTTTGATTTGCATTTCCCTGATGATGAGTGATGTTGCACATTTTTTCATGTGTTGGTTGGCCATCTGGATGTCTTTGGAGGTCTATTCATGTCTTTTGCCCATTTCTTCACTGGATTATTTGTTTTTTTAGGTGTTGAGTTTGATAAGTTCTTTATAGTGAATCACCACATTTCTCTGATAAGTTTGTGTCAATTTATATTCACACTATGTATGTACAGGAGGGCCTATTTTCCATATTCTCACCAACGCTTATGTATCATTCTTTTTCATCTTTGCCAGTCTGGGTCTGAAGGCAACAGCTTGTTAATTTGTGTTTCTTGGGTTATGAGGAGGCTTGAGCTTTTTTGTATGGGTGTTAGTCTTTTCTGAATTTTCTGCTTCTTTCACTCATTTTCCTATTAGAGTATGCCATGGTTTTAAAATATACCTGCACAGCACTGTCGACAATAGCCAAATTATGGAAAGAGCCCAAATACACATCCAATGGAATATTACTCAGCCATCAAAAGAATGAAATCTTACCATTTGCAACAATGTGGGTGAAGCTAGAATGTTTCATGTTCAGTGAAATAAGTTAGAGAAGGACAAATTCCATATGATTTCACTCATATGTGGAATTTAAGAAACAAAGCAAAGGAAGATAGGGGAAGGGAAGGAAAAATAAAATAAGATGAAAACAGAGGGAGACAAACCATAAGAGACTCGTAATTATAGAGAACAAACTGAGGGTTTCTAGAGGGGAGGAGGGTGGGGGGATGGGCTAAATGGGTGATGGGCATCAAGGAGGGCCTTGTGATGAGCACTGGGTGTTGTATACAAGTCACGAATCACTGAATTCTACTCCTGAAACCAGTACTACACTACATGGTAACTAACTTGAATTTAAATAAAATCTTGGGAGTGAAAAATAAATAACTAAAAATAAAAATAAAATAAAATAAACTATACCTGCACATTCTTTGTCACTTCTTTTTCCCCAAAAGGTGGAGGCTGAGTCCCAACCTCTTAAATGTAGGCTGAACTTAGTGATTCACTGGTAAAGAACAGAATGGCAGAAGTAACAGGTGATGACATGTGCCTTCCAACTCTTGACCAGAAAAGACATTGAAATTTTTACTCTCTGAAATAGTTTGCTCCTGGGAAAGTTAGCTGCCATGTTGTGAGGACATACCAGCAGCCTTCTGAATAAGTAGTGAAAACCACATGGAGAGGAACTGAGGTCTCCTATCTAAAGGCACCATCAACTTGCCAGACACATGAGGTAGCCATCTTGGAAATGGGTCCTCCAGCCGCAGCCAAGTCTTCAGGTGACCACAGTCCTGGTTGACACTTAACTGCACTGTCATGGGAGAGGAGTTTAGGTAAGGCCCCAGAGGTGGAGAATAAGACCTTAGCTGCCAAGTACCTCATATTCTAAAGCCAGGGGTTAGAACTGTGTTGTCTGGTACAGTAGCCACCAGCCACACATGGCTCCTGAGCAGTGAATGTGACTAGTCCAATCTGAGAGACACTGTAAGTATCAAGTATAAGTTTAAAATGCACACTGGATTCCAGAGATGTAGTATGAGGAAACCAGTTGTAAAATATCTCATTGGCAAATTTTTATATTGCTCACACACTGAGATGGTAATACCTTAGTTTTATTGGGTTAATTAAAAAAAGTCCAACAATAGGGTCTAGTAATATGTGATATTTACAAATGTAGCACATGCTCATTCCTTTCTACCTGATTGTTGATGATAAGACTACTTTAACAGTAACTAAAAATGGGTGAAGTCAGTGATACACTGATTCTTAGCCTGCCTGGGTTAAATTCTCTGAATCTCAGCAGCCTTGTCTGCAAAATGGGGATAATAATAGTACATGCCTCAGTGGGTGGGTTATGAGGATGGAATCAGAGAATCCATGTAGAGTTCAGTGCAGTGCCTGATATATGGTAAGCATGTCATAATATTTATAGCTTTTGTTTTTACTAATAATCAAAGGAGAAAATAAAGCCAAGCATCATCTTTATTGACTTCTTTGACTTGGAGTAACCAAACTGTGTTTTAAGAGGATATGCCTACAGTCCACCTAATGAGATGCTTTATCAGCTCTGACAGAGCTCCCGGATGCCCTCATTCCATAACAGTGAGATTCATCTGCCTTTCTGATGTGTCAAGCCCTTGGATTTGAAATCCCTTGTATGCTGTACAAATTAGTTAGCTTTATTTTAAATTGTACACATGTGGAGTTACCACCTCTTGACTTCAACATTCAGATGTATGTGAAAATCATGCAAATGATGCTTCCCTGAATCAACTAGAGCCCTGGGCATCTCTGTCTGAGGTCTCTACTGCCTTGCACACCATGTTCTGTGTGTTTACCACACAGAACATGTGTTTACCAATTCCTTCAACTTAGGGAAGGCTCAGGGCACACTCAACCATCCTCCCCACTGTTCTGGGTGCTTCCCAAGGGTGGGGCCACCGGGCTCAGTTAGCTCAGCAAAGATGTGTCGCACAAGGTGTGTTTTCCTCTTTTCTCTGGGTTTAGCTAAGGCCGCCAGAGGTGGAGAATAAAAACCTTAGTGCCAACCTCATGTTCTGAAGCCAGGGTTAGACCTGCACCATCCAGTATGGTAGCCATCCAGCGAATGTGGCTGCTGAACACTGAATACAGTTAGTCCAAACTGACAGGCACTGTGAGTGTAAAATACACTGGATTCTGGAACCTTAGTATGAGAAAAATGGCTATAAATGATCCTACTAGAAATTTTTATATTGATTACACATTGAAATGGTATCTTAGCTCTATGGAGCTAGGTACATAAAATAAATTATTAAAATTAGTTTCACCTGTTTCTTTTTACATTTTGAAGGTGGCTGTTAGAAAATTTTAAATTGTATGCAAGGCCCACATTATATTTCTTGTGAACAGCACTGTGTTAGACCATCTGTTCAGGACTTGTCAAGGAGGGGGTTGCCTGGAGGAGGGGCTGGAGCTTCTGGAGATTGTTGGGGCAGAGGTCGCCCATAATAGGAAGGGAGTCAGATGGGGGCAGTGTGAGAGGGCCCCATGGAAGAGCACTCTCTGAGAGAGGTGAGCTGAACCCCAGCCCTATGGCTAGACTCCCAGAAACTCCTTGCTTGGGGAGGGGCTGGACATGGACAGCAGGAGGAAGCACTGGTTATACCAGAGGACTGCAGGTAACAGATCCTTTCTCTGTCCAGTGATAGGCAAAGGTATTTTTGAAAAAGAAAAGTAACTCTGCCCCCCACAGAAGAACTTAGCATTTAGGACCTGCTTCATCCAGACAGCACCAGAGATAAGTCACAGTGTGCCTTTTCTGCCTCTAACTTATATTCCCCTGTTCCCCCTCAAACCTGGAGGGCCTTTGTGTCTGCTGGGCATGTGAGGAGAGCAAGTTGGAGTATGGAGAAGGCCCTGTTAACCCCTTTCCCACGGCAGACCAGGGCTAGGTAAAGGGGAGCCCTTGAATTGGATGAGTTTAGGTTTTTATTATCACACTGGTTTTTTGTTGTGTTTTGTTTTTTCTTTTTGTAAACCTGGCAAAAAACCCTATTCACTTATTATCCTGTCCATGTCTTAACTCAGTGGCTGGAGTGAACCTGCTAATATGTGGGTTGAATCAAGTCCCTCCTCTGCTCAGACTGCTCCAGAAGCTTCCCTCTCACTATGAGTAAAAGCCATAGTTCTCTGACAGTCTCCGGAGCTCCACATGAGCCAGCCCCCACAACCCTTCTTTACCACGCTCTCTACTGCCGTCCCTCCCACCCTAAGGCTAGCGCACAGGCTCCCTGGTGTCCAGGCTCATGCTCAGCCCAGCACCATGCACCTGCCCTGGCTCTGCCTGGAATGCTCTTACCTGATGTAGCTGCACAACCTGCTTCTTTTCTGTCTTGACTCAAACATGGTTCTCCCAATCTGACTGAAGATAACCCCACTTTCCCAGCTGCCTTTCCCACCCCCAGATTGCAAGTTGCTGTTTCACTGTGTATTGCCTTTCTAACCCCTGGCATGTAAACTGTGAGAGGGCAGCAAGGTTGTTTTGTTGTGTTTTGCTGCCTGTTTTGTTCATTGCTGCATTGATGCAATGTGTGACTTAGTAGGTGTTCAGTAATATTTGTGAGCAGACGAATGGTGGCCAACAAACAGCTACAAGATTTGCCAGAGGTTTCCTCCTGGGGCAGGAAAGGTGGACTGAACACAGAAATGATTAAAGGAAGCCTCATGAGCAAGAAGATTGTTCTATGCTTGCACCCTGTTACATGCTCCTTGTGGGGTCCAAAGCATCTCAGAAAGGCAGTCTGAGCCCTGAAGGTGCTCAGGACCCTGTCAACATGTAAAGCAGTAAGAACTATGACCCAGGATGGGAAGGGAGCTTTGGGAAGTGATGTAGGGGCTGGAGTTTGAAGAAGCAAGTAGAGACCCATCAGGCAGGGGAAAGGGAGTCCACATTTTAGTCAGGGATGTGTGCTCAGATTTAAGGTATGCTGAGATATGGGGTGGGGTCTAGAGTGTGTGAGAGGCAGGCAGGGAGGTGAGGAGAGGACATGGGGTCTGATGGAAGAAGGCTTGTATTTTGCTGAGTTGGGTTCAGGGCCATTTCTGAGTCCAAAGAGCTGGTGAAGCAGATAACGAGAGCATCCAGGGTTTAACAGGTGGAGGGGTAGGCTCATTGCTGCTTCTGTTGTCACAGGACCAGCTCTTGGTCATTAGAATGTTTAGAGGGAATAAAAATGATATTTATAGCCAACTGGGACAGAGGCAGGGCGCTGATCTGGTGACGACAGTCCATTCCCAGGAACAAAGACCTGTAATCACAGTTGAGCACTGAATGGAGGTCCCACTAGGGGATGTGGTAAGATGTTTTCATGGCTGTGTTGTGGCTTGATGATGCACCTGTGAGAGTTGTGGCGGCCATGACCTCTCACTGGCCGACGCCGTAGGTGATTGGCTCTTCCTTGTATTCAGGTTCTCATTGGTGGCAGGCACCTAACACCCTTATTAATATATTAATTCTATTTGGAGAGGGTGGTATTCTTGTGGCACCTTTCTCAATATGGATGAAGGAAAATGAGGAGATTGGGCTGAGTGTTAGTTAGCTGTTGCCATAATAAAGCTTTATAACGAAACTTCAGCAACCTCAGTGCTTGGCCACAACAAGCCCTCTCAGGCTCAAAAATATTCAGGTTGAATGTGGTTCACTTCATGTAGACTGCACACGGCTAGGTGGGGCTGAGGGCACTCCATTAGATTCATCTCTATTCCATGTGTGTTTCTCCTGGGGCCCAAGCTCAGAGAACAGCAGTCACCCAGAGTGGGCTCTTCTAGTGGCTTATGAACAACATGAATCAAGCTAAGCTTCATTCATCTATTTAAAACCTCTGCTCAGGTCACTTCTGCTAATCTTCTCTTGGGAGAAGCAAGTCACATGACCAAGCCCAGCACCCCAGAGGCAGGGAAGTATACTCTGCCCAAATTGGAGGGGAGGAAACTAATGGCCAAATTACCACAGGCTGCAGCACGGAGAAAGGATCACCAAGTTTAAAGATTAGGGGTCTTGTCTCAGACATTAGCAAATGCCTTAGTCTCTTTCTCAGAGACTGAACTAGGCTGAACAAGCGATTCCCAAACTTGTCCTTGTCCTAATCCCTGGAACTTGTGAATATGCTGTGTCACCTGGCAAAGGGGACTTTGCAGGTGGGATTAAGGTGAGGATCTTGAAATGTGGAGACAGGATCCTGGATTACCTTGGTGAGCCTGATATAATCACAGGGACCTTTATAAGAGAAGGCAGGAGTCAGAGAGGAGGCTGCATGACCACGTGGTGACAGAGCAGAGCTGGAGAGAGAAGAAGTCTTTTGCTGGTTTTAAAGATGGAGGAAGTAGCCACCAGCCAAGGAGTGCAGTCAACCTCTAGAGGCTGGCACGGAAGTGGATTTTCCCCTGGAGCTTCTGGAAGGAACCAATCCTGCTGATTCAACCAGCCCTTAGAGAGTTTAGCTCTCTAAGATGTGTTTCTTCTGACCTTCAGAACTATTAAGAGAATAAAGTTGTATTGTTTAAACCAGTGAGTTTGTGGTAATTTTTAAAACGTGTATTTTAGTAAATTCTAGCAGACTCCCAACCTTGAAGATCCACTCCCCCACCCCCAAAATCCTGAAGGTTGAGGTACTATGAGTTTGGTGGTGTATTTTGGGATACATGTACAGTTGAAGGGCTTGGCATTTTCTCCCCTGTCACACCACACAGGGATGCCCTCCTGCTCTTGTGTGCAGCTTCCCTCCTCCTACTGCAAATGTGGAGTCATGTAGGAATAGTGGTTCATCAGTTCCCCTCTGTCCATGATGGGTGATTGGCCTTATTTTCCCTTCTCATTGGTGGAATGAGCTTAAAGCCTTATTATCTTTTGCATTCTACTAGCATTACTGGTAAAAATTTGCCAATTATATACACACCTGGAGGTAACTTGAATGCGCCATCTTATCCATGGTGGAGTATGGATAAAGCAAGGAGGACTAGTTGGGAGTATGGCTCAAGAGCTGGCCACCTGAAGAAGGCTGTTCTACCTGACCACAAGCACCACATATGTTAGGGAGTTAGAACCATTAAAACCTGATCTAAGATATTATGGAGTCTTGTAACTTCTTTCCTTCTTCCTTCCCTCCTCTCCTCCTTCCTTCCAGCCTGGAATAATATAATCTGATATGTTTTTTTTTAAAAAGCTAGCTAACTGATGACTCTGTGAGGCTGAGTGGAATGGACCAAGCTGACCAGGAAAGGGGCTGGCACACTAATCTGGTGAGGGGGCAATGATAACTCAAACCAGGACAGTGACAATTAAGACAGATTTTCAAAGTAGAATCATCGGGACCAAATGAGCTTGGTATGGGGCCTGTTTTATTTGAGGCATGTGGTGGACAGTGCCCAGCTCCCTTCCTCAGGACGGAGGCCCTCATTCCCTCAGCTGACCTGGGTGTAGGTTGATAATTGTCCACAACTGCATCCTTTTCTTCCCTTGGCTCAAAGGAGCTTCATTGCCCAAGGAGTCATGGAAACTTGGAAGAAATGGTTTCCAGAAGGATGGGAGTGAGAGTTTCTGCTGGATTTGGCAACATTGAAGTCACCAGTGACTTCAGCAAGAAGCGTATGAGGAGGGGCCAGGTATGAGTTGTAGGGGCATGAAAAACGCATGGGAAGATGAGCTGGACTAAGTCTTGAAGGAAAGGTAGGAATCAGGGCATGGGAATGCCTGCCAGGAAGGGGGGGATAATGTAAGCGAAGCTGAAGAAGCCACCTGGTTTGACTGGAGAGTGGGGAAGTTAGGAAGGATGGCTGGAAAAGTGGATGGTGTCCAGGTATGGCTATCTTAAATGGTAAGCTCTGGAATTAGAGCAGGATCAGACAAACTATCTCCATGCATGTGCAAATTCTTTTGGGTTCAAGATACTATTCTCTAGTAGGCGCTGGGCATTTGGTCCCCAGAATGTGAAGCTGGCTGTTCACATAGATGTTTTGGCTGTGGTTCAAGAACTCCATGTTTATGAATGCAGGTGTCATGAATTTTCTGAAGCGCATTCCATTAAGCCCATTGAATGCCTTGATTACCTTCTTGTCCTGTCCAGTAAAACTGTTTCTAGTAATTTTTACTTTTATTTTAATTTTAATAAAATTATTTTCAGAGTTTAATTCTGTTTTGTGTAAATTACACAAGAAGGATTTAATACACCTATCAAATTGTATCCATGATAACTTCTGACATTCTGAATTTTTGTGTCTGTGACCACTGTTTCTATCAAAACCAATTTTCCTGGACAAATATTTGCCGATCTAAATTTTAACAAGACATTTTGGTCTTTATATATATACATAATCTCTAACAAATTTTTCAGTGTGAAATTTTAACCATTATCAGTTCTATTTGGAGGAGATTATTTCTTTTAATACAATTCATTATGACCAGAATACAAGGTTGATAGTTTATATTTATCTCTTCATTAATTTATTACAAAATTATGAGTAGGCCTGTGAGACGGTGCCAGTTTGCTGTCTTGTCTAGGATTTGGTGATTGAATGGTAGGTGCATCTGATTACTCTGTGTGCTGTGTAAATGGCCTCCCGTGTTGAGAGCAGGAAGTAAGGACACCCTGAGGGTCCTCAAAGGGGGCGGGACTTCCTGCCTCCGCTCCACAGCACTCTCTAGCATTGAGTGCTCACTCTGCAGTCATTGTGCTAACACTTCACAGACATCTCACCCACTTCTCTATTCTTATCCTATTTTTAAAAAAAAATTTTTTTTTTCAACGTTTATTTTTTTTGGGACAGAGAGAGACAGAGCATGAACAGGGGAGGGGCAGAGAGAGAGGGAGACACAGAATCGGAAACAGGCTCCAGGCTCTGAGCCATCAGCCCAGAGCCCGACGCGGGGCTCGAACTCACGGACTGCGAGATCGTGACCTGGCTGAAGCCGGACGCTTAACCGACTGCGCCACCCAGGCGCCCCCTTATCCTATTTTATAGAGGGACAAACTGCGGCATAGAGAAGTTAGGAGGCATAACTGGAATTGGAACTAAGGTTTGCCTGAATCCAAAAAGTCCACTCCTGAAACCATTGGATTATGTGGTATCTCACTGCTTAGTGGGCACTCACGTACTTTCTGGTGCTATTTGTGCAGGGAGTTGGGAGTGGGTCATGGCCAGAGAATATCTGATCCAGATCCTCGATATTGTTTTACACACACACCCACACACACCCACACCCACACACATGCACTCACTTACTCCAAACGTAGACACAAAGGCCCAGGGGAGAGAAGGGAGGAGCCCAGGGTCAAACAGCTATTGGGTGGCACAACTGGCTACAGCCTAGGTTTCCAACACCCCCAGTGCTAGCCTCTGGTGGTGGTTGCCGCTCCGCTTAGCTCAGCTTTCTGCACAAGTGTCTTTGAATCTTCTCCAGTTCACTGCATAGCCAATGTGATGAGGGAGGCAGGCAGTGTGAGTAGCCTGAGGCTGGGGATTCTTGGATCCCAATTTCCTTTTTGTCAGGGAAGTTGGGAGAAAATGCCCCAATGATGGGGACAGTTAAATCATTGGCTAGAAGTGACTATGTCTGTCAGTTGCCACATGGCCTTCCTAGGGTCTGACTTGTTCATTAGAAGGAGCTGAGTGGGGCCTCCAGCCCCGTTTATGGGATGTCAAGCAGGGAACAGGGGAGAAGGCTGCTGCTTTAGTTTGGGGGCCCAGGGACATACATCAGTTGCATTTCCCACCTCCACTGAGGTCCACTGAGTGAATAATGCACTCCGGGACTTCTGGTGTTGAAGCAATCACAGAGAAGCCTTTTTCTTGGTGCCGTTATAACATATTTACTTGTTCTGATTATATAAGGAATGCTGGCTCATTGTAGGACAGTTTTCCTATTTCATAAGGACCATCCTAAGTAGAATCATAACAGTATGTGGATGAGAGAGAGGTCTTATTTTTTCCTTTCTTTCTTGAAAGCCCACATTTGCACAAAGAAAGGAAGCGTGGGGCTCAGAGCATGAGAAAATTACTGCACACTTGACCTAATTAGATGGAGAGGAAATTGACTGGCTGGTAACAGGCTGGGGTGGCTTTTCTCCATGTGGAATTCTGGGGTATCTGTGCTGACAGCTCTGACCCCCAATCCCACTGTCCCCCACAATCCCTGAGCTGTGACAAATGGTCACAATTGTATATGCAAGGGAACAGCGTTTTCAAAACTCTGCATCTCAGATATTTTCCACTAGTGCTAGGAGGGCAAGCTGCTTGTGAGAGGGGGGATGTAGCTGGAAGGTCACTAAGAGAACTTGTGCAGTCAGCCTGGGCGTCCTTGCCTTTCCTGCCCTTCCTCTGCCCCCTGGGAGTCTGGCTAGGAGCCTGCAATGCTGCTAAGTTAATCATAAGGTGATGACTTGGCTCTCTGAAGCTGGACATACTCCTTCTGGCTCTAATAGTTCACCCAAAATGAGGCCCCACATCCAAGCACAGTGTTCCGACAGACTGTTTTTAGCCTGTCAGGCAAAGGTAACCCCGAGCCCTTTTTTGCTGGTCTGCCTTCCTTGTCATCCTTTCTGGGGACCACGTGGACTTTTCCCTGGCTTGGCATCTCAGGTAACCGGCTGTCTCAGGAGTGTGCACACCATCCGCCAGCCTCCCAGCAGCCTGTGCCACCCTGGAGACCCCAGGCTCCGTTAGCAGCAGAGCCGAGGAGGAAGTCTCACATCACTGACCTGCCGGTGAGTCTTCCTTTGTTTAACTCCATTAGCAGCCAACCTATTAGACTTGGGGAGATAAAGATTCCAAAACCCACCTGCGCTCCGAACAGCTTTCAGCAGAAACAGTTGGTCTGCGTTCCTCTTGCAGATAGCTCTGGGTGGAGAAAGAAGAAATTGCTGTTGTATCTCCCAAAAGCATTTTGTAAAAGGACTATTCATTGTAGGTCCAGTCTATTTTGCCCGACACCTCTCAGACAGTCAATAATTCCAGTTTGTTTATGATTATCCCCGCGTCCTCCCCTCCATCTGCCTCCTGAGCTTGTGCCTCTTGCTGCAGCCGCCCCACAGAACGTGGGAGCATCTGTCTCTCTAATGACCGGCCATGGCAATCTCGGCTATTCAATATGGCTAGATGAAGAAAACATTTAATTTCTACTATATGGGGCACTCCAAAGCCAGATTTGACAACTGTTCCATTGAACACTGGTATTTCACAATTTCCTTTGATAACAAAAAGAAACAGTTCTTACACCTGGAGGAATATATTTACAAGACGGGAAGTTGATAACCAGGCCACTAGAATGACAAATGGTTCTAAAATACACTGTGTATTGACATTGATGCACTGCCTTCTGTGAGATGGAATTCTTCCATAGTGTCTTGTTCACAGCCTGAAGGGCCTGCAGACGTCTTAGGGAGAAGCAAGGGCCTGAGTCCTGTCGCTGGGGCCTTCTTGGATTGGAGCAGAGAGCTCTTGGGTGAGGTCCCCTGGGTCAGGCATGAGTGGTAGGTATGAGCACTGAGGGAGGGAGATCCCTGGGGGCTGGGGGGGGGTCTTGGGTCAGAATAATCTTCATATAGAGATAAGGTACCCTTAGGGCAGTGAAGGATGGGAAGGCCCTTGGTAAGTAGGGAGTTGCAGGGACAGGGACATGAAGGTATTCTATTTCCTACAGCTGAAAGTGAAAGGTGGTCAGTTGGGGGCCTGCACGGAGGGAGCAGCTCTGTGGGTAGGGAGAGGACTGCGGATGACTCTCAGGGCTGTGGTCTTCTGCCCATGGCTGGGATAAATAGGTCATGGTCATGTGTGCAAGCAGAGGGAAGATATGCCTCCCGTCTCAGCTCTGTGGCTGCGGAGGGAAGGATCCCAGGGACAGGGACTAACAAGACCACCATTATTCAGGCACACTTTTGTCCTGGGCCCTGGCTCAACATGTTGTAAGGACAATTGACATGATGGGAGCCTGGGATAGTGAGGTGGCCATGCTTCTTGGAGCCCTCTGGGGTGGGGTTCTTGCTCCCATTCTAGAGACTTGTTTTCCTTCATGCTTCTCTCTTCCCATGAGCCATGACCGGCCCTGTGACCCAGAGAGGCACAGCCACCCTCGCCTGCCCATGCTGTTCCTGTTCATGCTGTCCCCTGCCTGTCCTTCTGGGACCACACATCAGATGCCTGGGCTGTGATGGGAGGAAGTGAAATCTGGAGTCAGAAAATCTCCTTTTTTCCTCATGAAATCGCAGATATCCTCTGAGATTGAAGCGGTGAGAAATGGGCACAGAGAGTGTGCAGAGATTTTCCAAAAAAGCACTTTCTGCCAACATTTTGCTTCAATTCCCCACTGCTTTGGGCTTTTTTGAATAATTAATTGGTGAAGCAAACACCTGCCCTGGATTTTTTAGGTAATTAGTAGGTCAGGCACCTACCAGAAAAGAGGATTTTTTAGGATTCCTCTGGGTACCATGTTTTCCTGGCAACACTTTGTGAAGAACCCACCTGGCTTCAACTTGCTTCTTGGGTCAAAGTAAGATTCTATTCTGATTCCCCACACCTCCCAGTAATCTTGGTCAGCTCACCCTGTGGTGGAGCGAATCCCTACAGACCTGGATTGGGAACTCCCAGAGAGAATAGGATTTTGTGACCTATTTCCCTTCGCAGCACACATTTAACTTAAGGCGAAGGTGGATTAAATAACCCTTGTTAAGGGATTTTTAACATGTCTCTTGAGCTGTTATAATGCCAGCCTTAAATATTTCTACCCTAATCTCTATTCAAGTCATTTCTAAGGCTCAGGGTGATTAGTGATTTAGTGATACTTTTATTTTTGATACTTCCACCTTAGGACAGAGCTGAGAAGGGTGGCAGGGCTTGTGGGAGGGAGCCATGCAAGCCTGGCTCCCAGTTCTGGCCCCTCATCAGTTAAATAGGCTGGTGATCCCTGCTTTATCCCCTCCACACAAGATAGGGGGTGGCAGCTTTGGGAAGGGCAAGATGTGAACACGTTATTAGGTATCAGCATCATGTGGATGGGCCTCTGCCCTTCAATTTCAGCTGTTATTTCACTTAACAGCTGGACACTGGAGCAAGCTGTGCACTGCTCAAAGGTGCTCAGCTAAGGGAGCAAATGGGGTCTAAAATCTGGTCTACACTGTGATACCAACCTGTGTGGTGGGTTATGTCTGCCAAGGGTGGTGGCACATTTTCTGATTCATACAAAAGAATAGGCTGGTGGTGGCACTGGCTAAGAACCCTCAGGCTGGTCTCAGAGCAGGGACTGGTCACTCAGAAGTCCTTACCTTGTGAATCCTGACAGGGCACCTATGCCTGAGTCCATGCACTCTGGTTCTCATTTGCCCACCTGCCCCCAGCGTTCTGTCTGTCCCCTGGTTGCCCATGCAAATTGTCTGAAGTCCATTGTCACTGCATCCCTGAAGGGCCGGGAGCCCAGCTGATGGCCTCTGCTGGGAGGTGCTGAGTGTTCAGGATGAGCTCCTGTGACTCATTATCTACCCATAAACAACCCACTGCCCCCAGAGTTTCCTTCATCTCTGACCCCCACCTCCTCCTGCCCCAAGACCTGGTGCTAGCACCTTGAGATGCCTGTGGGTTCCTACAGTCTCATGTCTGCCCTCCACCGCGGCCTCCAAGTTTGCTCCTCCAGCTCTATCACAAGAGAGCAGCTCTTGAAAAATTTCTTACCTGTGGTCCCAGCTCTCCCTGCCTCCTTCTGTCTGTTCCCCACATGGCTGAGCAGGCAGGGCCTGGTGCTGCTATCCCCACAGTTGGAAGGCCTGATTGGGCCATGATGTTGGGTTTGTCTGTATTTAAGGAGGAGCGCTTGGCTAACTCTGCTGCCTTTGGCCCAGAGCAAAGGGCCTTTCCATCTGGCCCATCTGCCCAACAACCTGAGCATCTCTCTAGGAAAGCATGCAAATCCCCAGTTAGCAATTTAGAAACTTCCTTTTGTCTTGTATGCATAATTTCCCCCCAGCGACTCCATAGGGATGGGGTGGGGGGGGGTGTCATTGGTTGAAGGCAGGGTTTAGGGGCTCAAAACTGAGTAGCTCAGCCTTTTAATTGCCCCTTGGGACTCCCTATCCATTCCCCACCAATGTGACCTAAGTCATCCTCTAGCCTCACTCCCAATTTACCCCAGGACCCAGGCAAGGTCTGAGGCCAGGAAGAAGTTGGCGGTGGCCGAGGAGCAGGGGACAGGAACACAATCAAGGGCATACAGAAGTTTGCCAGCAGCTCTTTAGGTGCTAATAAAAACAAAAAGAAAATTAACCTACATTCATTCTCTAATCAGTAGATCTTATTAGAGCCTGGTTACATAATCTATCTTGGTTTATATTCTCTCTTAACCTTTTTTTTTTTTTTTTAATTGGTAACAATAGAGCTTAAGAGCCTCATGTTGGACTCATACATCTGGCTGGGGTGGGCCGATTGAGGCACTTTGTTGTAAGCATAATTCTGGGAGAACCAGAGGTCTCTGCACAAACGAGAGGTTGTTACTAACAGTGGTTGCTTTGTGTTGTGGGAATTGCAATCAGGATTGATCATTGTTGCAGTAAAGGGCCACTAAATTACCAGGTGCCAGCTGCTCTGATAGAATCATTGGGGTTGGGTTCTGTGTCCCTTAGCTATGAGCCTGCCAGAGCTAGCTAAAGAAAGTTGGAGAGGGGAAATCTTATGTTTTTATAGAATAACAGGGGTGGCACGTTTAGTACACTGGACTAGCCCTGTGCCCCAGCCTCCTAGGTCTTGCTTTCTCTGCTGTCACTGCAGTAGATGGCAGGAGGCCTCAGTCCCCAGAGGACACCTGTGGGAGAGGGCCCACATCAGGCACGATGAACAATGGGGAAAACCTGGCAGGGCTAAGGTATGGCCTCTCAGCCATGTGCTTTCATGGTCAAAGAGAAGCTTCTCATCTCTCTTCACAGCACCCCTGGTGGCCAGGAGGACTTACTGGAGCATTTCCTCCAGCCCTCAGCCTGGGGCAGAGGCTGTTTCTTCCGCTTTTTATTCTCACAGCTGGGCTAGACAGTATAGCGTTTGCTGATGGTCTGCCATTGTTATTTTCAATGGCTAATTTGGTCATTTTATTACCTAAGTGTCTATTCCACTTCTCTCTCTCTCTTTTTTTTCTTGGAACACAGCTCTTTGCAAACTGTCGATGTCTCTTTGCAATACCCTTCTTCCTTCTGCTCTGGTTCTTATTCATTTAGGGTGGAATTGGTGTTTCATTTGATCACTGCTAGCAGTTTGTTTGGCTTTTTGGGCCAGAAATTATTTTTTTTTCTGCCTGGGGAAAAAAGTCACTATATTTAGAAAGCAATTTTCCCAGATTCAGGAGCCAAACTGATTTTGTGATTCAGAAATTAAATGGAAAAAAAATTTTTTTTTTGCTTTGTAAATTTCTAATTTTCCTTCAGAAGAAATATATGAATAACTAGGTGCATGTATCTGTCTGAAAGGACAGAGCCATGTTCATGAACTTTCATTTATAATCATCTCCAGTGGCCTATAAATGAGAAAGAATGACAATCACATACACGTTTAAGGCCTGTTTGCTAACCAATGTGCTCCTCAGAATGATGTATGTCTACATTTTAGAATCCCTGATTTGTAGATCTAAAATCCTTTGAAACAAGGAGTGATAAGACAGGCCTCTAGTACAGAGCCTTACTGTAAGTGTTTCAAGGATAATGGGGTTGTTTCAACTGAGTGGAGTTCTTACTATTAATTTTCTTTGCTTTATTTTTTGAGGCGTCAAAAAACTTGTTTTGCCTAATATATTAGCATTCATTTCTAGGCTTTGAAAACCAATCCTACTTTGAAAGGAGAGTTTTAAATTTGAAATATGAGGCCTGTATAGCGGTGCCTTGAAATCATTAACTGTCCCTTCGATATTAATTGCGGGTATATCCATCATGGGGAACTTGTTTGTCATTAATGTGAGGGGGATGCAGAAGCAGAGGCTTCTGGAACCCCTCCAGGGGTAATGTTGTCACTCAAAACTTTGTTGTGGAATCGATTTGACCTCAGAAATGGGCTGTCCCTATTGACAAAATGACAGTTGGTAGTTTTAACAAAGCTGACTAGTGGCAGTTTCAGCGAACGGGATGGGAGTAGGTTTGTGGATGAATCTGCCAGGCAGCTTCGGCCCCAAGCAAAGTTTTTGTGGGCAAGTCTCATGAGCCTGAGGGGTCAAAGAGCAGGGCACCTTGAAATTGATGTTTAATTCTACATTTCTGCCAAGGAGATGACTTATTAGCAACGCAGCCCAGCTGTCACAGGCTTGGGGAAGGTGGTGTTTATATTTGTTTGGACTGCTGGCGAAAGGAACGTCAATCTGTGTATATTCTCTATGTGAATTTAAAAATTGCAACCTGGGGTGCCTGGCTGGCTCAGTCAGAAGAGCATGCGACTCTTGATCTCAGGATTATGAGTTCGAGCTCCATGTTGGGTGTAGAGATTACTAAAAAATAAATAAAAACTTAAAAATTGTAACCATCCCCCCCTTTCCCACCAACAGCCTCCATGGCTTTATTCTTATGTGTTTATCGACTTGCATACTATTGATTCCCTGTTGGGGCTGGTGACTTTTTACTTTTTGTTCTTATTCAGCAATTTTGCCTGTTAAATTCTAATCCGGGTCTAAAATGTTTTCCAATAAAGACAAAGCTTGGGGATCATGCAGTTGGAAGGGGAGATAGATCCATAGAGGGCCTGTGGGGTATATCCTTGGGAAGGGCTAAGCCTGCCCTGATGAGCAAATATCTTCACTCTGCAGACCTTTCTGGTCATGCAGAATGGGCCAGAAGTGAGTGTCTCTTTTGAAAACTGAGTGTTTCTTTTGTACCTAAACAACCCTGGTTTCTTAAAGAATTCCATCTTCCTGGTACACATGGAGGAAGCAGGCCAGAGCTGAGTCCTCATCCATGAGAATCAACAGCCTTGATCCCAAGGATGGTAGAATTTCCCTGCCACTAACTCTCAGATTGTCCCTTTTTCAGGCCAGAAAATTTTCTGTGGCAATGCAGTCCAAGTATAGGAATATCCAATGCACTTTACTCTTCAATAAATTCAATTTAACAAACACTTATTGAGTGCCAGCTCTGTACAATTACCATGGAAACCCAAGTGGAATGTTTTAAAATCCTCTGGGGGAACCATTCAGTTCCCACATGCATCCATTCTTTAGTGGACAGGAAGGTGCATCTTGGTCCAGCCCAGGCCTGGCTGAATGCTTGCATTTAGCCCAGACAGCAGAAAGGGGAGACAGATGGAGGAAAATGTGTCAGCTGATAATATGGCTTTTTGTCCCTGGTGGTGTAATGCTGGACTCCCAGGGAAGAGGGGTGAGGAGCCAGGGCTTTGATTTCTGTTGGAGCAAAGAGCTGAGTTCAGTTACAGCTGCCTCTGCTTGATAGTGTCATCGCCCACACGCTCTGCATCAGGGCAGGACCTATAGAGGGATGTCTTGGTACCTGGTGATGGCCTCATCTGTGGGTCTTGCAGCACAGCAGAGGCCATAGGCTTTCAAAGATCAAAGCCTCAATTATGTGAGGCACTTGTCACATAGGGAGAGCAGGGCTTGTGTCTGACACAGGGCTAGAAACTACAGAGTCAAGGTCCTGACAGGGGTCTTAGAAAAACCAGAGAATATCATGCCATTTATTCTTTTTTTTTTTTAAGTTTGTTTATTTATTTATTTATTTATTTATTTATTTATTTAGAGAAAGAGAGAGAGGCAGAGAGAGAATCCCAAGTACGCTCTGCGCTGTCAGCCCAGAGCCCAATGTGGGGCTCAAACTCACAAACTGTGAGATCATGACCTGAGCCAAAGTTTAGAGTCAAAGTTGCTCTCTGGTAAAGCCAAAGTTGCTTTACCAACTGAGCTCCCCGAGTCCTCCCATGCCATTTTTTCTTCTTTTTTAAAATTTTTATTTATTTTTGAGAGAGTGAGAGACAGAGTATGAGCAGGGGAGGGGCAGAGAGAGAGAGGGAGACACAGAATCTGAATCAGGCTCCAGGCTCTGAGCTGTCAGCAGAGCCTCACGTGGGGCCTGAACTCACTAACTGCAAGATCGTGATCTGAGCTGAAGTCAGATGCTTAATGGACTGAGCCACCCAGGCGCCCCCGCCCACCCCCTCTTACCACTTATTCTGAAGAAGAGGATAGTTCCAACTGTGCTTAGGTAAGTTCCAACTTAGAAAAGTGGAAGGTGGGATTTGACATTTAAGATCATTTTAATGATTATGAATATTTGCATTGCAAGTGACAAAAAAAAAAAAAAAGAAAAGAAAGAAAGGAAAGAAAAAAAAAAAGAAACAATCAAACTGGCTCAAACCATGAAGAAAATCTCCTGGTTCAGTTAATAGAAAAGTCCAGATATAACTTCAGGTAAGGATTGATCCAGGAACTCAATAATGTCACCGGGGACGCAACTTCTTTCCATTTTTCTGCACTTGCTTTTGGGTGCCTCCCTAAATGGGCCCAAGATGGCTGCCAGCAGGTACCGGGGCTACAGGCTTCCTCATCCACATCAAGCAGGAAGTAGAAACATTTTAGTATCCACTTTTCTGGCAATCCCTGAGATTCACCCTCGTTGGACTAGCTTGGCTTACATGACTGCTCCTGAACCAATCGCTGGTGGACAGAAGGAGCTCACAAGACCTACCCTTGGGGTACACGGCCAGCTTTAAGAGGACCGAATGGAAATGAGGAGCTTTTTGAGGGGGGTAAATTCCAGAAGGCAAACAATAAATGTTTACCACAGTTTCACAAAGGACGTGACTTGAATTTACTCCTACCCTTGCCTCCTAGTATCTGTTTCCAGATAATAAATAACTTTGATTCCTAAACGTCAGCAGCTACCATTTATTTGGGAATATACTATTAGATCTAAAAGAATTTAATTTGCTGAGCACTTCATCTGAATTGCTTCATTTAATCCTTATACAAATCCCTGAGATTGTGATCATGCATGATAATCAGTCCTTTTGTACAGGTGGGGAAACCACGGTACAGAGAAGTGAAGTAATTTTTCCAAGGTCACAAAGGCAGTAAGTTGTAGAGACAGGCTTTGAACTCAGGTCTGTGACTCTGAAGTCCATGCATTTGAAGGCAGGATGCCAGAAGCACTGTTGAGCCTTTTTCTAGATCCTCTGCCCTTTCCAGAGAAGTGTTCTCCAGATTGCTGTGGTCTGGGGCTGTTCTTACCACTAACCTGCCCTAAGACCTTGTGTCTCTGCCTTCGCTTGAGCCTGAACCACCTCACTTGTGAAAATGAGAGCTTGTATTCTATGGTTTTGCAATCATTTCTTTCTCTCTCTTTTTTTAGTTTATTTATTTTTGAGAGAGACACACACACACACACACACAGAATCCGAAGCAGGCTCCAAGCTCCAGGCTGTCAGCACAGAGCCTGACACAGGGCTCAAACTCACAATCCACAAGATCATGACCTGAGCCAAAGTCAGACACTTAACCAACTAAGCCACCCAGGCGCCCCACTTTTGCAATCATTTCTAACTCAGACAGCCAGGGTTCTCTGCATCTGAGTTGTACTTGGGTGATTTTTGCTCTTGGGCATTAGGAGGGATTCTCCCTACATCTGGTATACTTATTCTTGGGAGAGATGATTCCCATATCAGGCTCTTGTTTTTTTCAGATGAAAAGAATACTCAAATATTTTCTTTGCTAATCCCATTGAATCTAAAAGTAGCAAATAAATCATACCCACAGATGAATTTCCAGGGGGATGATGATAAATCTGTGTGAGACACATCACATTTCAGCCTATGGACTTTGATCTCCACTGTGCATGTTCCTGGGGTCAGTTAGCCAGCTATCTGCCTGGACACCCTGATCTCCCACCTGGTTTGCACATTGTTGCCCCAGGGAGACTGCAGAGCCCACATGGACCTCTAATTCACAGGGTCCAAATGGAAGAGCCATGAGTCCCCAGAGGAGGAAACAATTTAATTTCCAGTCGCTCATTGAGACTTTCATTTGGTTTTCCCTTCATAATGTCCTTTCCACATCTCTGTCTCTTTAGGGCCACCCCTCTGAGGACTGAGAGACTCTCATTATCCAGGCATACTATGCGCTCCCATGAGTGGGTCTGCTGTGCCCCCATAAGTGGGTCTGCTGCTCCTCTGTGTGTACCAACTTTGTATAAAGGTCTGCCTGACAGCAGTTCTAGCTGAGATTTCCCTACCCATCCCTGTGTAGGTATCTTTGTCACCTTGAAGACAGCTTTTATTTCTTCGTATATCATGACCCTTTTTTTTTGCACCTTGACTTTTCTTCTTTTGGGGTGGTGCTCTTGTGCTCAGCCAGTGTTTATGAGCCAACAGACTTTGGGGAGCTGAGGTTTGTGAGCACGGAGGGCGTTTGTGATGATGGCTGGATGTATCCTGCCCCAATGCCTGTGTGCTCATTCCATCCCACAGGGCAGCCTTGCTTATCCCTTGGCATCATGTGGGCCAAGCACCAAGATGAATGACTGTATTTGTGTTCAGATTAATGAGCTGCTTTCTCACCATGTAGACTGACCTGAGGTTAGAGGGTGCAGGTGTCCACAGCACTGATGTCATGACCCCCATGAGAGACGGCTATGTGGGCAAAATGCCATGTTCACACTTCCCTTCTTCAGTGTCCAGAAGCAGCAGTTAATGGGATGTGGTCTACCATGATATGGGACTTTTGGTCCTGGAGAGGTGATGGTTCTTGGGATAGATAGTGCTGGAGTCTTCCAAAGATTTTAGAAGCCAATGACGAGTTGCAAAGTCCTGAATGTTTATGTAAAGACAGAAACATCTCCTAAGCCATATCTTATATCCACCCTCATTCACAAGGACTCAGAGAGAGGTCACACTGACCCACTGTGCCATTTTGGATTAGCTTTAAAATTTTTTCTGTGACATTTTTTATTTTATTTTTTGAGAGACAAAGAGGGGTAGAGTGTAAGCAGGGGAGGGGCAGAGAGAGAGGGGACACAAAAACCAAAGTAGGCATCAGGCTCTGAGCTGCCAGCACAGGGCCTGAAGCGGGCCTCAAACCCACGAACATATCACGACCTGAGCCGAAGTTGGACACTCAACTGACTGAGCCACTGGGTTGGCTTTTTAAAGAATGACCTGTGGAAAAAGGAATGCTTGAGACCACTCAATAGAGCAGGGGGGTATTGATACCACCTGTCATGTGTTGCGACAGCCTGAGCATCTTACCTGGGGGGGGGGGGGGGCCGGCCGTAGGGCTCTGTGACTCTTTGGGCTCTCTGGCTCTTGCAGTGTATGAAATGATGTGGTGGTTGCTCTTGGTGCCTGTCCTGACTACCTTTCCTACCAGAGTTCCCATTCCCTGGCTGCTGTGTGTTGTGAGTTCTCTAGGAATTGTGCTCTGCCAACTGGGAGCTACCTTCTCCCAAGATGTTTTACCCGCTCTGCTTCCTCCCGGGCCAGTGGCTGACAGACAAAGGGGTACAAAAGATCAGCCCACTTGACTCAAGGTGAGACCAACTTTGTGGGGGCAGTTGGTAGCACAGTGCCCAGCTGAGGTCAGACCGCAGCTGCACCCACATCCTCGCTTGCTCCTTCCTCTGCCTTGTCCTGCTCCCTTACTCTTGCCAATGCTATTTGTTGAGTCTGATAAATATTCCTGAGAATAGTTGCTCCGTAGATCACATAGACCCAAATACTGTCTTAGTTCTTGTTTCTAGGGAATCTGACCTAAGTTACTTGGTTGCCATTGACCAGGATTGTGTCATCAGCACAGGATTAGTAGGGCAGCGTCCTCCATTTATGTTAGTCATGCCAGCTTCTCCTTCTTTATCTCCCCAACCCTTTCTCTCTTTATCCTTCCTTTGCTGTTTCATATGCCTGCCTGTATATTTGCCTACCCACCCATCCACTCATCCATCTACCCTTCTGTCCATCTGTCTGCTCATCCAGCCATCCTGACCTTCAAACTGTCCAGTAGGGTAAAAAGATCAGGATTCACGTTCTTCCCAGATGGAGACTGCTTGGGCCACCTATGTCACCTAGACTGGGCTTCCTTTCTATGCCTCTAGAGAATGAGTAGGGCTGGGAAACACAAGGACAGGTACCGTTGCTTCCAGCCAAGAACAGCACCCATCCATAAGGTGGAACTGGCCGTGTGAACCCAACACGACTACCTTTAGTACATTCTATACCATTTCACAAGCCTTTTGTCTTAGAGGCTCACCACCTGGCCCTGGGTCACTGGCAGAAGCAGGATAAGGGGTGTTTTTCACTTATAAATGGTGTAGGAAAAATCGAGGTGAATTATCCGGCTGCTGCTTGAGTGCTTTATTGATTAGAGAGCGCCAATCAAATTAGCTGTCAGAGGAGAATGCAGATGGCACCATGTGGAATGGATTTTCTATATCCCCTAATTGCATTATTTCAATCAGTGGGTGAACATAGCATGGCCTGCGGTGGGATTTGGTGAGGGGTGGAGGTGGGAAATGGGGGTGGGTTGACACACACTGTCTGGACCAGGCTGAGGATATAGGTTTGAATGTCACAAGTATTTTAATATCAAGATTGAGGTATTAACAAAATGGATCTGGGTTGCTTTATGGATTAATGCAGGGCAGGGGCTGGACTTGAAGCATGTGCTTACAAGAGAGTATGCCTCTCCTACTTTGGAGTTTGGACATGTGTCAATTTCTTGTATAAGCAGATTGAAACAACTCTCTTCTACCTTTGAAAGGTGGTATTGCTCAACATTTAGGAGCTTACATTTTGATGCAAATCTCTGTTCTCCTCCTTAATAGTTGAGTGCCCTTTAGCAGACTGCTTATCCTCTCTGATTCTCAGTTTTCTCATTTGCAAAATGGGGCTGATAATTGTACCTTCCTCACGGAGCTGTTGTGGGGATCAAAGGCGATCATGTATGCTAAGTGTTTAGCACAGCACCTGGCCCACCCGTGATGCTCAGTAAATGTGAGCTGTCTCTCCTGAAGGGCATTTGTCTTTCCTTTGGACTCTTGGAAATTTACAGGAGTTCCCAGATCAGATTGTGGGATGGCTGGTTTAATGATGGGTAAAGACCTAGAAGCGCGATTTCTGCTCTTCTCAGAAATTCTTTTTGTCTATTTATTTAATTTATATCCTTGTATTTGTTCATTTGTCTTTGGATTTGGCTCCTGCCATGAGTGGGCAAGATAAACATGTGAGCTCTTCCAAGAGACCCAGTCTGGTGGAACCTCACATCTCCTAATGGTGGGTGTATAAAAGTAACGGGAGGTGTTTTGTCGGCAGTGGTGTGGCCCTCCTCCTGCCTGGCAGTGGAGTCTGAGACAGCTGCCTCCATAATGGGATGGTGCTGGGGAAGGCAATTGATCAGTGAGCTCCAACACAGTGAGTTCCATGACAGCAACTTTTCTTTGCATGGAGGCTGCTGCAAGTCCCCAGCTGAGGACCCCTGCAAACTTCTGGGCAGTGAGAAGGAAGAGGGGTAAGATCTGTGGGGCCCTAGTCTAGGCTCTGTCACCTCATTGATGTAAAAGCTCCATTTGTATCAGTAGCCTTGGGCCTGGGGTGGCAACCATGACTCCTATATGCCAGGCTCGCACCTCTGGGATATCTTCAACTGTCCACGTTGTGGACACTTACTCCCTGTAATCAAAAATCGCTTCATCTCCCACTGGAGAAAGTTATCTGTTCTTGGACAAGTGTGTTAGCTCTTCCAGAAGAAAGGAAGTGGTGGGTAAGGAATAGCTATAATGTGGTATCAGGAGAAGCAAGGTAAGTTCTTGGATAGTGACAGCTACTCTCATCTCCATCACCACGGCCAAGCACATCTGGGTGGTGCAGGGAGAAGAGGGAACTGGCAGTCTTGCCAAGCTCACAAATCCTCATCCATGTGATACATCCTCAGGCACTCGGGTCACAACGGTGGCCCTGCCCAGGTCACAGAAGGAGTCAGACCACATCCACATCCCATACCCTTCACAGGTGGAGTCCACAGCCTGCAATTTGAAATGTTCTTTGTCTTACAAGAAAACCCACAAACAAGCAAACTCTAGAAAGTTCACAGTTCAGAGACTAAACTCTTCAGAGAGAAACCTCCAAGGAAATCTAATTAGGAAGCCTGTAATCCAATAAGTCTCTGTGCTCTGGGACTGTGTATCAGAGAGAAAGGGGGAGAGAGAGAGAGAGAGAGAGAGAGCGAGCGAGTGAGCAAGTGTGAGCAAGCAGGGCAGGCTGGGAGGCAGAAGCCCAGTGACTCTTTCCGTTTGGCTTGGTGAGGCAGCCTGGTCAGGACATTGATGGAATGCTCCCAGCCAGTGAACCATAGAAGAGGTGAGCACATTCTAGAGCTGTCTGGTTATCCTGAGCCCTGAGAAATGTAGACAGTGCCTAGGAAGGCCTCAAGCACATCCTCAACCCCTCCTTTCCAATCACAGTAAAACCCTACCCCTCTCCACGTTATCGTAGGCATATTACCAGTGGAGGGATGCCGACTTCTCCCAGAATCATTGTCTCACTTTGTGGGATCCCTGTTTCCCACTGGCAAGGCTGGACTCCATCTGAAATCTGTGTGCCACCCCGCAGCTTGGACAGCAGCAAGTTGCACATGCAGTCAAGAGACTGCTCAGCAAAAGCAGGAGGACCAAGGGCTTTGGTTCTACTTCCCTTGTGGCCTGTCTGTTCCCTACTTTCCCTCTCCACCAGCACTTTCCTGGCTCACACACTCCTGGCATCTCTTGTCTGGCCTGTGATGCTGTTGCCCATTCACTGTGCATCCAGGTGAATGATGAGAGGGGTTACAGGTGATACAATGGATAAATAGCTAAAGACCAAAGTTCCAAAATAATTTACTTTTTTCTCACCTGGCAGATTCAAGGTTGTTGCTTTAAATCTCACTTTCCTTCTGCTGTTGTTTTCTCCCTCCCTCCCTCTCTTTCTCTCTCTCTCTTCCTTTCCTTCTTTCTTTTTCTTTCTACCCCTTCCTTCCTTCCTTCCTTCCTTCCTTCCTTCCTTCCTTCTCTCTCTCTCTCTCTCTCTCTCTCTCTCTCAAGAAAGAGAGAGCACGCAAGCAGGGGAGGGGCAGAAGAAGAAGAAGAAGAAGAAGAAGAAGAAGAAGAAGAAGAGAGAGAGAGAGAGAAACAGAGAGAGAATCCCAAGCAGGCTCCCTGTTCAGCACAGAGCCTGAGGTGGGGCTCAATCCCACAACTCTGAGATCATGACCTGTGGTCAGATCCTGACAGGTCAGAACCTGTGGTCCAGAAATGCCCACAGAAGTGGATCAGCCTGGGGCGCATGGGCAGCTCAGTCGGTTGAGCCTCTGACTCGATTTTGGCTCAGGTCATGATCCCAGGCTTGTGAGTTCAAGCCCCATATTGGGCTCTGCACTGAGCATGAAGCCTGCTTGGGATTCATTCTCTCTCTCTCTCTCTCTCTCCTTCAACCCCTCTCTCCTGCTTGTGCATACTCTGTCTCTCTCTAAAATAAAATTTAAAAAATTAAATAAAAAAAGAAGTGGGTCGGGTATACAAACACTGCTGGAATTAAATTAATAACTGGTGTTCCGGTCTTCAAAACAACAAGGCCTAAGAGGCCTTCTTGCCTTCGTTCTTACCTCTTCCAATTCAGCCTCCACATTGTGGACAGAAAGAATTTTTCTAGAATGCAACTGAACATGTCCTCCATGATTTTCTTTCCCAAAGGGTAAAGCCCAGAAGCCTCCCTGACATGGCCTGCTAGACCCTGTGTGAGGGATTCCAGTCCTGCAACCCCCAGGCACAGTCCAGGGCTGTCTTCATGGCACCTGTTAGCGTTAAGGTGAAGGATGGTGGGGTCTGGATTAAACAGGCATTTCTACCCACCATTTCTTTCTCTGCATTTCCAGCCCCAGAGACTGATGTCCTACCTTAAAGAGTCCAAAAATTGGTGGTGAAGTGAATGCTAGTTTTGGAGGTCCTGTCATGACTTAGCTTTATTTTCTCTCTCCCTCTATCACGTGAGCTGGGGCACTCACGCAGGTCTTCACAAAACACATCCCCGATGCTTAGGACCTTATAAAATGAGGGGTAGTAAAAATTCAGTGTTCTCCATTATGAAGACATGCAGTGCTTCCTCAGTTTGCAGAGGCCCTGGTTCGCTCATGACGAAACAGACCTACACTGGCAGGTTGGCAAATATGCTTTTCTACTGCTGCAGTTGCAAAGAAAATTTCAGACCCTTGTTAACAGACTGCGACTCACAGGCAGGAAGGGAGAAGCAAAGATTAAAAATGGCAAAGGTTGTTTGGGGATGGAAAGGACAAAAAAAAGAAATAAAATGAAAATAATAGAATAAAATAAAATAAGCCAGCGTAGAATGTGCTGTGGCCTTTCCTTTCTGAACTCCTTTTGATTGGGGGGGGGGGGGAGTCAGGTGAAGGTGCCTCTGGGGCTCTGCCAGGGGACTCACTTCTGATGGATGCTGGTGACAAGGGACTCCTTGGACACTGTGAGGGCTGTCAGGAGGAGAGGGAGTTCCTGAGGGGCACTTCTTGATAAGAAGCTGCTTCTGGGGCGCCTGGGTGGCTCAGTCAGTTAAGCGGCCGACTTCGGCTCAGGTCACGATCTCATGGTCCGTGAGTTCGAGCCCCGCGTCGGGTTCTGTGCTGACAGCTCAGAGCCTGGAGCCTGTTTCGGATTCTGTGTCTCCCGCTCTCTCTGCCCCTCCCCTGTTCATGCTCTGTCTCTCTCTGTCTCAAAAATAAATAAACGTTAAAAAAAAAAAAGAAGCTGCTTCTGACAGCCCCACAGGGAGCCCGTGCTTTTCAAGGTCCTGCACCCACTTAGTGTCACACTCTCTGCCTGGTTTACCTAGGCTGCTGCTGATTACACACACAAGATGCAAAGGAATCCAAACAGGGAAAAGATGAGAGACCTGGAAGGCAGAGAGTGAAGTTCCAGGGCTTTTGGAGTAGTGAGCAGAGCAGATGAAATGGAAGGAATAAAGATATTATAGAAGAAAACACTGAGCAGGAGAAGACACATGTGTGCACATTGAAAGAACTCACCGTTCTCCAGACAGCATAAGTGAAGTGAGATCTACCGCTAAATATAGCCTGGTAGCAGTTGAAAGCAAATTTTTATTATGAAAATTTCAAACATACACAGTTAACAGTAAATTCCCTTAGGAAACTGCCACCCAGATTATGACAGTCATGAAAATTTGTCCCATTTGCCTCGTTTTTAAATCTTGTTCTTTTTCCCTCTTTCATTTTGTTTCCTTTCTTCTAATTTCTCACTGAAGTATTTTATTTTTTTTTACTGAAGTATAGTTGGCACATAACGTTATTATTAGTTTCAGGTGTACAACATAGTGATTCGATATTTGTGTGAACTGCAAAGCAGTCACTACAATAAATATATTTGACATCTGTCCCCATATATAGTTGTGAATTTCTTTTCTTGTGATGAGAACTTTTAAGATTTACTCTTTTTAAAAAAATGTTTGTTTGTTTGTTTATTTATTTATTTAGAAGGAGGGAGAGAGAGGAGGGGCAGAGAGAGAGGGAGTCACAGAATCTGAAGCAGGCTCCAGGCTCTGAGCTGTCAGCACGGAGCTGGACACAGGGCTCAAACTCATGAACCTCGAGATCATGATCTGAGCTGAAGTTGGACACTTAACTGACTGAGCCACCCAGGCACCCCACAGAAAATATCCATGTTTTTAGAGATGTATCCTAAATATGCAGAGAGGGGGTGCCTGGATGGCTCAGTCGGTTAAGCGTCCGACTTCGGCTCAAGTCGTGATCTCGGGGTTTGTGGGTTTGAGCCCTAAGGCGGGCTCTGTGCTGACAGCATGGAGCCTGCTTTGGATCTTCTGTCTTCCTCTCTCTCTTCCCCTCCCCTGCTCATGCTCTGTCTCTATCTGTCTGTCTCTCTCTCAAAAATAAATAAACGTTAAAAAATTAAAAAAAAAGTAAAAACATGGATATTTTCTCTCATAGCTACAATGAGATGATCATACCTACTAAAATTAACAATAACCCTTGGTATCATCTAACACCCATCCATAATAAAATTTCCCTGAGTGTTTATAAAATGTCTTTACTGTTGGTTTGTCTTTATCACATTCCAAAACCCAAGTCTGTACGCCATCTTTGCTCTGGTGTTTTTAAGCTATGTCCTTTCACACACCATTTTTTGAAAAGGTGGACACTCATTCCCCTTGCCTTGCATGTGGGCTGCATTCAGTGCTTTGCTTTTAATAAGGAATGTGGCACAAGTAACAATGTATGACTTCTGAGGCTGGGCCATACACGACTGTGGATCTTTCACCTTGTGCTCTCTTGGATGGTGTTCACCATGAGGAAGCCACGTGTCCTGTCTTGAGGACGCTCAACAGCCTGTGGAAAGAGCCATGTGGGGAGGCACTGAGGCCTCCTACCAACATGGACTATGTGCTTCCCAGCCATGTGAGCGAGCAGACTCAGAGGTGCCTCCTTGCTTCCAGTCAGACCTTCAGGTGAGTCCACGTCCTCAGCTCCCATCCTGCCTGAATCCTCATGAGACACTCTGAGCTCCCACCACCTACCTAGTATACTTCCCAGTCCCTGATCCACAAACATTTTGAGATAGTAAATGTTTATCATTGTCTGAAGCCACACAATTGTGGGGTCATTTGTCATACAATGACAGAGAAGGAAGAGTTGCAATGTTTAAAAGTCTGTTTTAAGGTAGAGCAGGCCCCCTTTTTAAAAAAATATCTTTTTTTTTTCATGATTTAGAAACTGAATCAGTTGTTTTACAGAATGTCCCATCATCTGGGTTGGTCTGTTAACTTCATCATTTGACTTGTTCTTCTGTCCTCTGCGTTTCCTGCAAATGGAAGTTACTTCCAGCACCTTAATTTTGGGTCCCTATTTTTGACAAGAATATTTCACACGTGGTGGTTTGTGCATGAAATGATGAGTGTCAGCAAGTCCCCAGGTCTGGGTACATCACACTTAGTGGTATGAAGACTGACCCAAAGTTCAGAAGGTCTGGCAACATTTTTCAACTTCAAGGACAGAAGGGAGAGGTCCTGTATGGAAGCAGGTAGTTGGAAAAACTCGGTTTCCACCCATGGGACATGGTTGGAATTTAAGAATGTTTTTTTTAATTAAAAAAATTTTTTTTAACATTTATTCATTTTTTGAGGGACAGAGGGAGACAGAGCATGAACAGGGGAGGGGCAGAGAGAGAGAGGGAGACAGAGAATCTGAAATAAGCTCCAGGCTCTGAGCTGTCAGCACAGAGCTGATGCGGGGCTTGAACTCACAAGCCATGAGATCATGACCTGAGCCAAAGTCGGACCCTTAACCCACTGAGCCCCAGGTGCCCCTTAAGAATTTTATAACCAACCAAACTGGGTGTTTTTATTACCTTTTTAAAAAAGTAGGCTTCATGCCCAGCATGGAGCCCAAATGTGGGGCTTGAACTCACGACCCTGAGATCAAGAACTGAGCTAAGATCAGTAGTCGGATGTTTAACTGACTGAGCCACTCAGGAGTCCCCAAGCTCATGCAGAATGACTGGTTCTGATAGGGAAAAGTTCAAAAATACATACCAACCACAGAGACTTGTTGGGGGAAGAATACCTTGAGGATGTATGTCATCTATTCCTGCATGTGTTAATTAAACAAATTTTTCAGAATGTCCCATGTGCTTACATAAGGGCTAGAACTTGAACTTCCCAGCAAGGAATGAAGTTAAGGACTTGAGCATAGAGAAGCTGTGTATGAGATGAGGGTCACATGGTGAGCCTGAACCAGTGACCCCCAGTGAGACCTTCGAGCGATCACCATCCATGTGCCTGGAAACTGTCCTGTTCTGCCTGCTGTGCACAGCCAGTTCAGGGGATCTCCACCTTCAAGGGTATGTGATGGTGAGTGAGGCTGGAGATCTGGGGGAAGCCTGGGCTGTGAACAGTACTGTTTGAGGGCCTGGACGGGTAGAAAAAGAAAGAGCATCACTGTGGGAGAGCACAGTGTTCAGAGTTGGACAGGCAGCAAGAAGTGAGGGGCCGATCCCAAGTGGGCAGGAAGGGGAGTCCTGGAGGAAGGTGTGCAAAGGGAAGTGTGTGTGCTGTGCTGGTGGAGGACAGAGCCTACTGATTGGCAGATGGCTGGGCTTTCTAGAAATTTCCAGCCCTGGTCCTGGGGCTGGGCTAGGGATGGGAAAGGACAATAAAAAGGCTGTGGAGCAGACAGGCCATATAGATGTACAGGTAGCAGTAGCAATGGCCCCCCCAATGCCCTCTTTATCTGCCTGATATCTTTTCTGTCAGGAGCTGTAGGGCCCTCTGACGGTGAAGTTAAATGCCCTGCAGGGCTGTCTTCCTAAGGGCCCCCAGTACTGCCCCCACAATGCATCAGGCCCTGGTTGCAGGCTCTCCCACAAGTGCTGTTGCCTTCTTAGATTAGTGAACAGGCCCAGGAGAGCCCTGGGGGGTCACGAGCTGCCTGACAGATTTCCTGCTCCTCCAGCAACTGGCTCTGCATTGACCGTAGGGGATTACACCACTGGGTCTGAGCCACCAGCCCCAGATGGCCCCTTGGGGAGCACATGGTTGGTTGCTCATGAATCCTTGGGTACCCCCCTCAGCAGCAGGGGAAGGGAGCTCATCAGATAATGCCTGAACTGGGAACCATCCTGCCCTCTGGGAACGGAGCTAGGGGGAGCTTTAGAGAAGCCAGGATCACAGATTGAGGGAGAAGACAGGGCACCCCTAGAGATAATTAGAGAGTACCCTGCTTTCTCTGAGAGTGAATCTCTGATGGGACATAAAGAAAGGGGCCAGAACGCTCACAGGTGGTGCCTTTGCTTTCTCTCTGGGTGAACTTCTTCGTGCACCTTCGGGGGATGCTCTCCCCCACTGCCTGCCAGTGTTCCTTTTGTCTTGCTTTATCTCAGTCCCTTTTTTTTCTTATTGCTCCTTTCAGGAGGTAGTGTAAAAATGACTGTGACTCTGTAACTCCCTTGGCCTGCCACTCTAGTCAAACTCCAAATCCCAGGTCTGTTGGTTGTTTTTTCCCCCCTGCATATGTGTAAACTCCCAGCCTATCAGCTCTCTGAGAAACTTCCCTTCCACTTTCTAGATGCCGTGTGAAACGAGATTGGACCAGGTCTTAGAGTGTTTCTGTTTGCTGTGTGGCCTTGGGGCATCTCTTGACCTCTTTGGTTTCCTGGGATGTTCTCATCTTCAGCCTGCTCTTTCTCCTGTGCTGTGTGCAGCAGTGCTGATTGACAGTGTTTTGAATCTTCTCCAAAGCGTGGATGGCTTGCTTTGTGTCCATTAATGTTTTCAGGCCAGGGCTCATCCAGTCCAGCCTGGACCAGACCAAAGTGTGAACGGGCTGTTGTTGGAAGACCTTGGATACAGATGACTTGGTCTCAACCTCCCTGAGAGTTTCCCGGGTGGGCCCCTGTGTCAGGCAAGGAACGTGACATTGTGCTATTGTGTGTGTGTGTTTTTTTTTTTTTTTAGCCCTTCTCTCTGCTGCTTACATGGAGGGAAACTGGGTCAACCCTTTGCCCTGCTCCCTCACGTACACTACCTGGGGGTCCCAAGGCAGATAGGGGCAGAGCAGCCCCTGGTTTGAAAATGTTCCACTCAAGCCCAGCATCCGCACATCTAATCCTATGATCTAGTTTCCACCTCTCTTCTTCTCTGGGACACATCCAAGGCCTTAAGCGTCTCTTTCTTGGTTGTATTTCCCATATTTTGTTGTTTGTTTGTTTCATTTTCTGCTTTTTAAGTTCTACCCTGTTCTCTAATTGTTCCAGAAGCCAGACAGATGGGCTGATTTCTTTAGCCAAAATGAAATTTAAAAATCATCCAAAGTAAATGGGAGGCTCAGATGTTTCAGTTAACTTGCACGCCTCTTCTCAATGGCTAGTTTGCTGTCACAAGAACTTCCTGTTTTAATAAGCCATCTGGGCCTGGCCATACCTTGCTCCAGAAGGTGTCTAGCAGCTTTGCTGGACTTGGCAAAGGACACTGTTGGCCAGAGATGACCAGCTGGAATGTGAGTCCCTCCAACTTGTGTAGAATTGGGGGTGATTCAGGCTGAGTAAGACATACCAGATTGTTCTGTCCCACATCATGCGTCCATTGTATGACTGTGGGACCTGCAGACCTGGAGGGCAACACGCTGCCCTGGATCACACAGCTGGGAATAAAAGCTAGGTCTCCTGGGCTTCTGGTTTAGCTCCCGTTCTTTTACATCATGGGGCCTGACACAGAGAAGTGGCTTAATAAGATCTTTTTGGAAGAAGGAACGAATGATCTTCATTAAGGGAGTTGGTGAGGAGAGCATGTTTTTTTTAAATGTTTATTTTTGAAAGAGAGAGAGGGAGAGGAAGAGAGAGAGAGAGAGAGAGAGGGAGAAGGGAGGGGAAGAGCGAGAGGGGGACAGAGGACCCAAAGTGGGCTTTGCACTGATAGCAGAGAGCCTAATGCAGGGCTAGAACTCATGAACCATAAGATCATGATCTGAGCCAAAGTCAGATACCTAACTGAGTCACATACATGCCCTGAGAAGAGCACGGTTGACAGATGTGATCTCTTACTCTCTCTGCTTTGGAACTTTCCAGCCACTTCCTTAGAAATAAGACAGGGATAAAAGTGTATCTTCCCATACCACTTTAATAAATAGCTGTTCTTTAGTTGCATGCCCCAGGGCCTCATTTGTTTCATATAAAGGAGAATCAAGTCCTAAAAGAGGTTGCATCAGTCAGGTTAACTTCACATGAACTTTAGATTTGTGCTATAAAATTTAATTTCCTAATTGTAAGTGGACAAGAGGTCTACCAGATGACCAGGTGGTCATGTTGCTCTGGTGGAGGCTCTGAGAGGCTATGGGAGTGTTCTAATCATCAGAAGGCTGTCCAGCAAGCCCAGAATAAGAGCTAGGAGTGTTCGGTGTTGAGGGACCGTACCACCAATTTCATTTCTCTGCTCCTGAGATCCCTCCTAATAGCCAGGGACAGGTCTTTGTTGGAATCTGATATCCATCCCTCTGGCTTGGGGAAAGGGGTCATATAAAGAATAGGAGTCTTTCTCTATCTCTTTGCTTTGTGGTCATATCATCTTGAAATGTTCTTTTTTTTCTTCTTCCCTACTCCATGATGTAGTAAGATGTGTCAGTTATGGTGGGCACATTGACATAACTGTAGTTATGTAGTTATGTATGCAGTTAGTTTAGTCTGCAGGCAGTAGAATATGGAGATGGGAGAAATGAATGTTACCCAGAAGTCTAGGGCTTGAAGTTGGATGTGGTAACTAGATGGACTCCAGGCTGTTTCCTGTTGCAAAAGGATGAGGTGGTAGTACCATGTTAGATGGGGGCATTTTTTGGTGTATACATGAGGAAACTCCATAATTAATACTTACTGGTCATTTACTGGGTGCCAGGCACTATGTGAAAAGTTCACGTGCATTATTTATTTAATCCTCCCAGAGAGAGCATTGATAGGGATATTATCCCTCTTTTATGAATGAGGAAATACTCACAGGAAGTTTATTTAAATTTTTTTTAGTGTTTATTTATTTTCAAGAGAGGGAGAGAGAGAGGGATGGAGTACAAGGAGGGGAGGGCAGAGAGAGAGGGAGACACAGAATCCGAAGCAGGCTCCAGGCTGCGAGCTGTCAGCACAGAGCCTGACATGGGGCTTGAACTTACAAACTGTGAGATCATGACCTGAGCTAAAGTCAGATGCTTAACTGACTGAGCCCCCCAAGCACCCCTAGTCACAGAAAGTTTAAATATCTCTGCCACAGTCATACATTGGCCAAGCCAGGATTCAAACTGATGGCTTGGCTCCAAAGCCCTATGTTGTATGACTGTCTGGACAGTGTGTGTATGTGTGTGTGTGTGTGTGTGTGTGTGTGTGTGTGTGTGTGTGTGTACCAGTGTTCCTGAATCTACACGTGCATGTGCTAGGCAGCTGAGTGATTGTAGGCAATGGCCTCTTTTATTTCAAGCACTTGGCATCTCCTTTACTCATTTGGTAAGCACCCCTTTTGTATTTGGGGGAGCTTCCTCTACCTGATTTCAGAGTTTGTTGCTCATAGCACTAGGCACAGCGGGCACATGCGTGGACGCTCTCCCATGGACGTTGAATCCCGAGTGGAGTTGTTGGCATCGTGCTCTGAGGAGGTAGCCCAGGAGCTCATGCTACCCAGGGCACCACCGAGGCCGATTGGATTCCTGTCCTTCCCAGGATCTTGGATTCTCTGAGCTTCCCTTTATCCTTCTGATAAATGCCTCTTTCTTTTTTATCTTTTGTATTTCCTCAAAGCCTTTCCTCGTCTTTTCTCTTCTTTCTTTTCTCTTCCTCTCTCTTATTCCCTTCCTTCCTTGCTTGCTGCCTCCTGATAGGAATTGCTTATAGCTAAAAAACCCTATGTGATACTTAAACCACTTTTTTTGTTTCTTCCTTTCTCACTGGTTCAGTCTGGTTGCAGACCATCCCGTCTCTCAGTCACTCTTTACCATGTTGTACCTCCTAAGAGGAAGATGACCTCATCAAGGACAGTGGTATGTCTTGTAGGCTGTTTCCAGTTCTCTTTCACAAAGGAGTTTTCCTTCAAGGAAAAGGACCTCTTTTTTGCTGCATCTTCTCAATCCTATCCCTCACTGTCTAGAGGTGTCTTTCTTCTGGGGGAGCACGAGGGGCTGCTTCCAGTGATACAGTTGGGGGTAGCTTACTTACCTCAGCCCCAAATCACATGGCATTCTGCATCTCTTCTGGGAAGGTGTCCTGATTGAAGGTGTATGGATCCCCAGGCATCCTTGCCTTTCCGGCTCTGGCTAGGACACCCGGGGGCTCTGAAACTGCATCTGGGAGAATTTTGCTTCCATTGGCTCTCATCCTGAGATCCTTGAGCAACGAGGACCATTTGGCTCTGCAGCAGTTGTTTGCTGAACACTTATGATCTGCTAAGTGCTGGAGAGGAGTCCTTCTTATCCATTCTTCTATCTCACGTGGCTCTGCCAGGCTTGGAACAATACCAGTCTGTTGAGCGAATGATGAGGCTCCCTTTGCCAGGCCGGAAAGCCCTCTCCTCTGCAGGCCCCCTCTGCACCCACATCCAGGCTGTGGACAGAACCCCCCAGAGCTGTGGAACCTGCCATCCTCACCTCGGGCCTCTTCCCCTTCCCGCTCTTCCTTTGTGTGCACGAAGGGTCAGCAAAACCTGCCTGTGGGTTACCGACGCTCCTCTTTTCTCATGCTTTCCCAGCCAGACCCTTAGTTCCTGATTTCCAGGGGTTTCCGGGTGTGGAACTGGGTTCCCTCAGGCCTGTACCTGTCCCATCCTCTTGGTTCCCCTAATGCTGTCTTGGAATCCTCTAACCACCACTTCAGACTCTTCCTGTCTGCAGGCTCCTCACTGTCTCGTAGGTGCTGTGTTCCAAGGGTTTATTTCAGCAGGATGCACCTGCCCTTTTAAAACTAGTGTGGAATGGTTCCAGGGCCTGATTTGGGGAAGAAGTTTATGTCCTGCCATGCAGTTTTCTTCCTGGCCTCAGAAGCTAAGGTGTTGGCTGGTCTTCACCTCTCTGGCCCCAGCGAGGCCTCGTCCTCCTGCCTCCACCTCGTAGGACAGCCTCTCCTGGTCCCTGGGCTCTTCAAGAGAGCATCCACCAGACTGTCCCTTTACAGCTACCTTATCCCACAGCCCTGGGTGACTGCTGCCCAGGTCTGTCCGGTAGGGAGCTGGGTAAAATGTGAACGACTTTCTCCTCTGGATGATGGGGATACACTTACCCCAGCAAGACCACTGCTTCAGGCACAGAAGAGGAGGTCACGGTGGCTTTTATTCACTTTAAACTAACGTTCCAATCTGTCTGCCACAATTTCTTAACCCCTGAGGGAGTAGCCATCTCTATTTCAGCTTCCATGAGGGTCAAGCTTAAACTCTTTATAGTCATTAAAATGCTTTTTGTGGTTGCCAAGTTTGCTGCCCATTGGAACTCTTCCCTTTCATTCTCTGTCATTCTGAAAGTTGATGGCTCTGTGGGTCCCTGTATCTTCTCTTTGTCTGGGGCATAGTTAGCGCTGGATGTGGGATGTGGTTTATATAATGTGAAAACATGATTGAGGATAAAGCTATGGTCCCCCACCTGCCACCCGGCTTTGGAATGTATAGTTAACACACCGACAGGCCGCTGGCTCTCATTTGCAGCTCGGTAATAATTCAAACATTAACACTGGCAGCTCCAGGCTTTGAAAAAAAATGAAACCGCTTTTATATGAAACAGTGCTTTATCTTGCATGTGAAGTGGTGATATGCCTTTCTTAATTTCATTCAGCAAAGGCTGGGAGTAAGAGAAAGAATTGTTCAAACTGGCTTTATTTTCAATATTTGAAGTCTGATTGGTTTTACAAATTGAATCCCTTCAAACTTTTTTTGAAGCCAAAAGTGCATTATTCATCTGGGACACTGCACAAGGAACTCTATTTGGAGCTGACTGCCCTGGCCCTCTTGAATCTATCCCTTCATTATTTCCAGAGCACACAATGCTAAAATATGTTAAACCCCACAACTGAAAGAAATGCTCCTAGACTCTCTCTCTCTTTCTCTCTGTCTCTGTCTCTCTGTCTCTGTCTCTCTCTGTCTCTGTCTCTCTGTCTCTCTGTCTCTCTGTCTCTCTGTCTCTCTCTCTCTCTCTCTCTCACACACACACACACACACACACACACACACACACACACACCCTTTTGGCTTATCTATGGGGATAAGGGAAATTGGGATAGTTTCCATAGCAGGAACATTTCCTGGGGGAGAGTGAGAATCGCCATGCCTTGGAGAGGTAGAGTTCCCCACAAGGGCCATGGATGAGAAGCTGACTTTCCCTATGAATGGGGACCCCCTAGCTTCAGGACCACCTTTGCTGAAAGATTGTTTTCAGGTATTATCAGCTATGCTGTGCTCAGGAGTGGATGCCGTCTCTGGACACCAAGTATACCAGTGTCCAGGAGGGCCGGCACTTTGGGGGTTCTCAGTTAGGTGTTGGTGACTGAATGCTTAGCCTCGGTGGCTCATGCAATCACCCTTTAGTCCGGCTTCCTCCTTGTATGTGTGGGTGAGGTGGGCTCAGGCCCGGGGATCTAGCACAGGATACTGACTCACTCCTAGGGGTATGAATTCCACATGGGGGAGGTAGCATTAGCTACTCCCTGATATTTTCCCAGCTAACAGTGAGTAGAGTCATTCAGTCTATTAGAGAAGGTAAAAGTATAAGGATTGCCTGCTGATAACATGTATTTATCTGGTTTGATCTGGGTTCTGGGTTTCAGAGCAAAGATCAAGGGAGAGAGATGATGGGGTGGGGAGTGACTGTCTTTTAAAGTTTTATCTCCTTGATGATGTAGGTACTGACCAAATTCCCGATCTAGACCCCGCCCTCTTGTTTTTCTCAAACTGGTCTCCCCAGTGTCAACAAATGGAGGTCGCTCTGACACCCAACCAAAGTGAGACTGCCCTTTTTCAGGTGATTGACTACAGTTATGGAGTCCTGAAGACAGCTTCAGTCCTACACATCCGGTCACCCTCTCTCAAATCTTATGAAGGGTGCCATTAATAACAACCCCTTACAGTGGTGCACAGCTTCAATCTTTTCCAACTCTCCACATATATCACGGTGTTTTATGATCACCATTCACACTCCTGTGAGCGCCGGTGTGTGGTCCAGGCCAACTCAACCTGAATTCAGAAGACTCCAACCAGTAAACCCAAGCTGTTAGCCAGGATTTGGTAAAACGAGGTTGATTGTCTCTAGGATTAACAGTTTAAACCCATGGCATGTGTGCCTTAAAGATATCCCTCTCCAAAACAAAACAAATCACAGATCTGAGGAGTGGGTGGCTCATGGAGAACACATCTCTGGGTAGAACAGTCATTTTCTGACAGCCTAGTGCTGCACCCCAGTAATAGGCCATTTCCCCCATCGCTGCACAGAACTAACCAACCTCCAACCTGCATCTCACTTTCATCTCTGGATCTGGTTTGAGCTTTTTTTCTGGCAAAGTCAACACAAGTGAAACTTACTATACTTTGAAGTACCCTTCAAAGATGGCGTTCTAAATTTTATATGAATGTGGAAATGACCTAGAATAGCTAAAACAATTTAGAAAGAGAAGAACAACATTGGAGGATGTACACTGCCTGACTCTAAGACTTACCATGAATTTACAGTAATCAAGATGGTGTGGAATTGGCAATAATTATAGACATAGAGATCAGGGAAATAGAATAGGGGCAGGAAGTAGTCCCTCACATAGGTGGTGAATTGATTTGCAAAAAATTTGCCATGGTAATTTGCTGGAGAAATGATAGTCTTTTCATCAAATGGTGCTGAAACACCTGGATACGCATATGCAAAAAAAAATGATCCTCAACCTTGTTGTACATAAAAATTAACTCAACGTGGGTCACAAACCTAAATGTAAATGCTGGAAGTATAAAACCTCTGGAAAAAAATGAAAGAAAAATCTTCATGAGCTCAGGATAGGCAAAGATTTGTAGGATATAAAAAGCACAGACTTGAGAAGGTAGAATTGATAAATTTGATTCCATCAAAAGTGAAATATTCTGCTCTTTTGAAGACACTTAATGAAATGAAAAGTCCAGGTTCAGACGGAGAGAGAATATTTTCGATATATGTTTCTGATGAAGATATAGTATCCAGAATGTATAAAGAATACCAGCAAGTCAACAGTACAAAGACAACCTAATTTTTAAAAGGACAACAGATTTGCACAGATACTTCACACACTCACAAATATGCATGGCCAATAAACAAATGAAAAGATGTTTCACATTATTTGTCACTAGGGAAGTAGAAATGAAAACCACAAGGAGGGAGATACTCCCACATGCACTTTGGAATGGCTACAATTAAGAGTTGTGGAGGGTATGGATCAATTGGACCCTTACACTTCTTCGAATGTACAAGGGTACAACTACTTTGTAAAATACTTTGGCAGTTTCTTATAAAGTTAGAGATACACTGATCATGAGACCCTTTGCTTCTATTTCTGAGTATTTACTGATGTGAAATGAAGGCTCGTTCATTCTAAAACTTGTGCCTGAAAGGTGATGGTGGCTTTATTCATAATAGCTCAGGGCTGGAAACAATCCAAATGTCCAATTGGTGAATGGATAAACAAATTGTGGTATATCCACATAATGGAATACTACTCAGCAATAAAAAGGAATGTATTACTGATACATGTAACAACATGAATGGTGCTCAGAAACATTATGTTGGGTGAAATTGGCCAAGATGCAAAGAATACATATTGTATGATATTGTTTAATTGAAACTCTAGAAAAAAACAAATGTAATCTCTGGTCACAGAAAGCTTATCAGTGTCTGCCTGGGCTTGGTGGCATTGACTGGGACAGGGCACTCGGGAACTTTTCACTGTAATGGAAACTTTCTATATTTTTATTGTAGTTGGTTACACAAATGTACACAAGTTATGTGTAAAATGGTTACATTTTATTTTATGTAAGTTATGCCCCAGTAAAGTTAATTTTGAAAAAATGGTATAGTACAAAGCACATTAAAAAAAATCAGTGTGTTTTTGTCATTCTATCAAAACAATAGTATTATCCTGAAGATGAGAAGCTGTTTCTCTTATAGACCTCTTTGGTACTTCTGAAGTCAGAGCCCTATCAGAAGTGTGGTCTGTGATAATGAGTCCCCAGGGCTCGCTCTCCAGATGGGAGTCAGAGAAAACCATTTATAGACACAGGGCAGCTGTTGTAGGGTGACTCTGGCTGAGGACAGACTCTGATTTTCAGGGATCAGGTCGGGGGATTTGCCAAAGAGCCAACTGGCCAAGTGATAGACACAGACTGAATGAAATACTGGATTAAAGGATCTTATTTCAATTTAGTTTCCCTTTAAAAAAAAAAGGAATTAGATTTTGCGATTCCTAATAGTTAATATTTGGGATTGATTTCTTTTTGATGATAAGCCTCATGAGAAGAGACTTTGTTGTTCTTGCTTACTACTGTATTCTTTGTGCTGAATGGAGTGCCTAGTACCTCATGGGCCTTTAATAAATATTCCGTAAATGATTGCATGAGTATACGAAGTCAGGATTCAGTAATGAATCAATTTATCCAATGCATTAGTGAAGATAAAATAGGTTGGGCTGCAGTAGTAAACAACCCCCGTTTACTGTGTGACTGAGACAAAAGTTTATCTTTTGCATGGAACTAGTTACATGGTCCAGCCTGACTACAAGGGGCTGGGAAACACAGTTTTCCAGGTTCCCAGAAAAGGAGGGATATGAAATGAGATCTGGTGAACACATAGCATTATGTCTGCTGTATTAAGTCTTAAGGCAAGCCTCTGTTGATGGCCTGAGGCTTTTTGGAAAAGTGAGACTTGCATGAAAAGAATGCAAGTCTTTCTGCCGGTCTTTATCAGATGCCATGCTCACTAGTGCTTTTATACTTTAGCTGGTGCAGGGTGCCTGGGTGGCTCAGCTGGTTTGAGCATCAGACTCTTGATTTCCGCTCAGGTAACATCTCAGGGTCATGGGATTGAGCTCTGCTTAAGATTCTCTCTCTCTCTCTCTCTCTCTCTCTCTCTCTCCCCCCCATCCCTCTCCCCATCTTGTGCTCTCTCTCTCTCAAAAAATTAAATATATATATATACTTTAGCTGGTGCAGTTCTTTCCATGTGGAATGCTGTCCATTTTCTTGTTGGATATGCTAAAATTCTGGTCCATTCTTAGACACTTAAGAGTCACTCCTTCCAGCGATCCATTCCTGGTCCAAGGCCATGATTAACTACACTGGATCCAGCGCTTGGTTTTAATTAATCCCTTGGTTTCTAAGGATGGTCTTCTCAATTAGTCCGTAAGCTCCTAGAGAGCTGGCATGATCCTTTCTTTCTTCACCTCTCTCCCTTATCCAGCAGAGGACTAAGCACAAGGTGGATACTCAGTAAATTCATGTTTTCAGCAGACCTTGGTGTAATAAAGATGTGCAGCCTCTGCTCTGAGTTGCTGAGCCAGGGGAGCAGCCCACATTTAGCAGCAGTGGGCTGTACACAGGGCTCCTTGCCATTCTTCCAAAACTCTTGGGGCAGATGTCACAAGGCCTTCCACGATGCGACGTGGAGGGGATATTTATTTATCTGTCATACACCCTCCAGTTCTCACTGAACCAAAGCAAACCTGGTGAGGTCAGAAGAATAAAGAGTCCTGTGGGCTATGGCTGTTTGTCCTCTGAGACATTTAAGAGCTCTGGCCTTGGGTCCCTTCATTACCATTCTAAGTGACATTACTCTGCCCCCTGTCCCCTAAGTCTAGGCTGGAGCAGAATGAACAAAAGGCTTAATCACTCTGGTATCAAGATATTCCTTCCTGTCTGTGCAAATGTTCTTGGGTGTGTAATGTGAACATGCTGCACTCATTTGGAGCCATTGTTCTCTCTAAATGAGAAAATGCAAATGAGGCACTCAGGGTACCGCACCATAACTGGCTGCATAAAATTCTTGACATCAACATGAAGCTACTTAGCATAATTTTCCTGTTAATAAACTGCCAATTTAGTCGTTTAGGATTCAGCTTCTAAAGAATGCAACAGCATCAGGCAGGATTTTTTCCCCCCTCCTATAAGCCTGAGTTCATTATTTTGATGTTTATGTTAAAACATAGGAAATTGGAGTTTACGTGATTATTTGGACATCTTCTACTCTAATTTGTTTACTTTCAAAATTCAGGGAATCTCTGCTCATTTGAAAAGCAAAACATAATTTTTCTGAGCATTTTCTTCTATTCAGGACAAAATTTCCGTATTTAAAATGACTGAGAAACACTTTGAGGTTGTGACTGAGTACAGCCTATGCTGAAGGCGTTGAACCGGGGGCTATGGCTACACTGAACCCTGTGGAGATCCTAGAGGGGACAGGAAACTTCAGAGTCAGAGGGAAGCCTTGGATGTGCTGGGGGTTCCCTGTTGCTGTGGAGGCCTCATTTCTGGAGTGCCCTTCCCAGCCCACCTTATGCTCTCTTACTGGCCATGGGTTAGCTGTGCCAACCTCTTTGCTGGCCATCTGGCTCTTCCTTCCAGGAATATCCACTGTGTACCTGCTGTTTGCTAGTCATGGAGATGATACTGGGGAGCACATACCCTACTCAATGAATCATATGACCGTAAGTTGAAATGCAAAGGAGGAGAGCAATGGTTCTCTGGGAGAGTGAGGCAAGGATCTAAGTTCCTGCCTTCAGAAGCTCGTAGTCAAGATTTACTCATGTAATCATGGCTTGGCAGCAGCTTCATGAAGCTCAAATTATCTGCTTGGTTTTTCTGCTTCTCCAGATTATCACGAATAACTTGCATAGATGCAGCCTAACTAGAAATATTAGATTTTTTTAATCCTTATTTATTTTTGAGAGAGACAGAGAGAGAGACAGAGCATGAGTGGGGAAGGAGCAGAGAGAGAGGGAGACACAGAATCTGAAACAGGCTCTGAGCTGTCAGCACAGAGCCCCATTAAGGGCTTGAACTCACAAACTGTGAGATCGTGACCTGAGCTGAAGCCAGACACTCAACCAACTGAGCCACCCAGGTGCCCCAATATTAGATATTTTTTGAGCATCAACCCATGCCCCACACTGTTCCAGCCACCAGATATGCAGAGCTCTCGGCTTCCCAGTGAGATTGTTGGAGAGCTGCCCAGTCTGGCCCTTCGGATCATGGCCTTCCAGGTTAGGAGAGCCTGAGTTAGAACCCAGTCTACACCACTTCTCAGGCATGCATCTTGGCTCTCCTGTGTGTAAATTGAGTAACCAAGTCATGGAGTTGTCTGGGGATTAAATGGGATGGTGGAGCTCAGTGCCCAACAGGTGTACAGGACTTGATTAAGTAATGGTTACTCCATGTTCCCAGGGAGGAGGGAGCATGTCCGTTGGAAAAGAGCCATGCCTGTTGTTTTGGGTGTCTCCCATGTCAGGGCTGAGCAGGTGGGTGGTCCTTGTGGAGCAGCCTCGGATTATACTATTATTGTGTGGTTCAAACCTGGAGGTCACCTGGGGTGAGCGGGCCCCTCCTGACGAGTGCCTGGTTACTGTGGAGCACTGTGGCAGCCACTCTCTGTGGGTCTCCAGGGTCCTCTCTGTCAAGGTGAGTCAGCAGCCAGGCCCCCTCTGCAGGCTGGCTTGTGGGGTAGCATGCTGTGGGTGGGCACTGTCCACCACAATCGAGTAGCGAGGGCTCACGTGGCTTCATCCTGGCCACTTCTCTGATTTCAGTCCTGGAAGAAAACAAACATCCCCTTGCTCTTAATTTGGTGGTTTCTCTTGTCTGGGGTCTTCAGATCTTACTCAAGGAGGGAGAACAAGGCCTTGACTGCCTCCCTCCTCCCACCCCTTCCTTCAATCTAGGACCCAGCAGGCAGGGGGTTGGACTGGTCCAAACAGGAGGCATCCTGGGAAGATGGAGGGATTCCAGAAGCTGTCTAGTAGTTCGCTTGAGCTCATGGTTCCTGGATTCAGTGTACCTATCCTGCTTTCCTGGGAATTCTGTGGGCTCTTTGTTGCCTATTTATTTATTTATTTACTCTTTTAATCCCGGGTTCACTTTGTCACCATTTGTGTACTTGCTTTTGACAGTGCAAAGGGAGCATCTCTGGACCTGTAGGGTGGTGTAGCCTGGCAGGCTTAGGGCAGCTGAAGTCAGGCGAGGGAGGAGGGTCCCGAGCCATTACCTTCCCATCAGATAATGCACTTTGCTTTGTTTTTTTCTGGGTTTGTCCAAAGCGAATGCTGGAATGATTATGCCAACACACCATTTATTATCTGTTCATTCTCATAATTAACAGATTTGAAATTATCACATAAATTTACATAGATAAGCTAAAGATCAATATATCTTTATAGGTTTTAGTTTTAATTTTCAAGATAAAGTCTCAATAAAAGCTTTCTTCGAGCCCCAATCTATTTTGTCCCTGTTTTCAGCAATGTATCCAAAGTGGTCTTTTGTGGCCGGTACCTGTTATCCTTGGAGAGCAGGTACCTCCTGGTGGATTGGAATATTGATGTTTTGAGTAGGACATAATTCCAGCCTTCCAGCGAGTCTCAGACACCAGTTCTATGCTCATCTGTTCTGAGCCAGGGAGAGAGAAAGAGGTGAAGCAGCTTCTAGAACCATGCATAAGCCATGTGGCCTCCTGCAGGGGTGTGTCCTGTGCCTATGTTGACTCGAGGGCAGCCGTGCTCTGCCTGGCTTGGAGCTTGGCCGCCCACTGCTGCCGGGGTCCAGCCTTCCCCCCAGCTTCCCGGGCACCTGCATCGCCTCTTGGGCATTGGCCTTCCAAGTGGCCTTGTTGGAATTGCAACCCTCATGCTGGCTGGGCCTTGGTGTCGCAATCTGCATGGAAGGGCCCCCGGACAAATCTAAGACAAACCTAATGACTTGTAGGTTCAGCTTGTCTTTGTAGCAAAGGAGGTGGTTCCCTCCTAAATGGTCTCCACAGCCTTTGTGCTTCTCAGTAAAGCGCAGCTTTACCTCCCGGCAGCTTTACCTCCTGGTCAGAGGTTTTTGCACGGTAACTTGACCCCCATTTTACAGACATTGAAACTGAGCCTCAGGGTACTTCTCCTGAGGTGCTTCCCAGGTCACACAGCTGGTGAGGTGGGGAGCTGGGCTCTGGATCCAGTATCTGGCTCTGGAGTCTGGACTTTGGCTCACTCTCGGGGCACCGTGCCCACCGCGGCAGCATCGAGGACAGGCTACGCCATTCAGACTCTGCTCCTCTTTCCAACCCCACCAGGCCTGGGTATGAAGTGCTACAATTGCCATATCAATACTGGGACGATGTCATTGATTTTAGTGGCATTTAGATCACAAGAGCCTGTCTGGAGCTGTGCCCCGAGATTTATGCTCCCCACATCCATTAGAGCTAATGGGGAACGTCTGCATAAATCATGAATGGCAATGGGGAGTTAGGGCTCTGAGCTGCCCTCGATGCATTTTAACTGCCAGCTCTGAATCGGAACGCTCACCCTCTCTGGCTATCATGTATTCCCTTGTATCTCACTTGGTAGTTTCCTGGAGAAGCTCCAGGTTTGGGGAGAAGAGTGTCAAAGCACCAGGTTGGATGTTTTGTAGCTGTGTGACTTTGGGTAAGTTACATCACCTCTCTGAGCTGTCCTCAGTTTTCCCCACCTGTCGCATGAAGTGAAGACCTTGGTGTGCTGCTTCCAGAAGAGTCAAAGCCCCGTGCCCAGCAAACGTGACCACTCCCTTTACTTCTGTACATTTTCCTTTCAGTGCCGGGACCCAAGAAAGGTTATGCTGCCCTTTGGTACCTAGCTCCTCTGGCTGGGAGAATGGCCAGCTGTACGTGCTGTCCAGATCTGGAGAGCCTGTCCAGGTCAGAGGAGAAATGGGCTCTGTGTGCACCCAGTGCAGCGAGAGGCAAGGATTTCTTCTGTTCACTTGCTCATTTGTACCTGTGTTTATTTATTCATTCATTCATTTTGCAAGTTTTACTGTTCCTAACAGTATTTACTTGAAGTTTGGGGAAAGAAGTGAGGTGTGAAAACTTGGACGTTAGTCTGCTCTCACTGTATACCAGATTGCCCTGAGCCACTCAGCCATCTGGAAGCTGGTCCTTAAAGCCTGGTTCTTTGTCTGTTTGCTTGTACACTTACCATGTTTTGGACAAGCCAGGTGTCCAGGTCCGAGTCATGCTTTTTAACCAACTCTCTGGGCAACCCCCGCATGGTCAGGCTGGGGTGGAAGGCTGGGGTACAGACTAGTAGTTGAGAAAGGAGAAGGTGTGGGCACCACCCCGGGAAGGTGGATTTGCGCCCCCTGAGCAGTAAGGAAGTTTGTATGTGATGGGTGCCCATGAAGGTCAGGGTTAAGAAGAATGAGAGAAGTGGTATCTATATATTTTATCCAGATCGGGACACTTGAGTGGCAGGGGCACTATTAATAAATACTGTGGATGGGAGATGTAAACCAGGATGGGCTCCAGCAAACTGGGACCTCTGGCCTCACCATCATGTCAAGCTGAGAGGTGAAGGACGGCTTTGTGAAGAGAGGAGACTGGGCTGAGCCCGGCGGAGGGCAGCATTTGGTGTTCAGATCGCAGTTTCCCAGGAAGGCCTGGTTTGGGCAGATGCAGCCAACTGTCCTAAAGGTGAGCTTTTGGGGGATCTGCTCTTCTCTTTTTGCAAGGAACGGGCATCTGAGAGGGCTGGTGGCTGACATTTGACATGAGCACTGCCTTTCTGAGTGTGGGGCTGGAGCGCTAACTAACCTCTGCTTCTGGGTACTCCTCCTGGGGCCCTCCGTGTCCACCTCACTTCTGACCCAGGGCCCGGGATGCAGATCTTCCCGGGCTACAGAGCATTTTAAGAAAAGTCCCCAGACTCGGCAGGGTTGTTTCTTTTTTTTTTTTTTAATTTTTTTTCAACGTTTTTTTATTTATTTTTGGGACAGAGAGAAACAGAGCATGAACGGGGGAGGGGCAGAGAGAGAGGGAGACACAGCATTGGAAACAGGCTCCAGGCTCTGAGCCATCAGCCCAGAGCCCGACGCGGGGCTCGAACTCACGGACCGCGAGATCGTGACCTGGCTGAAGTCGGACGCTTAACCGACTGCGCCACCCAGGCGCCCCTAGGCAGGGTTGTTTCTTAAACTCAGCGTCTTTCTGGTCCTCCTGCCAAGAGTGCCCCAGGGAGAGCACATCGCTTCCACAAATTTACCGAGGTGTGTCACAGCCCCTTCATCTCCAAGCCAATAAAAATAAAATTGATGGCCCACATAAAAGTGACTAGACGGCCATTCTCTTAGATGGGTCCTTTCAAGCTGGCTGGGGGCATGAGCATTATGGATGAGGCTGTTGCGTCCAGAATCTTTTCACAGTGGGGTCTCTGGCCTTCCAGGTGGCTTGGGATGGGGCCTCTGGGCAGTGAGGAAGGGAGCAGAATGAAGGGACAGCGTGATCAGGGCAAGTCACTGTCCCAGGAAGGCGGACACAGTGTGGCGCAAGCCATCACTTGGTGACACCAGCTGTGGCTGACGGCTGCCTCGCGATGCTGCATTGGGGAGAAGAGACATGTCTGAAAGTGCCCTTCCTGCTGCCAAGGCAGGAAAAATATACTGAGGAAAATATACTAAAGGAGCCAGTGTTTTTAGGATAAGTGAAGCCGGTCCCTGTAGAGGTTCTATTTCAAGTAGAAGTCAAATGTGGAGCTTGTACACAAGCAAGAGACTGTTTTTTCTGACAAAACTGCCAGCTGGCATCTCGAGATTGGAGCAGATTCTAGTGAATAAATGGGCCATTCTTTGGGGGGAACGTTTGGTTCAATCAATGAAAAAAACCTCATTTCCTCCCCTGTCGTCTCAGCTCCTCCTAAAGTGCTCAGAATGAGTTTGACATGGGTGGTCTGTAATCTGGAAAGATTTCCTTCCTGCCCATTTGTAACAGCTCTATTTCACTTTGATATTGGCCATGCATCTAAAATTTTGTGTGTAGTGATTTATAATTCATATCCCTTTTTAATTTTTATTTATTCTTAAATATTTATTTATTTTGAGAGACAGAGAGCACGTGAGCGGGAGAGAGGCAGAGAGGGAAGAAGAGCGAGAGAGTCCTAAGTAGGCTCCGTGCTGTCAGCACAGAGCCCAATGCGGGGCTCTGTCCCATGAACCGTGGGGTCATGACCTGGACCGAAACCGAGAGCTGTATGCTCAACTGACTGAGCCACCCAGGTGCCCCTGTTGTATCCCTTTTTAATGCTCTGGGAAGTTTGTTATGGATTGATACTATCATCAATAATGATAGGTAATATATATTGAGTGCCTATAGCGTGCCAGGGGCTGCTGGGGGCAAATGTAATGGTGAACACCACCCCTCAGGCCATGTTCTCATGGCACTGGTTTTCCTGTGAAGCAGAGAACATTTGCCAGCTTTTCTTCTTCTGGAAATTAAGGCTGACTCCAGTTTTCCACAAATCCCATCTCAGAGAAACCCAGATGAAGGCGAACACTTCCCCACCACCCCCCACCCCCCGCCCCATGTTTGGGCCAGATGGGTGAGTTCCCAAGTTGTAAAAGGTAAGAATAACCAAAGGCGATGATGCAGGACACAGAGCTCTGTGCTTGGGGAGCATGAAAGCGGCGTCATGCCCAGTCCCTGTTCTGTGGTCTCGTGGCCTGTCCTATGGGCCAGGTACAGCTAGCGGGCTGTGGCGCAAGGCCTGTACAGGGGAGCAGGACAGTGGCCGGGGCCAGGAGGGGTAGTGGTCAGGCCCATAGGTCTGCTTCAGTGTCAGTCCAGCAATGATGTGGCTCTTGGGTAATCAGGGCAAATATCCAAAGACGGGCTTCAGAGGATGTGGCCCCTACTGTAGCCCCTCACCCTTGGAAATAGAGCAGAGACCTACCCACAGGTGGAGGGGTGCCAGAGCAGGGCACTGAGGAGGTGAGAAGGGCATTGCCAGAAAACCTCCCTGGAAGGGTCTGTGACCAAGGTGCAAATAAATGCAAACCACCTATTTTAGAGAGGAGTGAAATCACCTGGACATCACCTCCATGTCTTTAAAGAACTGAATTTCTTGCTCTCCTTCCCCCTTCCTTCCCTCTTTTCTTTCTACCCCATGGCTATTTATGGACATATTGCACACCAGGCTCTGTTCTGTGCATTGAGGATACACATTTCTAGCTGTCAAGGAACCCACAGACAGGTTTCTAACCCGACAATCAAACAAGCCTTATGGGAGCAGAGACGGGGCAAGCTGGGAATGAAGAGCTCTAAGCAGGGACACCTCCTCTGAGGGCAGGCGGGGGGTGGGGGATAGGGGCTGAAGCCTGGACCAGGGGAGGGTTCTGCAGTCAAAGCTCTCAGGAGGAAGCGAGTGGGGCCTATTTTGCAACCTTACCGCTGGCTGAGCCCACGCTGGGAGCTGCTGGGCTGGCTATGCCCCCCCTGTGGAGTTTTACAACGGATGGTTGCCTGGCTCCACCTGGAGAGGTTGCTGTAATTGGTCTGGGATGTGGCCTGTGCACTGAGTTTTAAAAGCTCCTCTGGTGAGTCTAATGAGCTGCCCAGGTGACAGCCATTGGTCAGAGTAGGGGGCAGGTTTATGTGAGTGTCAGGGAGAAAACAGAGTTCTAGTGGGGGGTGGGGAAGCCAACAGTCAGTGCAAGAGGAGGAAGAGGAGAGCCGCCAGGTGAGGGCGCTGTACGGGCAGGAGGGGGTACAATGAAGAGTCCCACAGGCCCGGGTAGGGTTAGGAAGGAGGTAGAGGGGGAGGTGAGGAAGGGGAGGGGCAGTTGTGGCCAGGAGACAGCGAGGATCTCTGGTGAGCCAAGGCAGGGTCCTGAAGAACGGCCAGGCACACTCAGCTTGGTGTCAGGCACGGGGTAGGGCAGGCCCTTGCTGGAGACCCCCCCACCCGGCTTGTTGCGGATTCCCAGGAGGAAGGCCGCTGTGCAGAGTTTCAGAGGTACGGTCCAAGGCGTAGTTTCTGTCTCCATAAAAGCCCAGAAAGAAGGAGGAATGGGCAGGGGCTGTGGGGGGGTGGGTCGTATTTTCTGAAGCAAACGATTGCCTTTCATCTGCCTGTGAGGCCATGTCCCTTGGCTCTCACAGCTTCATGGAAAGAAAGGCTTAATGGTTCCTCACTTGGTCTGAGGCTGTTCCCCGCCCCACAGTGAGCTGCAATGCCGAGAGCTGTCCTCGGGCCCACCTTTCCGCGGTGTGGACAGCTCGGACCCACCTTTCCGGGGTGTGCTGTGACTTCTGTGGCATTCCTTCTGACCTCTCATGCCTCTTCTTCTAGAGAAACTTCTGGTGAGTCCTTATAGTATGTATCCCAAATCCAGGTCACTTCTTCAGGTGCAGAGGGAGGAAAGGCGTCCTCTCTGCTGACAGCAGAGGCAGGGTTCAAGTCCCGAGCTCTTGGCTCCAGGGCCCTTCAGCCTGGACCAGGCTGGGGACGTTTTACAAGCCAACTATATGTAGACTTCCTCCTGCGTGAGCATCATTCATTTTCCCCGAGTGTTTGGCATTATTTGGTTTTATTGTTGCATTTAGGTCCTGGGAGATGATTACGTTCCATGAAGTAGCGTGATTGATTGACCTTTTGAAATGTCAGCGGCAGCTCCCCAGCTCTAGGGGATTTTGTGGGCTTCATTAGCCCTCCCCTCTTGGGCCATATGAGCAAACCTCTCCTGTCTGTGATGGGCAGGGCGTCAGCGAGAAGGGAGCTTCCAGCAGGCCGGGGAGCGGGGCAACTGCTCACGGGCAGGATGCTGGAGGAACAGGGGTACCAAATCATCCCTGTCATTGAAACAAATCAGGATCGGGTTAGGGAACAGGAGGGCGGCGGCAGGAAAGAGAGTGAGTCAGCAGATTGCCCAGATCTGCTACTGAATGGGCACTCATCTAGTCCTGACACCCTTCTCTGTGAAAAGGGAAATACACCTAAACTTTGGGACAGTCACGGAGGCTTAGCTCCTGCTGGAGGGAATGACAGTGTGTTTATGAGCTGATAATGATGCATTGTGAGACTGTGCCTTTCCCTGTTTGCTGCTCCCAGGCCACCCTGCACCTTCTCCACCTGGATGGGGGAAATTGGCTCTCCAAGGTGGGCTGTGGCTTCCCAGGGGCTTGAGGGAGACCTGGTAGGTGCCAGAGGATCAGGGCGTTTGCTTTTTGGCTGGAGGCTTCTCTGCATTGCTTCGTGTCCTCCTTCCCCTGAGCAGCACACCATGGTTTCCAAACTTGAGGGTTGTGGCACCCCAGGAGGGAGGGGTTACATTGCTGCTGTGCAGGTAGAAAAACCACGCAGAAGGGGGCTGGCTGGAAGTACGTGTTCGTGAGTATTTATGTATGTACAAGTCTGTAATTCACACAGCGAAGGTTGGGTGAAATCTTCCAGCAGTCAGAAAGCTCTATTGGGTGACATTTGTGAAACTTCCCAGCATAAGAGGTGACCAAAAGCCTTAGGAGAGTCCTAAATGCCTTCCGTTTCATCAACGTGTGTGTTGTAGATGTTACTCTAGTCCTTGAAAAATTAGTAATTCTAGTGTGGCCACTCTGATAACTTTCTTTTAACCAAGATGATAACCAGAACACTCTTTTCCTGACTGTGCCCCATATTATCAACTTTCCATTATTGATGGTAATGATGATATACACAAGTAATTATAAGCACAGTGATAGATACCATTTCTTGAATGCTACATGTAAAGCAGGCCCTATGTGCTAAATACTTTGGATGTATTTCATTAATCATCGCAACAATCCTACTATATAGGTACGATTATTCCTGTTTAGCAGATGGGGTTTGGGGAGATGAATGTATCCACGATCACACAGGAAGGGCGTCTCCAAATTCTGTGCTTTTAACTGTTATACACGCAGCCTTCCCGGTGCAGTGTTATTGGACACCTACTCTGTTGGTAGATGTCATGAGCACGATTGAAGGGGGCCCAGGCCCTGCCTTGAGGTCACATGCAAGACAGGAGCACACAGAGGAGAAAGGAAACAGAAACACTGCACTTGAGGTTCCTCACCATGTGGACGATTCAAATAGCTAGAAGTGCCAGAGCTACCTGGTGTGTGGGTGTGTGCGTGTGTCTGAGTCAAGTTTCTGAAAGAGGGGAAACTTGATTGGGACGCTGAAAAGTGCAAGGGAGATGGTGACGACATGGGTGAAGGCTCTGGTGGGGCTCAGGGGACTGATAGCAGGTATAGAGAAAAGACAGAGGCTGTTGCTCAGGCAGGGATTGGTTTCTGTGGTGCAACCCCACATACCTGGCTTGCTCCTGACGAACCTACCAGCAGGAGCCCTGCAGGATCAGCCCGGATCCTATGAGGGGTACTTGTGACCCAACCAAGGCAGCTCCAGGGCCAGGAGGAGAATGGGACCCACACAGAAGCCTGGTGGTGGCCAGGGCGTGTGGGAGGCAAGGCCCCTGTTGGAGAAGGAGGTGTGTGGAGCCTGTAGGCAGCCTCTTTGTCATTTCTGCAAACATGGCTAGAGTTCATGTGTGAAACACACATTCCACTAACCTTCACATCCCACCTCGGGCCTCTGGTGCGTTAGCAAGTATCTGGGTGCCTGTGCAATTTAGTCCCACAGAAAGAATGCATTGTCACCTGAAGTTATAACTCCCAGGGAGTGAGCAGATACCTTTTTGTGTTCATGGCTCACAGATAAACCCTGATGGGTATGTCACTCAGATCCAGCATGCCACCAGCCTGACATCATGCCTGGCAGGCGGTGATTGTGGCATTGGTGACAGTGTGTGACCATGCCAAGCTGGCGTGCTTCCTGGAGGAAGGGCGCCCCAAGCTGCTGTAAATTTGGATCATGAGATGCCCCTGGCTGCATGCGGGTGTTGCCCGGATGCTTCTTGCTATGGGTCAGGAACAGCCTTGTTCCTGTTGCCCTTTTGGTGGGCATCCAGGATTCAGGACCGGCATGCTGCACCCCTTGCCCGGCCTTGACTTGTAGAGAGATACAGGAGTCTCATGAGCTTGGTCTCCTGGTTCTCCACTGACCCTGCTCTGCATCAGAGGGCTGTGCCTACAGGATCTCAGAATTGCCAGTTGACACTGTTGGTTAAATCAATTTCTTGGCATGGTAGGCCAAAAAAATCGAATGAATGCATGAATGAACGAACGAATACCTTCAAATAAGTTAGTTATGGGATTGAATGCCCCTGTTTTCCCCTTCATCATGCAGATGCAGCTTTTTCCTGAGCTCTCCTCACATTTCCATTCATGAGGCTCATCTGTGTGTTTTGCCTGGCTTTGCCACACTCAGGCAGTGCTGCCTGCCTCAGCCCAGGGTCTGTTCTCTTCTCTCAGGGTCGTTTTCCTGTCCAGCTGAACGGGCCTGGGTGGGCCCTGCAGCTCCCACCTGTCGCCTGCCCCCCCTCCAGCGTGGTGTGCCTGCAGGTGTTCTGGAGAGGCAGAGAAGCCCCTTCCTCTGCTCATCAAGCGCTCTGCTCTGGTGGTGGTGGAGAACCTCTGTGCCCTGCCCTCCCCCTGGGACAGCCCAGCCGCCATCTCTGTTGTAGGCAGTGGCTGCCTACAAGTGTGTTTCAAACAAAGTGATTTGCCTTGGTACTTTGTTCCTCTGTCGTCTTTCAGCGGAAGAACAAGGAGCCTGAGTGGAGGAAAGAGAAGATCTTGCCCTTGTGCTAGTTGTGTGACCTGAGGAAGCAGCAGCTCTGCTGGGCCCCAGGCAGCTTCCCTTGCCCTCCCTGTATCCATTCCTCTGCGGGGCCTCCCTCTCAGGAAGTCCACCAGGCTTGCAAGCCAAGGGCCCTCACCGACTTCCTGAACTTCTTTTCGTGCCCTGATTCTGCAGAGGCTCACGTCTCATTTTCTGTACTTTGAGGCTGTGTGTAAGGGTCCCACAGGGGCCCTGAGATCTTCTTTCACGTCCAGTTCCATCTCCTGTGTGCAGGTTTCCCCAGGTACCAACTCCTCCTCCATCCTGCTGGCCCCCGGGTCTGGCTGGAGCCGACTGTGGTCTTTTGCACTCCTTGTCATACAGAAGTGTCTGGGGAAGAACACAGCCAGCAGAGCCTGCTGGATGATCGTAAATGGAAGGGGGTGTGATTGGCAGAGGTGGGCCTGGGTGTGGAATCTTGGCTCTTGTCTAAATGATAGTGCAGAGACAGAAGGACAGAGCCCTGGGAGGCTGTGGCTGGGCCTGACCGTGGCCTGGTAAATGTCTTTTCTTCCCTGGCACCTCAAAGTTGATGTCTATGCGGGAGCCCCTTTATAATGATCTAATTGGAATGGTAACGGATGTAGCATTCTGCCGCGGCTAACAGCAAGATTGGAATTGGAGGAGACGCAGAGACAAATTACCTCTGAATTTTCTTGCAGCCATAAAAGCTTTTACTGTATAGTAATTTTCCATTTCTGCTGCAGGCATATTTGCATATTGCTTAACAATTTATCTCCCGTCATTTGTCAGATATTATCCATCTCCTGTTAATAAGCTAAGACAGGTCATATTAAGACTGCAGGCCTCCTGTGCTCACCGCCGGCCTGGCTCTCCTGCCCACGGGGCCTCTCTGCTGTGGGAGCAGGAGTGACACGGCTCCATCTTGGTTCTGCCTTGGCTGCTCTGTCCACAGCCCCTACTGTCCCTGTCCCCATGTAGACAGAGCATGGAGCCTTGGCGTGTCATTTCCCTGTTTGTGTCCTTCGGAGGAAGCTCTGGTAACCCAGCTCTCCTGGAGTGGGAGCCAGGCTCTAGATTCCCCTTGTGGCTCTGGCTCCCAGTCTTTCTGAGATTCTTACCTAACTGCTTTCCCTCCTTGGACCTCTATTTTCCCACTTCTAGAACAAGGATTGCAGCATAAACTACCTGCTTACATAAATAAAGGCACCAGGCACCCTTGCTTCCACACTAAGATTTCCATGGAACCCCAGTATATAGAACAGGCAACTGGTGAGCTGTGTTGGGGGGTAAATGGAGAATGAGGTCCCATACTTGTGCCCATTTCTTGTGACCCCCTCTTGCTTCCCCACACAGAGAGGCCCTGGAGGCCCTTCTGGCCTCTTGGGGCCTTATGGAACAGAGGTGAAGGGGCCTGGGAGAGCGTTGTCGCTGTCCTCTGCCCTGACGTTCTGAGCCGCCAGGCCATCAGCATGCATGTTCAGTACCTGCTGCTGGCCTGGCTCTGGGCTTAGGCTGGAGAGTGATTTCATCTTCCAGTTCTCACACTTAAGATGCTAGGGTGCTTTTCCCTCTGAGCACAGAATTGGTAGTCGCAGGTTCAGTTGGCCATCGGTGGGTAGGTTTTGAGAGGAAAGAGGAATGGTTTAATGCTGAACGTGTGATTGGATTTGCATAATTGAATTGAAATAGAATTAAAGGGTCATATGTTTGCACAGCGATGCCTAAAATCAGATTGCAGTGATATGTGCTCAGTACTAAAATGCTCCTCAGGGACATGTGGGTATCTGTTTCCTAGAACCTCCACAAGAGTTAGTGAAGAGTCCCTGGGAGGGATGGTATGGGGATGCCTGTCAAGGGGTGGAGGGGTACTAAGGACAAAGGCCGAGTTTTCTGAGCCTTTCTTGCATGCCAGGTCATGTGGTAAGCGCTTGACATAGACATCCCTGTCGAATCCTCACAATGTCTGTGATGTAGGTTCTGTGATTGCTCCCCTTTTATAGATAAGGACACTGAGGCTCAGAGTGGTTAAACTAGTAAGACAGGGAGGCTGCCCTTGAACCCAGACACTGATGCCATAGAACCTGTGCTCCTAGCCATTGTCTGTGGAATGGAGTGGGGGTGAGCTCAGGCGTTCTGCTGGGAAAAACATGCAAACATGTTCTGCTGTGTGTGCTTGGTGACCGATTCTGTGCTTTTTGCAATTCTGCTCTCGTTCCCACTTATGTGTTTGATCCCTGCTATTATTTTGATCGGGCAACAGAATGTCAAAATGTACTAATCAGAGGATGTGTGCGGGAGAACTGAAGAGAAACTGAAGAAGTGTGTGCTTCTCTGACCAGGCGCTCACCTGGCTTTCACAATCAGTCCTGAGTTTCACCTGTAAAGCCGAGCCCTGACAGTAGTTGTAATCATGACAGAGACATGGGCATTTCTCATTGACACGAAATGTGCCTAAGGACCACTCTGTGTCTAAACTGTCAAGAGAAGCCCATCCTTCTCAAGGTTGTGAGGCAGCTCTGCCATTTTGTCATTCTGACACCGTCTATGTCTGGAGGAGAGTCACGATCCCATGAAATTTCCAAACGAGGGCTCGGAGTTCTTCCTACTGTACCACTGGATGCCTTCAAGGAAGCTTCACACACCACTTCGTTTGGATCCTTATAAAGCCCAGCGGCATAGGTCACGCCATACCCAGTGTGTGGATGAGAAAAATGAGGCCCTGAGAGGTGAAGTGACTTCATGGAGGTCACATGGTCACTGCAATAGCAGATCAGTGAGGAGAATGGGCTTCCTGGGTTCGCCTCTTGTCTCTGCCCCTTGGGAGCTGTGACCACCATAGACTGAGGTATTGTCTGGGATCTGCCCTCCAGCCTGGGATAGAATTATATATCCGTGTCCTTGGCAAGGCAGAGTACCCACTTCCCTGACCACCGTTAGGGATACTTGGCTTGGCCATCACCCTGTTAGTGAACATAATGTGAGCAGAAGTTTTCAGTGTGCTGCTTTCAGTTGGCTTGCTCTCCTGTGCTACCTGATCTGCCATTTGGAAAGCTCCCTCGGAGGATGCTGGTCCTTAAGCATAGACCACAGAATGAAAACCCACACGGGCAGATGCAAATCTGACCGGGAGTCTGGAGTCCAGTCTGGTGTGGCCGAGTCTGGACTAGATGAGCCAAATTTTAGCCAACCTGCAGACTGAAAAAATAAATCTTTATTCTTATAAGGCCCTGAGATTTTTTGAAGTTATCTTTTATTCAGTAGGAACAGACTAGCACAGCGTCCTTGGGCAAATAACTCTTTGGTGCCTCCATTTCTTTGTGAAACAAATAGAAGCACGAATAGCAACCTTGCGGAGTAGTAGGGAGGATCAGATGAAAGAAGCATAGTTCAGTTCCTGGCATATAATAATCACTCAGAGTTTTGTTTTCTGTGTGGGTAAAGTTTTCCTCAGGGTAGATTTTGATGCTAACGCTGTTGGTAGCAGAGGGGGGATCCCTGACTTACGAGTAGAGGCTGATTCCAATCGATTTGGTTCCCTCCCAGCCTCCCAGCCCCCAGTGGGCCTGGGGCACTTATTAAGCACCCACTTGTACTTAATACACTTGCTGGAGCAAGTGGAATCCAACATGGATTCTTCGGGCCTTGCCTGGGACTCTGGTGAGCCTGAGTGACATCATGGTGAGTCCTTTTCCTTTTCTCTTAGTTGTTCTATGTGTCCTACCCTTCCCCCTCAGAGAGGAAAAGGCTGATCCAGAGGCTGAGCTCTGGGATCCTGGGTCCCACTAGGTCTCAGGTCTCTGGGACACCACAAACTGCCTTTCTTCTGTCTGAGTTAAGAATCTGTCCCTCGAGGCACTGATCTCGTCACCAGTTCCCAGGAAAGGAGAAGTCAGAGCCATTAATGCCATGACCCCAGGAATAAATCTCTCCCTCTGAAGAGAAGCCTCCCTCTGTGCATGCAGGCTGTGGATTTGTCTCCTTTGAGGGAGACGCACTGGATCTCATGAAAACCCAGCCTGGCCTCCCTGAGCCTCAGTGTACCTTGTTGGCATTGGTCACCCCTCCAGCCGAGGAGGGAACTTTGGACATCCTCTTGAGTAGATCTAGAGCTGAGGGTTCTCCAGGAGCTTTTGAGGACAGACCTGGGACCTTCTCTCCTTCATAATATCTTCTAATGAAGCTACTTTCCACATACTGACTCTGTGGGTGTTAGGCCACACAGGCCATAGGCATGATCGCTTGTGACAGTCACAGCCCCTCCATCATGTAGTAATGTTTTTATGACCGTTTTACAGAAGAGAGAAAGGAGGCTAAGAGAGGCTAAGTGCCTTGGCCAGGGTCACCCAGCTGGTAAGTGGCAGAGCTGAGATTTGGAGGAAGGTTTGTGACTTTACACCTTATTCTTCATTGATTGTCTGCATCTGTCCATCTTTCTTTCCCTGACATCTATTAGGTAGGATCCAGCCCTTCAGTATGGATGTTCTCTGCTGTCTCTGGAAGTTTCTCATTTCTGGAACAGTGTGCCTTTCATTCCCTTGATGTTCTCCTTAATACTGCCTGAACACTTCCTGGAAGCAAGGAGGGTGTGAGTTATAATAAAGGTATGAAGTTATTGCTTCCTCTCTGTGGCTTTGACTTTGACAGTCTGGGGTTACCTACTGTTCCCCCCTGTTTGGTTTCTTCTGTGGAACCATGTACAAGTGGGTGCTTAATAAGTGCCCATTGAGATAAGCGGACAGGAAAGGAAAGAGATTGTTTTCAAGAAAGTGATAGAACTCCAGCTTTACACTGAAGGGAAAGGCTTGGAGTTGTCCTTTTTTGGAAAACTTTTCTTCCCCCGGTGACAGGGACAGATGCTGGGAGGGTGTGATGAGCCACTTGTTCTCAAGCAGGGAAGGAGCTGTGGCGTATCTCGGCTCGTTCTGACGTCTTGGTGACTTCACGAGGCTGTGCTGGTGCATGGCCTCCACGTGGTCTGGAGCATGGTGACCCTCCCTGGGGCCACAGGCAGCTGGCTTTCACTTTCTCAAGCCTCCGAGGGCCAGGCACAACAGCACTGGCCGAGGAACTCTGTGTCATCCCGGAGGGGGTCTGTTTCCAATTGAGTTTATAAATTCAGCCTGTTGAAAAGAAAGAGATTCTGACAAGTGGGGCTTCAGTTTTCACTCCTCATTAGCTGTTGATGTGTCTTGGGTTTTCTTGGTAAATTCATGTGATCAGGGGAGGGGAGGGGAGCGGTAACCATCTTTCCCATAGCTTCTGAGCACAGGGGTTGAATGTGCGTGTTCTGGGGGAGAGACACCAGCATGGTCTGGGGCAGGGGTGAGGCACTAGACTGTCCACTATGGATGGCCAAGAGGTTGCTCTGGGGAGGGGGTGCCTAACTGGGCAGGCTGGCTTTTCCCCAGGCTTGCCAGAGTGGATCTTGGCTTGGGCTCCCTGAGGCCCTCCGCATGGTGGTGGATGGGGAGAATAGGATTCTTGGGCAGTCCCTCCTGGACCTTGGCCCGCCAGTGATGCGGGATCAGTATGCCAGGGAGCACATTTGCTGCTTATGTAATGCCTTTGCTATTCACTGGCAGGGACAAAGAAGAGTGCCACACAAAAGATGTGCCCACAGTTGCCATGGCAGTTGCTAAGCCCCCCTCACTGCCCTCTACTAAGTCCTCCTAATTGTCCTGTGTTTTGAGCATTGCAGCTGAGGTGTGTGCTGTTGAGCCCCGGAGCCTCACGCTAGGATGTCAGAAGTCCTTTCCCACAGAGGGTCCTCTGAGGCAGGTTTGGGGTCAATTTAGGCTTCGGGGCTCCAGGCTATGACTCAGAAAGGGCTGCCTCTCAGCCTTGTATGTACATGTACAAGCACACCCCCACACACGCACCTAGTGCACCAACAGTTGGGGAGGTACTCATCCCTCAGGGGGCTGCCCAGCTGGGGTCTCCTTCTCCTCCCTCCCTGTGGCCCTTCTTGCCTAATCCAGATGAATTGGAGCCGTGTGGGGAAGCTGGCCATCTGCCCATCTGTTTGCACTCGCACGCACATGCAGATACGCAACAAATCTTTCACTCAACACATACTCTTTTGAGGCTGGTCACATGTCAGGGATATGTACAACACAGCGGTCACAGCGGTCACAGTGGACTTTCTGACAGAGGAGCTGGACATGAGTAATTAAAATGAGTGCAGCTAAAAGGCGAGTGCAGACCAGGGGCTGTGGGGCCTAGAGGAGAGGGGACCACCTGCAGGGGCCGAGGTGAGGCCGGGGAATTCTAGGAAAGGGGCAGCAACTGGGCCTGTTCACGGTCCTGTGAGCAGAGCCCCAGAAGGACAGCCACCAGGGCTTCAGCAGGACCTAAGGCATAGCTCAGAGCCAGGACAGAGTCAGGATGACCAAAGACCAAAAATGTCCCCTCCCTTACAGCCCCTACAACCAGGAGTGAGCGAAGCATGTGGGGAGGGGAGGAAGGACAGTGTGAAAGTCAAGAGCTTTTGGAGGCAGACAGACCTGAGTCGTCCTCCCCACGTGCTAGCTGTGTCTCTGTGTCCTCATAGTGAGAATAAGAGCCACTTCACAGCAGCTGTGAGCACAAAGATTAAATTAGATACTAAATGTAAAACTCAGGGCACAGACTGCCATGGTATTTCAGTAGAGATGGAGCTCTGATTGAGGTCTTATCTCCGAGGGGAACGGATGGGAGCAGGAACCCTGGGTCAGATCATGGATGTTGCCACCCAAAACAAGCCCTGGACCGCAGGCTTTATTCTGTAGGAGGGACAAACCCTCCCAAGCTGACCTCCGTGGAGGCCGCTCACAGCCTTGCCTTCCACGTTGCCTTTCCCACACACATTCTTTGCTCACTCCTGGTGTGCAGAGATGGATGTCTGTGGTCTTGGCTGTCCTGGCTGTGTCCTGGAACAGAGCTGTGCTTGAAGCTCTTGCCCATGACAGGTGCAGAGGAGGGTGTAGCCGAGGTGGGTGTCTGACCTGAGTGTCAGGTGTGGTGGCCCTCAGCCCCGTCCCTACTGTGGCCACTGCCCTGTAAATTCTGGGTTGTTGGCATGGGGCCTCTGAGCTCCTTGATCTTAGCAGGGAGGGCCACCTAGGTGGGAGCTACAAGTCCCTTGAAGAAAGTGATGGCTTCAGGCAAATACAAGTTCTACCTGCTTTGATATCTGGGCAGCCCACCTTCCCTCTGACATGTGACAGCAGGGGCTATGCCTCCCTGTGCTTTGAACTTGCAGCACGGTGAGGGTGCTGGCTGTGGTGTGAGGCGCCAGAGCCTGCTAGGCGCTGGGGTAAGAGGTTGGAAGCCAGAGGGCAAGATGAGAATGTGCTCACCAGGCTACGTTGCTAGTGGGTGCTCAGGAGCAGGTAGCTATGACGATGTTCATGGTGATCCTCACAGGAATCCTCAACAGGCTGACTGAAGAGGCCCGCGTTCGGCCAACTGCAACGTCACAGCCAGGCTGCTGTGTTTACTTCCCTCTACTGATGGGAGGGACCTGGGGATCCCAGCAGTCACCTGACACCACAACACAGGTGGCTCAAAACAAGACGAATGGTAACAGATGCTGGAGGAGAAGTGGGGACATGGAGCAAGAGGGGGGCCCTGGGTGCCTCCCCTGCATAGGGCTCCTGAGTCCGTAGCCATGGGAGAGAACACGGATTGGCACCTGCTGCCCCTGCTGGGCCCCAAGAGGGCGGGAGCCAGGCATTTCCTTCTCCACGGTGCCCCCAGCACTAGGGCGGTGCTTGGTCCATAGCACATGCTGAGTGAGTGTCTTGTGAATGAGTGTTGAGTGAGGAGAGGAGACCAGCGAGTTCCCACAAGGTAGGGATGGTGGTGCAAAGGGATCTGCGGGTCACTGAGGCCACAAACAGCCTTAGGTTCTGAGGTGCATCCGGACCTTTGTAGTGCTCACAGATGAGACTCGCCAAGGGCCCAGGGGACAGTGAGTCATGGATGTGACACCACTTGGAAGGCAGGTCCTGTGTCTCCTTTCCTACATACTCCCCTGCACTAGACCCACAGAGCACCCTAGCACATAGGACTTGATGCTTTTCATGGCTTTGCACAGGATCAGAGGGGGCTCAAATCTGGGATTTGGAGTCTTCAAGCCTCCACACAGAACTCTGCTGGGGCTCATGATGCTTGGCCCAGGAGGCATTTATTTACAGCATGGTGGCCATCACAGCACTTGGGAGGACAGAACAAGAGCAACCAAGTCAATCCATTTATCAGTAAAACGTGGCTACTGACATTAACCCCTCCTGATCCCCTTCAAACTATCAAATCAGAATCCCCTCCTCCCTCTGGGTGGAAACAGATGCAATTTCCCTCAGGAGATGCGTAGGTATTGTAATTTGGGAGGACTTAACATTTTTTTTTTATAATTGTATAATTTGTATATAATTCCTTGTAATAAAGTGTGATGATTGTACTTGTGTTCTCATAAAAAGGCTCCCTAATCTTCTAATTATGAAAGGATGTTTTCTGGGCTCCAGAATGGTCCCTCATTAAAAGTTTTTTTTTTTTTATTTTTACATTAAGAAAAAAATTTTTAACTTCATTTTGGAGAGACAGAGACAGAGCATGAGTGGGGCAGGGGCAGAGAGAGAGGGAGACACAGAATCTGAAGCAGGCTCCAGGCTCTGAGCTCTCAGCACAGAGCCTGACGTGGGGCTTGAATCCACGAACAGTGAGATCATGACCTGAGCCAAAGTCGGACGCTTAAGTGACTGAGCCACTCAGGCGTCCTTACATTTTTTTAAAAATTTTTTTATGAGAGTCAGTGTCAAGTTTGGATTCTGCTAGCTGGCATATGCTTTTCAGTGGGTCCACATCTTCCTGACAAAGAGGAAATGGCCCTGTCTAGCCTCCAGCCCCATCACCCAGGAGGATGGGCCAAGAACGAGAGAACGTTCTCATAATTGGAAATGTTTCCATATCTGCCAGAAATGTTATCACCTGAAACAGAGTCCAAAGTGGCTGACTTGGTTCCGTATGCATGAAGCAAACATTGACTGAGCCCTTACTGTGTGCCAGGCACGGTTGTAGGTGTCCCAACGTGGCATTCCCCATGTGAGCGTGGACAAGACATGAATCAATATAACCATGCTAAGGAACGTGACCTTGTAGCTGTGATATGAGGTACACAGTGAAACAAAAGCAGGTGATGGTGGACACGATCTGGTCAGGAAGGTCAGAGGGGTCTCCTGAGGAAGTGATACTTGAGTTGAGCTGTGAAGAATGAGTAGGAGTTAACTGAAAAAAGGATCATGGAAGCCCTCTAAGCTCAGGGAGCAGCATGAGGTGGGAGGGAGCCTGACCTCTTCTCTTCTGAGACTTGTGGAAGACACCAGTTTTTCCTCCTCTCCCAACCTGTGGCCAGAGCAGCAAAGATCTCCTCTTCCATCAGTGTCTTCCAAAAGGAAATTTCTGAGTTTGTTCAGTTTTTCTGCTTTGCATGGAGCCATGGCTCTGGGGGCCAAATCAAGCTCTTGCTGTATCAGTCTGGGCCACCATCTCTTATCAGAGCCAACTTGGATTTGACAACTGCCTCTTCACTACGTTGCACAGCCAAAGAGATGTTCTTGTAGGACAAACGTGATCACATCATGGCCCTGCTCAAACTGCACAATAGCCTCCCACCACCACCAGATGCAGTCCTGCCAGCCTTAGAGCTCCTCAGTCTCAGGGCCTCTGTTCTGCCCGCTCGACACTCCCAACTTGTCTCAGACTGGGGGATGTGTCAGCTCTCCCGTCCTTAGGGCCTTTGCACATGCCATTTACTCTCCCTGGAACAGTGTCTCCCTGGTACCCCCCATTCATCTGTCAAATTCCTTCCCATCCTCCACTTCCTAGCTTAAAGTCACCTCCTCCGGGAGACCTCCCATGACAACTGCCATAGCTCCTTTCCAGCTCCTTGATCTAGGTCTCTGCTGCCCTTTGCCATAGATGGTTGTTTAGTATTGGTTTTCCCATTCTGGCCTCTCATTTCTGTGAGATCAAGCACATGTCTGTCTGATTCGCAACATAGAATGTCTTCAATGTCTACACAATACCTGTCACATGGTACGTGCTTGGCAAATGAGTGAGTGATGAAGTTATAGCTCAGGGTGGTTGTGTCCTGCCTCCTCCCCCTCCCTGGGAAGTTTAGCAGAGCCCCTCATCCCTCCACAGATTCTTTCTGTTGACATCGTCTGTGGAGCATTTCTTTGCTTGAGGGGTGACTCAGTCTGGGGCACAGACAGCTCTCCCTGCAATGACCATAGCCTCAAGAGTTCATCCACGCAGGGATGGATGGATATGAGCAAGTTTCGGTGGGAGACTTGAACCTGCAGGGAAGTCATTGGTAGCTCAGCCTTGAATCCTCTCTGGGACAGAAGTGAGGAATTCAAAAATAAGTAGGAAAATGACATGAGAGGTCCATGCCCCCAGGCTGTCTGCTCTGGCCATCTCAGAACTTAGATGTGAGGCAGAGCCACCTGCATGGTCACCGCTGACTTGCTGGCGGGACAAGGCCAGCTGGACGGGCCATCCATCTGGCAGAGTCTGGCCCGAGTGTTGCCAGCAATGCAGCCCCCTGGGACAGACATTAGAGACACATTGTTTCTGGAGGCTGCAACAGAGTATATGGCTGGCAATTATGTATTTCTGATCCATTAAAGAATGCTTTGGCATAGGAAATACAGATTAGGAAAGAAATAGTAATATAATCAAATTGCATTTTTATGGAAAGGACTACATTTTTCTCTAAATAAAATTCAGTAACAAAATTTTATTTGCTTTTCCCCAGAAATGCCTTTCCAAATTGATTTTCCACAAAAACTGTGGAAAAGCAACGTGGTTAAGGGGAAGGACGATCTAGACCGGAGGTATCCGATCCAAGCATGGCATGGTTAGGACTGGCAAGCTCAAGAGACCTGGGGGCTCATAGCTCCCCTGATTCCCACAACACTTCTGGCTAGTTAGCTCATCTTTCACAGAGCTCTCTTTCACAGGCATACATTCTGAGCGGCCCTGTTGGGGTGGAGGAAACGTGACAGCAAAGAATGGCTTGTTCTTTCTGAGTCATCCCACTCACTGTAATGGGGTAGCACACAGGTGTTAAGAGGAGGATTATTAGAAGAAGCAGATAGGACGGTTAGAGCTGGAAATTGCTAGAGAGGTTGATGTGCAAATGGCCATCCCTTTGGGCAAAGGTTTGCAAAAAGGATTGTCAGTTGTCCATGCCTAGCCCCAAAACATGAATATGGAAAGTCGAAAATTCAGTTTGTCCCGCCATGGTTTGCCCTGCATCTTTATGTTTGGAAACATCTGGATCGTCATTAGAATTTATCATTCCCCCAGATGCTTCATATTCCCTACATGGGGCCAGCTGTAGGCACACAAGCAGGAATTGAAAATGATTTATTCTTTTTCTAATAACTATAATAACCTGCCAGGTTTTCAGGAGCTGTCATCACCCGTCAGGTAGTTATTGATCTCTTATGCTAGGCGTATGCATGGTAAGAGAGACATATGTCATGATCCCTTTCTTAAGTGTCATCTTGTTGGAAAGACAGAATCAGTAAGCATGGCATAATTCACATTTGGTTCTCTCTGTGGTCCTAACCATGGAGGTCCTTTTTGGTTGTATGAGAAAACCAGGGGAGGCTGGTCTTTTGGACTTGGAGAACTGGGTCCATACCTGATCTTATGAATGGAATATAAGATAATGAATGGGAGGAGGGGACCCTTTATGTTAGGGGAAGAAGATGGGCACATTCACAGCAGGGCACAGATAGGAAGTGAAATATCCAGGGGGAGGTAAGAGCGCTGACCCCACTAGCCTCACGATGGCTGTGGTTGAACTTGGGGGAATAAGGAATGGTAAGCTGGACTATATGGGGTGGGACCAGATGGACAGGGACTCAAACCCCTCAAAAAAGCTTCCCCTATATTCAGGGGACTGTGGCCCTAGAGCTGGCTCAGTTTGTGCGGGGGATCCCTCCCCACCATAATCATAGGACTGTCTGCAGATGGAATAAATAATAGTGTTTACACATGTTCCCACACATGTACTTGAGTCCACGGAGGCTGTTGTGAAAAGAATGGAATTTTACTGAAAAGATTCACTAGGTTTGGACTAGCTGTTTGCCACTACGAATTGTCTTCAGCACGGTTTTCCAAACCTATGTAATTACTCTCAGTGGAGGAGTTTGTCTGGCCTCAACATGGGGCAGCGCTACCTCAGGTGTTTGGACAAGGTGGGCTGTCGGGGTGTTGGGGTTCTACAGCCAGGTCCAGGGCAGGTTGGAGGAGTGGGAGAGAGGAGACTGGCCAAGAGGGCTACTTTCGAGAGAGTGGGGTGTGAGGGGCTGGAGGGGTGGGGCGGAGAGCAGGGAAGATGTGAAGGACCAGGGGGAGGGGCAGATGGCAGGGGCATTGGCTGTAGTGCTCTGCTCAGGGGGACCAGCATATCAGCACCCCTTCTATTTCTGGGTGGCATCTTCCTCCAGCTGGGGCTCCTGCCATCCACACCAGGAGCTAAAGGACCGAGCAGTGTGATGGACCCGCAGGATTTTGTTTTCTAGGCTTTGTGTACTTTGGTTGCCCTTCACCCACCCACGCATCTCAGCGCCACGTTGTGGACCTGGCTTGGGGCTACTGAGGCCCCTCGGGGGACAGCACGGAAAGTCAAGGGAAATGAGCGGCCAAGTACAGGTTTCCACCCTGAGGACCATCACAACTGTGACCCTGTAATATTTCCCATCAAAGTCACATGTTTACTGAGAAAGTCAGAGTAATTTAATTTTGTAAAAACGAGTCTCAAGTCAGACCTATTTATTCCCCTTGAAGGTTAAATCCAGTTGTCTGGCTTTTGTGTGAGCTCTGTCGACAGAATCTTTGTTCTGTCCTCAGAATGGCAGGGATGAGAAAAATGAACAACCACTGTTTTCAAGTGAAGTCATAAAGCATTTTCAAGTCAATGACAAAGCCCAGGAATCTTTTTTTTTTTTTTTTTTTCCCAGAGAGAACAAGTTGTCTCCCAACATACATTCTCCTTCTTTCTGGAACCATCAGTTTTCAGCTTGGGCCCACAGCCCCTTTTCCCAGCTTTCGTGCCAGCTACCCCTGGCCATTTACTAAGTGCTGGCCTGTGGGATGTGAGCCCAGTTGATGTGAGTGTCTCCCTGGATGTGGCCTTAAAGCAGGTGCCTTCTATTTCCTCCTTTTCTCCTTCCCTTTTTGTCTGGAGTGCAGGCATGGTGGGGTGAGCTGTCCAAGACCTGAGCAGTGGGGGTGAGGGGGCAATCACATAGAAGGAGTGTGGGTCCCCAACACTGTGAAGCCACTGTGCCATCCTGGGCTGATAAGGACCAAATAGTGGTTCAAAGGAAAACAGATGTCTCCCTATTGATGCTCCTGTTACGTTTGGATCTCTATTCACAGCAAGATCCCTTTGTGAGTGAGCATGTAAGAGCCTGGCACCATTAGCCTAGATTCTCCTTTATAATTCTTTTATTTGAAAATTGAATGTATACAGCTGGACAATAATAATGGTATATAAACAAACCACCTCGAGGTTTTGGCAACTTAAAACTGGATTTGCTTGTCTTGTCTTTTCTTTTCTTTCTTTTTGTTTTTACAACTTGTTCATTTATTTTTGAGAGAGAGAGAGAGAGAGAGAAAGAGAGTAGGGGAGAGGCAGAGAGAGAGAGGGAGAGGATCCCAAGCAGGCTCTGCACCGTCAGCACAGGGCTCAACACAGGGCTCAAGCTCACAAACCATGAGATCACAACCTGAGCCAAAGTCAGCCGCTTAACTGACTGAGCCACCCAGGTGCCCTAAAGTGAAAGGTTTTCTAAAGCCCTGGTTTGCGGTGAGTTTTGGAATCTCAACATCCCGGGAAGCACCTTGATTGTGGGCTGATCTTAGTCCACTGTCTACCTCTGGCTATCACTGCCCTGGCCTGTCATCTCTTGCTGGATTGAAATGTAAACTCCAGGAGGACAGGGCCCTTTGTTCATGGCTTATCTCCACCCCACAGAGAGCACCTTGCAGATAATAGATGCTCAAGAAATGCTGACTGAATTAGTATACACAGAACTCAAATTTTGTCTCCCAGCCTCTGGGCTAAAATGGCTCTCTTCCCCTCTGTCTGTTCTACCCAGAGCCATTTTCCTTAATCTTACTATCCTGCAGATCTTACCACCCACTGCTATTCTTGCCCTAATCTGTCATTGGCTCCCTGCATGGTAGAGTCTACACTCCTTTTTTTTTTTTTTTAATATATATTGTTTCATTTACATCCAAGTTAGTTAGCATATAGTGCAACAATGATTTCAAGAGTAAATTCCTTAATGCCCCTTACCCATTTAGACCATCCCCCCCCCCCCACAACCCCTCCAGGAACCCTCTGTTTGTTTTCTATATTTAAGAGTCTCTTATGTTTTGTCCCCCTCCCTGTTTTTATATTATTTTTGCTTCCCTTCCCTTATGTTCATCTGTTTGGTATCTTAAATTCTTCATATGAGTGAAGTCATATGATTTTTGTCTTTCTCTGAGTAATTTCGCTTAGCATAATACCATCTAGTTTCATCCATGTAGTTGGAAATGGCAAGATGTCATTCTTTTTGATTATTGAGTAATACTCCATTGTATAGATATATCACATCTTCTTTTTCCGTTCACCCATCGATGGACATTTGGGCTCTTTCCATACTTTGGCTCTTCTTGATAGTGCTGCTATAAACATGGGGGTGCCTGTGTCCTTTCGAAACAGCACACCTGTATCCCTTGGATAAATACCTAGTAGTGCAATTTCTGGGTCATAGGGTGGTTCTATTTTTAGTTTTTTGAGGAACATCCATACTGTTTTCCAGAGTGGCTGCACCAGCTTGCATTCCCACCAACAATGCAAAAGAGATCTTTGTCTGCATCCTTGCCAACATCTGTTGTTGCCTGAGTTGTTAATGTTAGCCACTCTGACAGGTGTGAGGTGGTATCTCATTGTGGTTTTGACTTGTTATTTCCCTGATGATGCGTGATGTAGAGCATTTTTTCATGTGTCGGTAGGCCTTCTGGATGTCTTTGGAGAAGTGTCTATTCATGTCTTTTGCACATTTCTTCACTGGATTATTTGTTTTTTTGGGGTGTTGAGTTTGATAAGTTCTTTATAGATTTTGGACACTAACCCTTTGTCTGATATGTTGTTTGCAAATATCTTCTCCCATTCTGTCCGTTGCCTTCTAGTTTTGCTGATTGTTTCCTTTGCTTTGCAGAAGCTTTTTATCTTGATGAGGTCTCAAGAGTTCATTTTTGCTTTGGTTTACCTTGCCTCTGGAGACGTGTTGAGTAAGAAGTTGTAGCCGATGTCAAAGAGGTTTTTGCCTGGTTTCTCTGGTAGATTCTACACTCCTTGAGTTATGACTTATGGATCCCAGTTCCTGCTGTGTGTGCCCTGGGGCTACTGGCTTGGTTGCTGGTAAGAATTGCAGCTCACAGGGTGGGGTGCCCTTTCTTGCACCCCTACCTGTGTGGGTGCCCCCTGTTCTTGCAGTGCCAGCTCTTCCCCTCCAGGCAACTTCTCATCCTCCACTGCTGGGCCCTTGGTGGCTTTTCATCACCCACCACTGTCCTGAGAGCTGGCCTTCCCTCTCCCTTGCTGCCCATAACACAGGTGTATTTCCATCAGAAAACTCTCTTCCTTTGAAGTCATTTCTCTGGACTCTGCCCATCTGTCACCATGGCTGCCTGAGAGCCAGACCCAGGTTACCTTATCCTCAGTTCCTGGCCCCTGAATCACAGTAGACATCAGTGAACATAATCGATGAGTAAAGGGACTCTGGTTTTATTCTCTTCTTGTAATCTCGACTAAATCACCTCCCTTATCCTCCTGGCTTCAGTTTCTTTGTGTGTGAAATGGGGTTACTAATAGTCCTTTTGACCATCTCACGTGGCCTGTGTAAGTAGTGAGGAACATGCGTGGCTACGTGTCTTCTTCTGTGTGGACATACACAGTTCTCCAAGCTGTGATGGCTTCTGAGCCACATCCAACATCAGCTCTGACACTGAATCACCCAGAGGGTGGGCTGCATTTATTTGTAGAAACACTTAGAAGCACTTACTGTGTGTCACACACAGCTGAAACATTTTACACTATTATCTCATGTGATCCTATCTGCCACTCTCTGAGGTGGGATCTTCTCTTATCCCCATTTTACAGATGGGGGAAACTGAGGGCAGGTTGCACCCATTGCTTGAGGCAGAGGTAGTGAGGAAAGGAACTGAGTCTAAATACAGGCAGTCAGTCATGCTGTGCAGTCCAGGCTGTTAACCTTTTTACCAACTACCTTTCCACAGCTCGCAAGGGCCACGGGGCTGGCAGCGGTGTCATGGCACATGTGAAGGATGGTCACAATTGTGACATCACAGGAGAGAACGGAAACTCCTAGACCGAGTCCCACATGCTGTCCAGGGGGCTCCCTACAGATGTGGCTCCGGGCGATTTCACGGTAATAAATGCAGACCTCTTAATCAGGTGGTCTGACAACTATGCCATTTGCCAGGGAAATTATGCCCCTCTAGAAGTGGTTGCGGGGAGAATAAGAAAAATAAATGAGTCGGGAGTATGTCAGAGCTGATAAGCCTCAGGGGCCTGGCTGGAACACAGTGAGGACGGGCTTTTTAAAAGCAGTTGCTTGGCACAGCCATGGGAACTGGTTTCACACGCATCCATCACCAGGGAATTGCAGCCGGCTGCCTCTTGCAGCGCTGGTCGTGAGCCTGCCTCCTCTGTCTCATACCTGGCTGGTTGGTCCAAACTTCCATTACTGTTATGAGTGCCTTGAATGCCCCATAGGGCTTGGGTGATCCCACTGAGTGGTCTGTGCATGAGAGAAAGCACCAGCTAACAGCACGAATGTCCTGGCTTTGCCATGTCGTGGCAACAGCAAAGCGTACTGGTCCCCCTTCCGAGTGCACAGCGTTTCATGGTTTCCAAGTACGCGCACGTCCCTGGTGTCCTCTCCCACACTGAACACCTTGGATTTGTTTGCTTTGTGTGGACACAGCCTGTGCTGGGCCCTTGATGGCCAATGCTGTTGGTCAGAAGTTTTATTCTTCGGGCCATTTTAGCTTCCGCTAAAAGTTGGCTTCCAAACTCAGCCAGCCAAGTACTTTGCCCCAGGGTAAGGTGCCGTGTTCCTTTTGAGGTACCATATTGAAAGCCCATGAACTTCTAACTGAGTGGGGAAGGGTTAGGGTTTATCATCACCATCCCATTTTTCTAGCAGAAGAAACAGTACTGCCATCCAGAAGCCTGGTGGCGAGGTGCCGAGTCCCTGGGGCAGGTTGTTGTCCTTTGACAATTAGACCTGTGTTTTTCTGTGGGCTCTGGTTGACTGACCTTCCCAGGGCTGGACTGGCACTGCACGCTTGGTCAGGGGTTCATTGCTGCCCACTGTCTGTTAGAGAACAATTTATAGGCTCTTCAAACAAGTCCTCCGGGTGTAGAGTAACGTGACGTGGCTGCCATTTAAATCTTGTCACAAATACATCTCAGTCCCTGGAGCTTCTCTTTGGGAAGAAACAGGATGCCTAATAAAACAATGAATAATAATTCGGGGATGTTCATTATTTACAGCTGCCCCAGGTCATTCGTGAATTATGCAGCCCTCAATTAGGCTTGATTTCTTCCTTCCATGGAGTCATCTCTCCAGACTGCCATCACTGTGGGTGATATCCACACACCAGCAAATTGTACCATGAGGGCAGTTTCCCATTTCTTAAATGCTTCAAGTCCCTTGGCTGAATGCTTATGTTCCACAAACTCTACATCTCAATGATGAGTCCCTGGATGCTGAGAGGCAGAAAGAAAGACCAGAGATTAGTCTTGACAGAGAGAGTACATGCCTCTCTCTGCCAGGCATCAATGAAAGGCTTCACTGGGTACATGGGGGAGAGAATTTTAAAGGCTCTGTTGGAGCAGCCACCTGGGTGAAGGAGAAGGTCAGTGCCAGTTGTCTCTCTGAGCTTGGGGAGCTCAGGGTGGCTGAGAAGCAACAAGCCAGGAAAGGGTGTGGGGTTGAATCACTTCCCAGAGGCATGCCACCAGTAAGTGGCATTGGGGTGCAAGCCCTGGCTCCCCGCTGATGCTCCCCTCTCTGCAACACTCTGGGTGGATGGGGAGTGTCGGGGAGGACCGGAGGTGGGGGTGCCGGGCAGCAGCTAGCCAGGCAAGGTGAGCACCCCCCCACCCCGCTGTCTTTTGCTTACCCGTCACTTTCAGCCCCGCGTTTGGCATGTAACTGAAAACAAGACCTTTCCCTAATGCGCAGCTTAATGATCCCTTTAATGCCGGAGCTGTAGCATCACTTCTCACTCGCGCCTGTTCCCTGTCAGCCATGGGGCATTAAACCGGTGATAAAAATGCCTTTTTGGCATGGTCCACAAACTCACCAAGAGGCTCCTGGTAGCAGTATAGCCATCCAGCATGAAATCAAGAGGCAATCACCGCAGACGATGCGAGATGAGCTATGCGCAGGAGCAATTAGGGGAGCCCACGTCCTGGGTGCTGTCCTTCAAGGTCTCCTTGCATGTACCCACTGCCCTGCCGGACGGGGAGGACTCCCACCCTGGAATCCGGCAGCCCGAGTTAGGTCCTCAGGTGAGCACTTCTCCGTTCCTGTCTGCGTTCGGGGCAGTGGAAGATGCTTCCTCACGTCTTTAATCCGATCAAACACAGCATTCCTGACCCGGGTCGGGGGGGGGGTGGGGGGCCCTGGGAACGCACATCCTCGGTTATGTTTTCACTCCAGAAAATATGAAACACAATCGAGAAAAAAAAAAAGGAGAGAAATGCCCAGTTATGAATATGCATTAACATGATGCTGCATTTGGCGCTGGAGGCGGGAGCCATTTATTTTAAGCAGATCGGATCTTGATGCATGGCCCGTGAACGTGCGGACTTCTCTGTCATGCAAACACGCTGGGCGAGTTTGATTTATATGGTGTGGCTGTGAGGTTTTGTTCCCAATTAAAAATGAACCGAGAAAAATCATTAATTTAACTACTGTATATTAAATTTGCATTAAAACATCCGTTTGTCTATATTTATATGTGAGTTATCGAAAATGTGAGCTCGTGAATTCTAATTTTTGAGATCACATGCCAAATATTGAAGATAAATTTTATTTATCTCTGCAATTAATTCTATGAGAACAAATAGCTCTAATTTAGGGGATGGCAGATGTAACTGTCCACTGGTGCCCTCCCTGCATAGCAAATATAACATTCATCTTTTCTCATTAGGGTCCTCCCGTGCCTGGTCCCAAGATATGCAAACCTTGGCCATGTTTCTGTACCTGGTGCTTCTAACCAACCTCAGCAAACACGCCTAGAAAATACTTGGGAAATATGGACCCTGTCAAATCTCGTTTTTCTACTTTTCTGTGATGTGCAAAGACTTCAACCAGATTCCAAAGGCTAAATAAACCTTTCTTCAAAGGTTATCTTGATATTAGCTACTCAGGTGGAAGGGTTGGTGGCTTCAACATCAGTACATGGATGGTAGGGAAAGGAAGCTGTCTCCCGACCTCTCTACCAGGGCACCAGCATTTCTGGTTAAACCTAGGACTTTGCATTTCCCCATTCTTTCTGCAGGAGGCCACCCCACCAGCCTACTTTTCCTGGGCTGGGCGCAGGTTTTGCAGGTGATAGGGCAGTCATGGGCAGTCAGGACGCGGTGCTTCTTGAGGCACATGAAACTCAGGGCTCCAGTCATATGGCTGCAGTGACCAGTGGTGTTCCAGTTGTGTTGTTCTCAGAAGTTCTGTCCATGGGACAGCCAGCCACTGTTTGTCATCACCCAGACACGTAGAACGGGACAGCGTAGTTACTCTAAAGGCTTTCTTTAGGTGGACAGTTGCACACGTTGCCAGCACTGGTGTCTGGCTGTAAGGACTTAGGTTCTTCGTGGGCTTATGCTATATTTAGCCGTGAATTTGAGGCAGTCCCTGCCCCCAAAGAGCAAAATAGTCCATGACAAATGCAGTGTGTCGGGTGCTGTGATTAGGGCCAGACTAGGGGAGTTGGGAGCTAGAAGGGGGGCACACTTGTTCGTACTTGGGAGGCTGACCACTGATTGGGTAGCTGAACTCACACTTCTTCCCCTGAAGGGTTTTCACTGCATTGAGAGTTTCTTAGAGCCATTATGATGATTGTCATGTTGGTATAAGGGCTGAATTGCCATATCCCTTCATTCCCAGACAGAAAACTATGGGTGGGCCTTCTTTGTGCAGAGTACGGTAGTTAGGGTAGGAGGAGTGTGTGTGTGTGTGTGTGTGTGTGTGTGTGTGTGTGTGTGTGTGTGT
>NW_024412423.1:20689422-20810658 GCF_014898765.1 Herpailurus yagouaroundi | reverse complement strand
TGTGTGTGTGTGTGTGTGTGTGTGTGTGTGTGTGTGTGTGTGTGTGTCAGGGGTGGGGGTCTTTCATTATACCATAAAATACAGTCTCACATGCCCACTGTCTCCTCTGCAAGCAGGGCTAAGCCCTCTCTTCCATGGACCCATTAGCAAAAGGCTCCTTTTCCATGCTGAGAATTGATTTCCTGTGCATGGTATGCTGATCTCACCCCCTGAGTCTGATTCAAGGGCAGCTCTAGAGGTAGTCCTGGCCTTGGCCTCCACCGGGCCAAGGAGCAGCTCCGTGTAGTCTCTCTTACATGAGAGGGACCCAAGTCTGAGTTTAGAATGCTGGATTCTTCAGAGACTCAGGCCACCCTGCGGCAGGTCACGGGTCATTGGTGAAACTGATCATTTTCTAACACAGTAGCTACCGGCTCCGGGAACTTTACCCCGCCTTGCTCCTCTCTCAGGGAGGCCACTTCCTCCTTCTGATTAGTAGCATTTCCAAAATCACACTTTGTAATAATCAACCCCAGGGACACTGAGTCAAGTACCACATGTTATCAATGACAATTGTCATGTCAAGACTTTTCTTCATTTCCCTCAGTAACAGGATGATCAGACAGCTTCCCCTTTGATTTTCAAAGAGTAGATCACTCTTACATTTGGCTTTAGTACACATTAACGTGTCCGGGAACCATCACAGACTCCAGGTGGGGCCGTAGCCAAATCCTCCCCCTTGGCTCCATATGGGAAACATCTGACTCGGGGCTGTTGGAGTCAGGAAGGGGTGCAATAGTCACCTTTTATTCCACTGAGGTTGGCCAACATTTGTCTGTGTGGCCGGAGCCTGGCTCTGCTTTTGTTCCCCCTCCTGGCCCAAGCGTCACGTCATTCAGGGGCTACTCCAAAAAGCAGGGGATAGGCGACCACTTGTTATGGCCTGGTTGGGGTCTGCTGTCCCTGGACAGATTGACAGCTGGAGCCAAAGCTAGAAGGAGGCTGAGGTTGCGGCTGGTGCACACGCCTCCTGCCTGGCCATCCCGCATTTGCCCTGCTCCGGATGACTGGTGCTGTACCCCAGAGGCATATGAAAATTACCTTAGACTCACACTTACTTGGGGTATGCCTGTGCTGAGCTCACCTCAGCTGCCCTGGCTTCCCCTGCCTCCTCCAGACATCCGGGCCTCTCTAGAGAGGCCACAGCCCAAAAGGAAGGACTCTAGCTCGAGTCCCACAGATCTGGGTTCACTTCTGACTCTGCCCACGACCAGCTATGTCACCTTGAGCAAATCATTGCCTTCACTGAGCTTCAGTTTCCTCGGCTTAAAATAGGGGTGACAAACGGTATCTTTTATGAGGATAACGGGAACTAATGCACATGCCATTATCAGCGGAGGGACTAGAACTCTGTGAGTCCTTGCAAAGGTGGGCGTTGTGATGGCAGTATTTATTCTGCTGTAAGCAGATCACGGCATCACTTGGTGTCCACCGTTCCTCTCAGAATGTGGGACAAGGGGCCTGTAAAGTGGGGATTTCTCCTGTGGGGCTGGTAAGAGGATTTCCTTTGTTGTGTATTGAGGACTCACTGGGAATCAAGCTTGCCTATAATCATCAGTTGTTTCTTGTCCTTAGTGAGACCTTGGATGAAAAAAGATCAGAGAATGAGATCTGGTAATCCTCTAAGAAGTGGGACCATGTGTCAGGGGAGCTCTGGGTAGGATGTGCTCACTTACGTTGAGAGACATCCTCAGAAGTCTGCCTGGAGGATGTGGGGCTGGAAGGATGAGGGCCACCTCCTTGGAGAGGATCCTGTGTTTGGAGCTGTACTTACTGCCCTTATGCTCAGGTGTTACGTACCTGCTAGATATCCTTGTTTCCCAGGTGGGGGTGGGGAGAGGTGTTGAATAAATGAATGAAAATGTGAATGGATGGATGGATGGATGGATGGATGGATGGATGGGCGAGAAGGCCTGAAAATCTGTGCCATTTTTGTGGAATGCATTCTGGGATTCTTTATGTTGATTGTGGTGAGCCAGCAAAGAAAAGTTTTTCAAAGTGATCAGACTTACAATTAATGGAATCAAAATAAAACGGGACTCCTACCTGTTACTCTGACATTCCAGCTCAGGTCACCATCATGACTTTTTTTCTGAGCTCTCTTGAGTCTTATCCATGACCATGCCTGTATCTTACCTGGTTGGGAGGGAGAGCTCAAGGATTCTCCTGCACATGGATTCCTCCCCTGCCCCCCAGGGCAGACCCTTGGGAAGGTAGAGGCAGGAAACTATGTGGTTTGAGGGTGAGGGAGGCGGGGTGCCCAGGGTAGAGATGAAGGGCTATCACCGTTGTCCAGGAAAGTGGGGCCTAGAATCTGGATGGGCCTGGGGCTTGAGGGGGTCAATGGGGCTAAGAGGCAGGTAGGGGCCTACATGCAGAGAGCTCTTGTGGGGGAAGGGCAGCTCCCACCCACTGAGGACCTGAGCGGATACCTGTTCTGCAAATAGGTGACTGACTGGGATCCTCCTACAGGCACTCTCAGAGTTGACTTCCAGGGATTCTCATGTGAGGCCTGGAGTTAATCGAGTCCCTTTTATATCTCTGGGCCTGTGTCCCGGAGGCCCCTCCCAGCTGCACAAGGGACAAGCCTTTCTTTCAGGGCTTTTCAAGAACTTGGGTGCCCAGGTTGCTGAGAACCACTTCAAGAACATGGTCTAGTCCTCATGTTCAAGGCATCACACTTCCCACTGCAGAAAGGAGTTAACATGGCAGGCCCAACCCTGCTATCCTTAGAAAGCCCAGCTTGTATTTTTGTACTTGGGTGGTACCTGGGAACTTGGCTGGTCAGCACTTCCTTACACTGATCTGGAACTTTCCTTAAATGAGGAAGGAGGCTTACTGTGCCTGGGGTGTTTGTGTCAGTGTGGTTTGTGATGAACACTTGGGTTCCTCCCAGGAATGTGGAATTTTGGTACAGGCTAGACAGAAGGAGTTTGTGTGACCAGTCCCCTCTAAAAACCTTGCTCTCAATAAGATTCCTAGGGCAGAGACATCACACAGGATACTCATCTTCCTCAGCGGGGAATGATTAAGCTCTTGGTGAGCCTGGTGGGAGGGAGAACTCATAGAAAATCTGCACAAGGATTCCTCCAGACTCTGCCTGTGTCTTTCCCCCGTGGGATCCAGCAGTATATCGTTACCATCCCGTCGTCATGAATCTTAGCTCTGAGCACAGCTCTGCGCTGAGTATTCTAGTAAATCTCTGAACAGGTTCCTGCGGCCCTGCCACCACCAGCTTCTAACTTCTGCTGGGCTACATGTGTCTGAGGATAAGAGGCCTGCCTGCAGTCCTGTCTGTACCCTCTTCTCTTCACCTGGGCCACACATGCCATGACGGCCCATCCTGCTTGATGGGGGCTGACAGTCTGATGGCACTGTGAGGTGAGACCAGGCAAAGCTTATCTCAAGGATGAAAGTAATAATAACAACAATGATAATAGCACTAGTGGAAGCTACCATTTATTGGCACTTTTCTAGGAAAAGGCTTTTTGGCCCCAGAATTCCGTATCCAGTAGTGGAGGCTCTGCCCTCTAGCAACATTTGATAAACTCGACCGTGACTTCCTCTCATCAGAGTCCAGTTAGGATCCTGTCAGGGAGACTGAGACCATAGTAGGGTGTTGTGCTTGCTGTGTTTCTACTGATTGTAACGGCAGAAGGCACTGGGATCCCCATGGCTGGGGACCATAGGAGACAAAATGAGGCTGTGAGAACCTGGTGGCTTGGAGTAGGCTTTGTGGGGCTGGGGCTCAGGTATCTGAGGAGGGACACTGCTCAAATGGTATTGGAATCAATGGCCACTGCCAAGGTGAAGGCTATTACCGGGTCAGGCTGCCCTGAACAAGAAATTTCCTCCTCCAGCCTTCTCATTTCTCCTTAGCGCCTCCACTGGTAAAACCTAGCAGGAATCCATGAGGCACAGGGGCACTGTAGTCTCCCATCCAAGCGCTGGCACCCCTTTGGTGCAGTCCACCCCTTTGGTAATGCAGCATACACACACACTTACACACGCATGCGCACGCACACACACACACACACACACACAAATTCACGTACACATTTGTGAACTTCTGTATGACTTGTGTGCTCCCCTAACAAGTTGCAATTGTCCTTGGTACAAATGACTGTGCTCTCTCCCCAGAAGGGGGAGACTCAGAAGCTTAACAGTTGCTGTATCCATACCTGGCAAAACTGATTCGTCTTTTAATTCAGTTATGATTTCACCTATCCATGCTGTAAAGGCTAAATTTTGAAGTTAATGACCACTAGTAATTCTGCTTTTAAAATATGGGAAGGAAGAGCAAAGAAAGATGAAAGTAGTTATTATGCATACATATAAAGAGGCAGGAAGGAAAATAAGCACAGCTGCTCTAGTTTGTGTTTCAGTAACCGGTCACAACTCCACAATTGATAAATACAATTCTTCCTTTTTTTTTTTTTTTTTTTTTTTGAGAGCATGAGTGAGCAAGAGGCAGAGAGAGAGAGAAAGAATCCCAGGAGGGGCAGAGAGAGAAGCAGGGCTCACTTGAAGCAGGGCTCAAGCTTACCCTACATGGGACTCAAACTCACAAACTGTAACATCATGACCTGAGCTAAAGTCAGATGCTTAACAATGGAGCCACCCAGGCACCCGATAAATATAGTGCTTTTCTCTTGCTGTCTTTCCCATATTCCCTTGCCTTCAACTAGTTGGGCTTTTTTACGGATGGGTGTTCCAAATCCTAATTCCTGAAGGTGTTAATCCGCAAGGGTCCTGTCTTTTTCGGTTATAGTAGTTTTCCGTTACCTTGGGGCAGATGTGGAAGTACCAAGAAGTGCTGCAGAGAATCCCGATTCCAGATAGACTTTCCTACCCTTCTGTGGAGTTAGGACACATTTCCCCTCGGCCAACAGGATCGATAATCCCAGCCCACCAGTGTTCTCTTAGTTCTAGGAGAGCCTCGTTGGCCAAGGAGCTGCCTCACCTTCCGGTTCAGCGGCATCATCGTTGTGACTGTGGTGGACATTCTTCCCTTGAGTTCTATGACTTCTGAACAGAAGAGATCACATCTACAAGGGTAGAAAGAGAAATTTTGTGAATGAATTATTCAGTGTAATGAGAAGAGCCACTTCATTTCTACCCTTTGATTCCAGACCCATATATTCTGGCTGTGGGGGAAATAATATCATGTATTGGTTACTAATCCACACTACATACCGCTCCCTGTAAGTCAGAATCCCAGCCTTTCTGGGCATTGTCTTAACAAATGCCCTAACTCTTAGTTTTCCACTCGCTCCCCCTACCCTGATCCTACCCTGCTATTTCTTCACGGTCTCTTTTGCTGGCTCCTTCTCTTCTCACCAGCCTCTGAATGTTGACTCATGTAGGCCTTATTCCCTGGTTCCCTTTTCTTCCATAGCTTTGCTCTGTCTCCAGGTGATCTCCTTAGTCTCAGGGCTTTAAATACCTTATATACAGGGAGGATTCCCAAATTTTTATCTCCATCCCTGCCTTCTCACCCTGAAATCCACACTGATAGACATAACCAACCCTCTACTCAAGAGCTCCATTTGGATTTCAGATAGGCTTCTTAAAACGAACACGTCCAAAACTGAGCTCTGGATTCCCCCTCCCCCTCCCCCTCCGTGTGCTGACGCACAGCCCTGCCCCTCCCCCGGGCTTCTCCATGTGAGTTACTGGTATAGATGGTCATATGTGCTTGTGCTCAGATCTATAATCTTGGGATTATCCTTGCTTTTCTTATACTCCACCTCCAAGCCCTCAGCAAGTGCTATCATCTTCATCTTCAAAATAAATCCAGAGTCTGACTAGCTCTTAGTCCTCTGCTGTTCCCCTCCACCCCTGCAAGACATCATTTCTTTTGTTTGAATCATTTATTACAACAGCCCCTGAACTGGTCTCCCACCCCTGCCTGTCAAGCATTTGTTCTCGACACAACAGCCAGAGTGATCCTTTAAGAATGCTTCTTCCTTGTACTTGTCCCCACCCAACATAATCTACGTTCATTTGTTTGTCACATTAAATTGTCTCCTTGCATTAGAACGTAAGCTCCAGGAGAGTATTGCTCTGTTCACTGCTGTCTTGGCAGCATCTAGAATACTCCTTGCCCTGTGGTAGGTTTTCAGTAGTTATTTGTCTAAGAAATAAGTGAATAAACACAACATCTTCTTCAGTCCTCACAATGACTCTCTGAGTGATTAAGTAACTTGACCGAATTCACTGAACTATTAAGTAGCAGATTCAGGATTTGAATTGTCTTTGGAGTCCAAAGTTATAGGTCTTAATGCTCTGGTAGACCATTCCTCATCTGTGTTTATTCCCAGCCTGCTTGGGCCCAAAGAGGATACCTCCCTAGGATCAGAAATGAAGGATGTAAATCTCTATTTATGGAGCTTTATTTTGTTTACTGGCAGGATACATTTCACAAGCCTGTGGTTGGTGTCTCCACTGGGTGAGATCCACCTCGCTCTTTAGCTACTGCTATTTCCACAGTAGACTCCTCTGGTTTCTAAATGGGCCACTCCCTCTGAGGGCCCTGTGTGGCAGAGACCTTGGAGGTTATGAGTATGCAGTCCTGTGGGCTGCCAGGGCAGAGGGCATTCCTGATTCCATATCCGTGTCCCTGGTGCACAGCTCAAGTTGTAGATAAAGCTGCTCAGGTCCTAAGGAATTCAGCTCAATGACCTCCAGACCTCAGGACGTGGGTGTCTAGATTGCCTCCCTGGAAAAGAATCTCAGCAGAAGAATTTTTATTTGAGGGCAAAGTAAATGTTTTATAAATTCAGGCTGACGTGTGTGAGAATGATTCTCCATTGGAGGGTTTCAGCTTTTCAACAGAGGCACAATTTGTCAATTTTGGTTTTACTTTTACAAGCACTATCTTTCCCGAAGTCTAAATTTGTGTGAGCACGAATGTACTAATGAAACATGACATTTTCCTCTATGAAATGCACCTTCTCCGGGGAAGGGTTTTAAAAGAGTTCATAAAACTTCTCATGGCATTTGGGAAAGCACATCATTATATCTGTAGATGTTTGGAGGCAGGACTGAAGCCCTCGTGGTGGAAAAGTACTCTGAGTAATTTAAACTATTAACATCAGAAGTCTAAACAGAATACAGAATTAGACAGGAGAAGTAAAGGGATACACACTCCCCACCCCCTTTCCAGATTCTGATAATGGACTGGCTTGCGAGTATAAGAAATTCCCATTATGGCAATAATCACAATTTAATTTTCAGGTTGACACAAACTTGACTCAGTTTTATCGGAAGCAGCCCAAAAGAACAATCTGTCTTTTAAACATCTGAGCCTGTAGATTGAGTCAAAATCCAAACCTCATGGTGTTCTTGAATCTTCATGTAATAGAAAATTGGCAATATTAATACTAATGTTTTTTGCTGTTAGGCTCCAAATTGCTTATTATCCAACTCTTTCTAAGGCTGAGGAGAAGGCTTTCCTAAGAAAAAAGAAAAATGTGGGGAGAACAGTTACATTTCAAAGCATTTTTGAAGAGCTGGAATCTTGAAAGGAGAAACTAATTAATAAAAAAGTCCTGTTAAAAGCGGGATTACTTTTGGAGAGCTAAGAATACATGCAGTTTAAAGTATTTTTAACAAAAGGCATTGTTGTAAGGTTTCTCTATCTGTCTGAAAGTGATTGAAGAGTATCCAGAAAAATCCCAAAGGCGGTGTTAGTCCATGGGGTTATAAGATAGCAAAAAAAAAAAAAAAAAAAAAAACCTCATTTTATTCATACGAATTTCAGTGTTAGAATATCTTTCAGACATCCTTAGGAGAAGATACTTCTTGGAAAACAAAGAAGATGAAAGGATATTGCTGCCCTCCCCTATTATTGTATTTTGCTGTGGTCTCTACCTGCCTCATATACTGTGGACAAGTAGACATTAAACATGATGATTAATCCATTCATACATTTGAGGGACCCCCCCATTCTCCTGGGGCCCGGTCATGGAATCTGGGCCTGGAAGGGGTTGTGTCTGGATGGGGAAGTCACCACGGGTGGCTGGGGCTTCAGCCATCCCAGCTGGTCCCAGAGCCTGTCAGATTTCCTGGGGCTTACTCTGGCGTTTTGCCAGGCCTTGAGGCCAGACAGCAGGGCTCCCCACTGTGGAAGCTGTTGGCAAATGTGGGTGGCTCCTTCTGCCCCTCTGTTGCCAGTTGAGATGCTCACTGAGATTCACTTAGATCAGGAGTGTCTTTTCACTGACACCCCCACTCAATTTTTGTGTATTTCTTGTTTTTATGCATTCCCAGTCCCGGCCAGTTTAGGGTGAGGGTGATGGGCTTCTTTTGCAAACCAGCCTCTAAGGGTCACGTCTCAGGTCCTGGGGATGAACGTGACAAAGGGCTCTCTATTGGCCCAGCAAAGGAGGTAGCTGAGACCCTCTTCTTCCTGTCACCAGGCTCTGCACAGGGCTGGACACTGACAGCAAACAGCTCTAATGTTGATACAACAAATCATCTCATGTGATCTTTAGCAACACCCCTGTGGGGCAATGGCATTAGCCTTCTTCAGATGGAAACACGGGATGGAGAGGTGAGCAACTTACCTGAGGTCCAGCATGAGCAGGAGGCCCAGTCTTTTCTGACCCACATGCTGTTACCGCCATCTGGGTTTCAGGGAATGAGAGGCTTTAGAATGGTGACTTCTGCTCACTCCTTCACGTAGTGATTGGGAGACGCTGACACAAATAACACCTTTGAGTGTGTGTCAATTTAAAATCATCCTTTTTCCATTTTTTTTTTTAATTTTTTTTTTTCAACGTTTATTTATTTTTGGGACAGAGAGAGACAGAGCATGAACGGGGGAGGGGCAGAGAGAGAGGGAGACACAGAATCAGAAACAGGGTCCAGGCTCTGAGCCATCAGCCCAGAGCCTGACGCGGGGCTCAAACTCACGGACCGCGAGATCGTGACCTGGCTGAAGTCGGACGCTTAACCGACTGCGCCACCCAGGCGCCCCCTTTTTCCATTTTAAATTATTCCATGTTGCTCTTTTCATTCTAAGCCCTTTGTCACATTAGAGCTTTTGTGCAAGCGGTTCCTTCTGCCCTAATGCTTTTCCTTTAGAACTCATGGAAAGAACCTGCTAATCATTCATTGCTTGGAGAGGCTTTCCTGGACCCCCTAGTCGGACCTACTCCCCCAGGTACCGTCACATCCCTGTTTGATTTTTTTCATAGGACTCACAGCCTGATTTTTTAAAAAACATGTTTTAATGTGTATTTGTTTTTGAGAGAGAGAGAGAAAGTGAGTGCATGAGTGGGAGATGGGCAGAGAAAGAGGGAGACACAGAATCTGAAGCAGGTTCCAGGCTCCCAGCTGTCAACACAGAGCCTAACGCTGGACTCAAACTCCCAAACCGTGAAACCGTGACCGGAGCTGAAGTTGGACACTTAACCGACCAAGCCACCCAGGCACCCCTCGCAGCCTGAGTCTTAGGTTTGCGGCCTCATTGTCTGCGTCAGACCAGAACGCAGCCTCCAGAAGGGCTTGCTCACTGCAGTAAGCCAGCTACCTAGACTAGTGCCTGAAACATGCCACGGGCTCCATAAATGTGTATTGACTAGATTTCTTGGCTAAATTAATGAATATGTGATTCTAATGAGAAATCCACCAGCTCACGTCCAGAAGAATAGTCCCTTTTCTCCCCTGATGCCTATGAGCACGTTCCCTGTTCTTTACCCACGCGACTCATGTAATTTCTCTAAGTGTGTTCAGTTTGCACTTGTTGAGCACCGTGTGCCAGACTTGGCATTCTGGTGTATACCATCTGTGACCTCCAGGCAGCTGAAGGAGAAAGGTCTCTGCTATTTCACACCCATGAGGCTCCTTGGTCTTTACTGCTTCCTTCTCCATGTGTTTTGTCAAGATTTCTCTTGTCTTAATGGGATCTGTATTAATAGAGTTTTGCTCTCCTTATTTATTGCAGTATATGCAGGACTTTTTCCTTACTTTATGTATGAGGTGGGTCCTTACGGTTGCCAGTGGTAGTAGAAATGATAACACTATGGCACCCTTTTATCTGAAGGCCAGAACTGCAGTGACCTCCACCATTAAAAAGATAGCTGAAAGCTTTGAAGTGCGCGAGGGAAAATATCTCATGGAGGACAAATTATCGTTATGCAGCTGATTCATTTACTTAGTGGCAAGGCAGAACATTCCTGAGTATCAGGACAGTGTGTGTGCTGGAAGGTAGTAGGATAGAAGCAGGAGTCCATGGACATCAATGTGCAAGCCTTTCACTCACAGAGACAGCTGGAAGGCCCTCACGGTAGAGCCACCGGGAGCTCTGGGGCCATCACCACCCATCCCCCAACAACATCCATCCGTTGTTGCTGTATCACTGTCTTGCACTGTTATTACTGCTATAGTGATTATAAAAGTTTTATTAGGTTCCTAACGCTGTTATTGAGACAAAAGCAAGAACTGCATGGTAGAAAAATTATAGTGAAAGCACAAATAGACCAGAAAGTTCTGGCACGGAGAGGAACTTGGGAGTTTGAATCTCACCCACCGTGTTTTGTTACTGCCTTTGTCCCTCTCTTCCAGCCCTTATCAAACTTGGCCTTGAATTACGGCCCCTTTTACTTATATCTTCCTCTCTTACTAGATTGCAAGTCCTGGAGGCAGAGAGGATGTTTTATTTATTTCCTGGCCATAGCTCTGTGCACATAATAGGCCTTAGATAAGCATTTGTTGATTTGCATGGAATTAAAGTTTGGTATCTGGAAAAGTCACTTAAATTGGAGAATTCAGCGTGGAGGTTGATGAGTTGAATTTGAATTCCCAGTGGCTGATGGACCTCTTGAGATATCAAATTAAGGGCCTCCGTTGGTTGATCAGGTGATCTTGGTGACTTGAGTTGAAGAGGCTCAAGTGGCAGGAATGCTGAGAAGCTGTGCTAATTTTAGAGGAGGAAGACCCAGCTGTGTGCAGACACTAGGGTGGCTGAGGTGGGAGGAGACACCCCAACCATGGGAGGGACCCCTCGTTGCACGAACAGTTCAGGACTGCTTAGCTGCCCAGTGCCTTGTTGAGCCTCCTGAAGCACAGACAGAAGATGCTGGAGGGACCCCTCCACTGCTTCCCCCCCCACCCCTGCCCACTGCCCCACGCTTATGGCCAGGCTGGTAGGGTCTGCTCTGAGCCCGTTCTGCCAGACACCTTCAGACGGGAGGCAGAAGCCCGGCTCTCCTCCACTCTGCCTAGATGCTTTGCCTAGCAGCATTCTCTGCTGGGTGCATAGCTGAGTTCTGTGGCAAGAGGGAGGGAATGTGGCACATCGTACCTTTCTCTTATGTTCTCTCTCCTGCAACTGACACACATTGCTTCCACCTGAGCATTTATTTATGTATTATTATTTTTATTGTTTATTTATTTTTGAAGGAGAGAGAGCATGAGCAGCGGAGGGGAAGAGAGAGAGGGAGGCAGAATCTGAAGCCGGCTCCAGGTTCTGAGCTGTCAGCCCAGAGACCGATGTCAAGCTCGAACTCACAAACCATGAGATCATGACCTGAGCCAAGGTCAGATGCTTGATTGAGCCACCCAGTCACCCCTCCACCTGAGTTTTGTTGTCCAAATCAGGTCCCAAGATTTCAGTCCCACGAAGTGCTTAGAAAGAGGATGGGAACAGGAAAACAGATGGCTAAAAAGCCATTTGCAATACCTGTATGAGCTTAGATAGCTATGAAACTTGCTCTAAACCTTAGTGTTATCTGTGTTAGTATTTTAGTCTTCCCTAAAATAGGGATAATAACAGCACCCATCTCCTAGGTTGTTGTGAGGACTTCAAAAGATGATGCATGTGTATCAGTAACCTAGTGCTGTGTAACAAACAGTGGTGGCTTAAACAAGCATTTATTTAGCTCACAGTTTGACAATCCAGACAGGGTTCATCTAGACAGTTTTTCAGGTCTTAGTCTGACTGTCTCCAGTTTGTGTGATTAACTGTAGGTCATCCTGGTGACTGTTTCTGGAGGTTGTCTGACTGTCAGCTGGGGGTCCCCAGCCATCTTTCATGAGGTATTTCATTCTTCAGCAGGCTAGCCCAGGTTTATTTTCCTGGTGCATTCAGGCAACCAAGAAAGAGAGCAAAAGAAAAGAAGGAGTCTTGAAGCCAAGGCTTGGAACTAGCACACCAATCACGTCTTCTACATCTTATCAGCCAGCAGTGCACGTTCACAAAATTGACCCAGAATGAAAGTGTGTGGATATGGGTGCCACATCTTGGACAGAGCTGTAAACCCACACTAAAAAGCTTGTGGAGACAGAGTTGGGGCCATTCATGCAATCAGTCTACCAAAGTCTGCCCTCTGGTCAAAATTACTCACATCCTTTTTACATGCAAAATAGACTCATTCCCTTTGTTATCTAGTTAGGTCATAATGCTCAAAATCCAGGATCTTATAATCTACATAAACCCCAGATATTGCACTTAAAATATGGAGACCTAATGAACAAAAAAGACAAGTGATCTTTCTCTCACATCCCCAACATACAGTGATAGAACAGGGACAGCATAATAGGATGGCATAATGGCCATTAATGTTCCCATTCAAAACAGAGTAGCTACTAATCCACAATCATTCTGAAATCCTTCTGGGCAGTAAAGTTGCCTGGGTTCTCCAATCTGGGGCAGGGAGTGTTCCTTGATTTGGCCATGATTCTTTGCTCTGTGAAAATGTTGCCCCAGTTCATTGTTTTCCATAGCTCTTGGCTTTACCGTTTGGACCCATGGCTATGCTCTCTGAGGCATGCTTTCTTTTCTATCACACTCCAAAAAGGTCTGTGTTGGTAGCTCAGAAGTTTCCTTAGCCTGTGTCCTGGGCAGTGAAGGTCAGGGATACAGAAGACTTTTTGCGTTTGGAATAGCCTTACTTCCTATTGGCCCAGGCTCACAGCACTTTAGTGGTACAGCTCATGTTAACAACATTATGGAGTATCTATATATTTTATGATAGCAATCTTCACACTGAAGAGCCACACTCATAATTATCTCAGTGTATACCTCTCTTTCTAGAGTTACTGCTGTGTTGAGATTAGGCTTCTGTAGGATCTTGCCGTTAAGCTTCCTAGAGCCCATTTTTTCATCTGGAAAACTCTACTGGGATGTGTGCTTATTCTTTCACATGTTGTAACAAAAGATCTTATAGCTGCACACTGATTTGACCTATGGCCCCAAGCTTCATTATTTTTAATGGCTTTATTGAGGAACACTTGACATACAGTAAAGTGCACATATTTAAAAACGTAAGTTTTGACATATGTGTATGCCTGTGACATCATTACACCAATGACGATAATGAATGTATGCATGATACCCAAAAACTTTTTTGGGGACCATATGTATTACCTTCCTGTCCACCCCCTGCCCCATCCTATGCAAATACTTTCTGCTCTCTGCCATTGAGGTTTGTGTTGAGCAAATAGCTTACAGTTGCATTTCCTAGGCTTTTCATTTCAAACAGAATCATATAGTTCGTAGAACTTTTTGTTTTGTTTAGATTCTTTTGCTTTAGCATATTCATTTCGGGATCATCCATATTGCTGCATTTATCAATACTTTATTCCTTTTTATTGCTGAATGGTATTCCATTGCATGGATATAGCAAAATTTGTTCATTCGATCAACTATTGACAAATATTTTGGTTGGGTCCAGGTTGGGACCATTACCTATAGAGCTGCAATGAATATTGAAGTACAAGTCTTTTATTTCTCCTGGCTAAATGCCTAGGAGTGGTGTGGCTGGGACACGTGATAGGTATATTTTTTAATTTCTTTGTTTTTGATTTTTAGAGAGATAGTGCACCAGCATATGTACAAGTGGGGGAGGGACAGAGGGAGGGAGAAAGAGAATCTTAAGCAGGCTCCATGTTGTCAATGTGGAGCCTGATGCAGGGATTGATTCCATGACCCTGGAGTCATGACCTGAGCTGAAATCAAGAGTCAGATGTTTAACTGACTGAGCCACTCAGACACCCCTGAATTTTTAAAAAACTTCCAAACTTCCAGCTCTTTTTCCAAAAGAGCTGTATAAGTTAACATTTTTCACTGTAGCTAAGAGTTCCAGTGACTCTCCATCCTCCCTGGCCCTCAGTATGGCAGTCTTGTAAATTATAGTCATGCTTCACGTGTGTAATGTATCTCACTGTGGTTTTCATTTGCATTTCCCTAATGGCTAAAGATGTTGAATATTTTTTTCAAATGCTTAATTGCCATCCCTGTATCGTCTTCCAGATGATGTCGGGTCAGATTTGTGCCCATTTTAAAGTTAAATTGTTTGAGAGTTTGTACTGAGCATTCTTTATATATTGTGGATACAAGTTCTTTATAAGATACATGATTTCCATGTTCCCTCCCAGTCTGTGACTTGTCTTTTAATAGTGTTTTAGAAGAACAGAAACTCTTAATTTTGAAGGAATCCAATTTTTGTCAATTTGTTCTTTTAAGAGTCATATGTTTACCATTGTATCTATGATCTTTACCCAAGGTCATGGAGGTTTTGTGCTGTGATTTCTACTAGAAATTTTGTAGCTTTAGGTTTTATATTTATAGGTCTGCTATGCACCTGGCTTAAATTTTTCTGTACGGTGCAAAGTATGGACCAAAGTTCTTTTTATTTTTATTGGTTGAATAATGTCACGTGATATCCAATTGCTCGATTTCATTTGCACACAGACTACCCCTCCCCCGATGAATTGCTTTTGCACTATTGTCAAAAATCAATTCACTGGCAAGAGCACTTCTTGACAAGGACTTCTGGAGATCTACTCCTCCACAAAAGCCATGAGAATGCTGGTAAAAATTGTCAAAATTAACTCTTTCTGAACTCTGGAAAGCAGCCAAAGGCTTGGAGCGATATGAGGTGTATTTATTAAAGAAGAACAGCCAAATCTCAGTAAATAATAGCCTTTGCTGCATTTTACCTTACTCTATCCCCATCTCCTTCTTCTTCTGTTTCCATCTCAGCCCTCAGAAGCAGGACTGAAGCCCTAGCTTCAGTTACTAGGGACCTTAGATGGAGACTGGGTGCCTGGCCGAAGAGAGCACCCAGGTCCTTCCTCCATACTTGGGCACCTTGGGGCTGTATGTTTAGCTGGAACACAGGGACCTTGTGGGCTGCGGCAGGGAGGGGGCCTGAGGGTGGGCTGGACCTAGGTCTTGTGCAACTAGATATATCAGGCCTGTAAGTGAGCCTTTATCAGGGAGGTGAATGGGAAGCTTTTTTTGACTGTTAACTGAGAGAAGAGAAGCTCAGCCCAGTACTTCAGAGTCCCTCTGTGTGTAATGGGGAGATCAGCCTGGGGCATGGAGTGGATGGGGTTCTAGTCCCAGGAATACCTAGGCTTTCTCTGACACAGGCTGGTGAAATCAGATCCTCAGAATTATTGCTTGATCTGGAGATGATCTCTTTTGGACTTGTCTTGGTATTGTCAAAGTGTGAGGGTGGGTACTTGAGATAACACAATAACAGGAACCTTTACATCTTCCCGAGGCCCTGTAGGAACCCGGCTGAAGAGAGGCAGGGGGACCAAGTGGGTCCTCCTCTGTGCCCCAGGCTGGAGCTGCTCAGAGGGCAAGACATGCTGCAGCCCTTCCTGATGCCATACCACTGCAGACTGTCACATCCCTCCTGTGAAATCACAAAAGCATAGTCCTCCTGAGTACTTTGGTTTTCAGTAGAAACAGGCCAGGGCTGTGAGGAAGACCTCAGAGAGGATGAGAATCTTGGGTGCAGGTTGGCTGCCTGGAGCCTCACTTCCCATACTCAGCCTCTGATTTGGGGTCCCCTCTTGCCTCCCCCAACACTTGCCAGAAAGAACCAAGTGGCCAACCCTCCTCCCCAGGAATGGGTATTTAGAAGAGGAGCCAGAGAAGGGTCAGCAGTGTCTAGCCCTAGGGGGTGACCTTAGGCTATTGAAGAAGCCCTTTCAGAAAAGAGATTTTTTTTGGTGCTCTTTAAATCCTATCAGGAAAGCATCCAGTTATGCCACCTATATGACTCTCTAATTATTAAAATATCCTGAATTGTGATGCTAATAGCAAATTTGTTAAATGGAAATGAATTCTTAATGTCATAATTTGTCTTTTGCTTTTCATCTGATTCATTTTCTTTCTAGATGTCATTTCCTAAGAGCAAATGAAACTTGGAAATATTTCTTGCCCTTTCTGTTGGAAACATATTTAGTAAGACTTCATTCCATCTTGGAATTTAGGGGGTCTTGTCTGAGGGCAGCCTGCCTGATGGGCTGGTGCTCATTTGTTTTGGTGTCAGCTGATGCCACCCCCAACAGTCACAGCCTCATCTCCAGCGTGATGATGCCATGGGCAGAGCTGGATGTCAGCCAAGAGGGGACCCAAGCGTCCCCAGGCCCATCCGGTCTTCAGTTGCTCATGAGGCCATGTTAGCCAGACCTGTATGTTAGAAGGGCTTGCACAGCCCTAGCCACTCAGGCCTTTCCTGCATGTTTCGGCAGGTCCCTGGGCATACCTCATGGACTTCCAGACCAGTTCACGCCTGCAGTTTGCTGAGCCTGAAGGAGACAGAGTTGTGTGGCATTTACAGCAGAGGAGAGAAGCTGCTTCTGTCTTCTTCATGCACCCGTCTGCAGGAACAGGTGTGCCAGCACTTAGTGAAACAAATCTACATCTTTAGTTACAGCCCTCTCCTGGTCAGACAAAGGAGTTGGAGAAGGGTCTGATTTCCATGGTATCCACACGTCTCTATACAGAATCACTTCTACCCTCTGACACTTGTAGCTCTTTGTTCCCACAGGATAAGTGGCCTTGCAGGGAGTCCCTCAGTCCCTGATGTGACAGGCTTGTGCTGATCCCTCCCCCAATGAATGAAGGTGCCTGCAGTGACTGACCCTGTGCAGTGAGCCCGGCTCAGGAGCAAATTCCATGATGTAGCACTCAGCCCATAAATACATTCACATGTTGAAAATATTCCTTAAAGTTAGATCAAGTTAGGACAGCTTTGCCTAGTGCTGACACACGGAGCCTCTTGGCCACTCACTGGTTCACTCAACACAAATATGAAAGTGAGATGAGCTGTCAGGCATGAGAGGTGAAATGAGGCCCCGATTAATCTGGACATATTGATTCACAACTGAATAGAATTTTGTTCATTCATTCAACAAATATTTATTAAGTATCTACTGTGTTTCAGGCACTCTTCTAAGTGAGTGCACATAGAAGTGAGCAAAAAAGATAAAAATCTCTGCCCTCCCCTGTGTGTGGGGAGGTTATATTCTAGAAGGAAAAATAAGAAACATGTGCAATATAAAGCATGTCAGTTGATGATGAGTAATATGAAGAAAGATGCAGCGGGGAAGGGAGGAGGGCTGGGAACGAGGATGTTGGACCTAGAAGTAGTCAGGATGACATTGGAACAGAGACGTTGTGAGGAAAGAGAACCTTGCAGATACCTGGGCAAGAGTGCTCCAAGTAGAGGAACAGCCAGTGCAAACGTCCTGAGGTGGAAATAGGCCTGGTGAGCTGGAGGAGCAAACTTGCTCATCTGAGCTGAGTTGAGGAGACCTATAGGGGATGAGGTTGTAGAGAATTTTATGGGCCATTTTAAGGACTTTGCTTTGATGCTGGGTGACGTCAGAAGCCATAGGAGGTTTAGAGCACTGAGGAGACATGATCCTCTCTATGTTTTAATAGGACCATTCTGGCTGTGGTGTTAAAACGAGACTGTAGGAGGACAAGGTCAGACTCAGGGAGAAAGAAGTCCATCACAAAAATTTAGGCAGGTGATGATGGTGGCTTGGACTAGGGTAATAATGATGGAAGTGGTAACAAAAGGTTACATTCTGGACATATTTTTGAAGGTAGGGCCCACAGAGCTTACCTGATGGGTTGAAAGTGGAATGTGAGAGTAAGAGCAGAATCAAGGGTGACTGCAAGGCTTTTGCCCTGAGAAACCAGAATCACAGTGCTGCCCTTCACTGAGATGGAGGAGTGGGGGGAGGAGCAGGGTTGCAGCCCCTCAGGAACTAGGTTTTGGACATGCTCAGTTTGCAATGCCTAGGAGATAACCTAGCACAGATACTAAATAGACAATTGGCTATGTCAGTGGAGAACTCAGGGGTGGAGATGGGCATTTGGGAATCTTTAGCACTTTGATGGTCTTCATGGCCAGGGACCACAATAGATTAGAATTCAGATCCCAGGGAAATAATGATTTTTTAAAAATACAATTCTACCCATGTTTTCAGCAAGGAAAGGGAAGCACTAAAGAAATGCTTTTCAGGAGTGCCTGGGTGGCTCGGTCAGTTAAGCGTCTGACTCGTGGTTTTGGCTCAGGTCATGATGTCGGGGTGTGTGGGATCCAGCTTTGAGTTAGGCTCTGCGCTGACAGCACTAAGCCTGCTTGGGATTCTCTCTCTCCCTCTCTCCCTGCCCCTCCCAACTCGTGCTGAGACTCGTGTCTCTCAAAATAAATAAGTAAAACTTAAAAAAAAAAAAAAAAGAAACGGTTTTCAGGATGGGAACAACTCTCTTAAATTGTGTTCTGTTTCTTTGTTCAGCTGTGTGTTTTCATTCTGAATACAAGGGAAAAAAGTTTTCACTGTTAGGGAAGGGAGATTAGCATGGAATTGCTTCAAAATCCAATTCAAACTGTGATCCCCACCTGAGGTGTTTCAGAGAGGAGAACAGCCCAGGAAAACAGGGCATTGCAGGAGAAGGCTCTTCTGTGCAGGTACGAAAGGGGGAAATGGTGCTTAGAGCTACCAGGGTTCTGGAAATAACTTTTTTTTTTCTCAAACTGAACAGTTGAGAAGAAGCTTTTAACATTTTAAATATCCCTTAACAATGGATATTTATTTCTGTGAAGTGATTTACATATAATTATAATACCTACAGGTTTTAAGGGGAAAATACATCTTATTCTGAGCTATAGAAATAGAGTGTTGGAGGCTTTTCAGGGAATAGAGAACAATAAAATAGAAGGGAAAATGTCAGAGTTCACTTTCTTTTATAATTCATTATTTTGAAGGCTCCCAAATACATTTTTTAAAAGTAGTTATGGGGACACAAGTCTATATTTTCCATCAATTTCCTAATTAAACAGGATTTGGAAAGAAAAGTGTTTTGTTCGCTGATAGGATTCTTTACATTGAAGATACTATAACGTGAGTTTTATAATAGTGTAATATAATATCTGAGCAACTTGACTGGTTCACTTGCAGATAAGATTCTGCTGCATCTTACAAGCTATTCCTTTAGTGATTTATCTTTTTTTTTAATTGGTGAGAAATACAACATGTAGAATGGTTTCTTATAAAACCAAACATAGTCTTGCCATATAATCCAGCAACCACACTCCTTAGTAGTTGCCCAAAGGAGTTGAAAACTTATGTCCGCACAAAAATATGCACACAAATGTTTACAGAAGCTTTATCCAGAATTAGTAAAATGTGAATGAAAGAAACCAAGATGTCCTTCAGCAGGTGAATGAATATATAAACCATGGTACGTCCAGGCAACAGAAGATTACTCAGCACTAAAAAGAAATGAACAATCAGGCCATAAAAAGACACGGAGGAATCTGAAATACATATTACTGAAATATGAAAAGATTACACCTGCATGATCCCAACTACATGACATTCTAAAAAAGGCAAAACTATAGATCATTGGCTGCCAGGAGCAGGGGGGAAACCAGTAAGTGGAACACAGAGGATTTTTAAGGGCAATGAGAATACTTTGTGTGATACCATAATGATGGATATAGTCACGATACATTTGTCAAAACTCATAGGATGTACAACATCAAGAGTGAGCCCTAATGTGAGCTGTGCACTTGGGGTGATCATGATGTATCAATGTGGGTTCATCAATTGTAACAAAGGTACTTCTTTGATGGGGGGTGTTGATAATGGGGGAGATGATGCATGTGCGGGGGCAGGGGGTATATGGGAAATTTCTATCTTCCCTTCACTTTGGCTCTGAACCTAAAACTGTCATGAAAAAATAAAGTCTTAAAAAAAAAGGACGGAAGGGAGAAGAAAGGAAGGAGTGAAGAGAAGAAGAGAAGGAAGGAGGAATTCTTTATTCCTTCTCCTCTTCCTGCTATGACAAGATAAAAGGGGATAGGGTTGATTTCTGAGTCACCATGAAATGTGGCCTGACCCACCTCATTGGAACCCTGATGTGAATGAGAAATAAATTTTGTTGGGTTCAGCCACTGAGATTTAAGGGTTTAGGTATTACTGCAGCATAGCAGAGCCTATCCTAACTAATACAATTCTTTTCTCAAAGCTATTCTCACACTTTGTGGAGTCTTAGGCAGTGGTGTGGTCTGGTTCCAAGAGAGCATATGCTTCAGAGAGGGGCCTCCTGTGACTCCATTTGGGCCATCACAACACTGTTGGTGGCAAGATTTCCTGAGTGGTAGTTACCAGATGGGTGTTAGAGTCAGCCTCTTCGCTCTGGCCAGGTGGGTGCATGGATATGCTGATGAGATTTAGTTTTCATCCTTTGCATGGAATTGAAGTGGTCTCAATCCCTAATCAAGGAGACATGATCTTCCGTAGAAAGAACAACATCTCATACAAAATTGTGTGTTTTGGGCCATCTTTCATCTACCCTTGAAGTGATTCATGACTCTCTAAGCTAATAAAACACCTTGCTGAAATAAAACGATCTGTCCAAGCAAATAAAAACTCTGACAGAGTTACTGGATGGCATTTCCTAGGGAGCTATAACTATGATAGCTAGTTCATTGAGAACTAAGTGGAAAACCCAAACACTGACAAAGCTGCAAAGGAGAAATGGATCCCCACTGGGGGGAGTCTGTGCCAGGAAGCACTCTGAGGTCATAAAATATATGGACTCTCAGTGTGAGAGGACTTCAAGCAGGCACCCGGGCTGGCTTCTTGCCTTGGGCATGCCACAGCCATTATTCACCAGGCTTCACATGTTTACAGAGCATTCCTTTTGCATCCACCTTGTGCCAGGCTCTGTGGGGCCGAGGGAACAGAGGAGGCTGTATCTCTCTTAACAGGATGCCTGTAGATCTGCTGGGGAGGTGACATTTATTTGGAGACACAGTGAACCACAGAAGGGTTAATGGGCTCAGCAAAGCAGAGACATACTAATGAAGTTAAAAAATTAAAAGGGAGCTGCACTTTAATGAAAAGATCAGGGTCACCCACCTCCAGTGTCCTCATTGTCAGTATCATCTTCTCGGAGTGGGATGGGGGACCCTTGATTGGGACCCCTTACAGATTCTCAACAGATGGTCATTTGATCTATGCTCACATATTTCCAGTGTCTGGGAAATTATTACCTGTCAAAGCAGGTGTGTTGGACAATTCTTTATATTGAGTTGAAAACTGCTTTCATCTAACTTCTACCTACAGATATAAGACCTGCCCTCAGGATTAATATAGTGCGAGTCTAATCTATTTCCCAAACAACAGTCCTGCAGATATTTGCTCCCAGCAACCAGGCCATGTCTCCCCACGCATACGCATGACTCCACACACCTTCTCTCCGGGCTGAGCTCCCTGCTTTATTCAGAAATGCAACCTGGCTTCCAGACCCCTCAGCTCTGATGGCCTCTCTGGCTTGTGTGGGCTGTTAGAGGCCCTGGTGGGAGTACTGCTGCTTACATTTACCTTGGTTGCCCTGCTGACTCTCGCCCACAGCAGGTGCTAGAGTACTTGAGGCTTGAACAGTTTTACTGCTTAAACTTGTCTATTGCAGAGTGAAGCTCCTGGCAAACTCCCCTTTCTGAACTAACTCCTCCATTGTTCAAGCATGACAGAAAGGCAGGCCATGCTATTAACACCACCTGTGTGACAGCTAAGCCCACTTTCCTCCTGCCAGTAATACAGCTAAGGCCTGTGTTAACATTTCTGTTCTCAAGTGAGGAAAGCTGTTCTCTTGGCCCAATGGAAGGGTATTGGTGAAGGATATTGATATCTTTTTTTTTTTCATTCACTTACTTATTTTGAGAGAGGTGGGGAGAGAGAACAAAAGAAAGAGAGAGAATCCCAAGCAAGCTCCACTGTCATGGAGACTGAACCCACGAACTGTGAGATCATGACCTGAGCAGAAACCAAGTCAGACGCTTAACCAACTGGGCCACGCAGGCGCCCCAAGGATATGAATATCTTTAAAAATATTTTTTTAATAGTTTAAGTCTCACAAGAATTTGTAAAACTAATGCATAGATCTCACATGCATCCTTCATGCAGCTTCCTCCAGTGATAATTATGCTACCATTCTGCAATGTCAAAACCAGAAAAATGGTATTGGCATTTATAACTCAGTTACAGACCTTCCCGGGATTTTACCGGCAATCCTGTATGTGTGTGTGTGTGTGTGCGTGTGTGTGTTTGTGTGTAGTTCTGTGATGTTTTATCACATGTGTAGATTGAATAACTTACCACAACCAGGTACAACACTGTTCCGCACACCAAAGAAGCTCTCATATTACCCCCTAGATATCACATCCTTCCCCTAAACCTAACCCCTGGCAACCTCTGATCTGGTCTCTATCACCATAATTCTGTCACTTTGAGAGTGCTATGTCAGTGAAATCATAGGGTATGTAAGCCTTTGAGATTGCCTTTTTTTCCCTACTCGGCATAATGCCCATGGGTATCTTTTGCTTACATGTACTCATGATCATAAAGAATTGTCTGGTTTCATATTCTTGTTTTGCACAATGTGACAAGGCCGCCTCAGTGTGTACAGTTAAATAAATAAGCCATTGAGTTGAGAGTGGGAGAGTGCCTCGTGCCCCCACAGCCGGTACCTTGAGCATTGGTAGCATGAGCTGGGTGATCCCATGAGGCTCTCCTGGCTGGGCCTTGCAGGGCTCCCCTGGGCTCTGGGACAGTGAATGACATAACCCAAACTTCTGCCTCTCTCTACTGTCTCTGTCCTTTAAAATGGTAACGGTGTTCATGGCCCGAACATTTCAGTATTTTAAAAAGGCAGGCATAAAAATCAAGAATAATTAAACTTGTCAACCTATATGTTTTTTTCAGGGAAGCATTTTAGCAGGGACAATGGGCTGTCATATTTCTAACTCCATGGTACATGCCTTCAAAGGGGGTCTGTATTCTAAAATTGTCTGATCTAGAGAAAAGTTGTACAAATTCAGTTTCTAACCTGACTTTGTTAAACTCAGAAGTGATTAGCCTTGGAGTAAAAATACACAAAACGATTTAGCAAATAATAATATCACTGCTGAGTGTTCCCAGTGTAGATGAAAAAGTAAGGTGTGTAAAAATTGAGGATTAGATAGAAAAGAGAAATGCTCATGTTTTAGGAATGTAAATAATTGTTTAGTGAGCTTATCTGTTTACAGCATTGCACTCTATGAAGAATTTGTTTTTCCCCACCTTTTGAGAAATCTGGCAAGTTTAATGGAATGCAAATTTTCTAAAGCAATCCTCAAAAAGTACATATTTCTTGGCTATAGATCAGCTAATGTGTTTCATAGGTGAATCAAAGTAAAAATCAAGGCATTTTATAGATATGATCAAACATATGTATATGATCAAACAAACAACATAGATTCTGGAGATACAATTATTTTTTAAATTCAACAAACATTTACCGAATGCCTACTTTGTGAAATGCCTGTCTGCTAGGCATCCAATAAATATTTGTTGAACAAATGAATGAACACACAAGGACAAGTTAATAAGAATGCGACTAGATATCTTGGATTTTTAAATGAGGCAAGCGATGGCAACTTCAGGATAACACAGGAGTCCTTAAAGAATGTGTTGTGATCCACATACTTAATCACAAAGTTATCTTTATGAACTAGAGCTTTTTGTATTTTGTTCAAACCGATTTTAAGAAAATGATTAGTAAGTAGTATGGGTTAGGTGTTCGGAATCCACTGGAAGCCACTTTGCATGCTTTCTCACCAGAGAAAACAGTGATGCTACCTCTTTTGTTGGTATGTCCAAGTTGGGCTTGAATAATAGTGCTAACTTCAGGGGTGTTCCCCAGGTCACAGTGACAGTAAAGGATGAAATCAGGGTTTGCATACAGGTGCTCGTCTCCAAAGCAGCATCTCATACCCTCCTCTACCATTCCTATTCTTTTCTGCTCCTGTTTGTTCAGTGACGCCAGTGTGGATTGCATTTGAGGTGGGCCTCAATGGATTTGCTGTAGCTCCTCGGAAACAATAATAGCTCCTTCTTTTCCATCAAAGATTTACCCCCTCAGACTCCTCCTTTGATCAGTCTAAATTAGTGAGTGCGATTGGGGATAAAGAAAATTAAGATCGCAAGCAGATATGGAGGCAGGTGAAGCGGAGAAGTAGGAGGGCCTCGGGACCCAAGTGGTCACATTGACATCAGTTTGCCCTTACCCACTGACACAGCCTGGGGAGATGGGACAGGGTGGGGACCTTGTGAATTTTGGGTTTGTGTACTGAGAAAATGGGCTGTTGCAAGTGGCTCTATGCCAATGCAAGTCCTGTGCCCTTGACCACACCTTGACGCACAGGATGCAGAAGACCAGTGGCCAGCAGCATGGCAGCAGTGAAGGCCAGCCTCTGCTCTTGGCACCCACTGGCAAAGGAGTTCAATCCTTCCAACCTCAGCTTAGACATCACTTCATATGGAAGGATTTGCCTTACTGGATATTCCTGAGGTGCTCTGTCTTCCCCTGCTCTCTTGTCATTACTTTTTAAACCATCTATGTTGACTGTGAGTTCTAGGAGGGCAAGGAGACCATCTGCTTGTTCACAGCTTTGTATTCAAGCATAAAAGTGGGCCTAGGGGCACCTCGGTGTCTCAGTGTGTTAAACCTCTGACTCTTGGTTCCAGCTCAGGTCACGATCTCACAGTTTGTGAGTTTGAGTCCCATATCAGTCTCTGTGCTGACAGTGTGGAGCCTGCTTGGGATTCTGTCCCTTTCCCTCTCTCTGCCCCTCCTGCATTCTGTCTCTCTCAAAATAAATAAGTAAACTTAAAACAAAAAAGAGGGCCTAGAACAGTGTAACTTCTTAGTTAATAATCATGAAATAAGCTGTAATGTTTTCCCAAGCAAGGGAAGAAATAAATGTTCTGGAGACATTTCATTTACAAGGAGCAAATGAAACCTGGAGCTTCTCTTGCTCTCTCAATTTGAACATATTGGGTATGTAGGACTCCTGGCTTTATTCCCTCAGACCCTCATTCTTTTTATGGATTTTATCTGTTTTTCTCTCTCTCTCTCTCTCTCTCTTTTTTTTTCCCTGTTCCTTGCTAACCTCTTGCTCCTTCATTTATTCCCTTCCTTTTACCCTTCCATCTCTCCATGTCTTTGGTTTGATTTTGTCTATTTCTCTGAAATTCTTTTTCTGGAGTATAAACATACATACTGATAGCTTAAGAAATTGATAAGGGATGAAGCTATTGTTCTTAACAACTTAGGAACAACTACTAGGACAATAAAAACAAAATGTATAATTTTCACACCAGCTGAAGAAAATTACATCCACCCAGCAGAATATACACAAAGTAAAGGAGAAAAAAAGCAGGTATGTAAAATTGGAAGCATAAAAAAGGCAGAAATAAATATTATAATATTTGTAATAAATATAATATAGTCAAAATTATAATAAATGTAAATAGTTAAAACTTATTAACCAAAGTATGGACTCTCTAATTGAGTTAAAAAGATAAAATCAAGCAATATATTGCTATAAGATAGATAAAACCAAAAATATACAGAAAGGATAGAAAAAATTTACCCAAAATAAGTCCAGATAAAAATTATAATATCAAAGTAATAATTTAAGACATTAGATATTACAAGGGGAAAAATAAAGGTGTTATATATTGATAAAACAAATAATATATCAAAAAATATAGTGAACATGAACATATATGTCCTATACAGTATAAAGTCAAAAAACATAAAGCAACAACTGATAGATCTAGGATGAGAATAAATCAAAAGCATAGTTGAAGATTTTAAATACATCCTCTCCAATGATAGTAGTTGAAGCATATAGAAATAGGCAAAGATAGATGATCATAGTAATGTAGTTTATCTGTCCCAGTCTATCCCCAAGAAAAAAAGTACTTTCCTATATACATGGAACAGACACAGATTACATCCTAGTCTACTTTAGTAAATGTAAAGGAATCAACATCATATACACAACACAATGTTCCTGACAATGATGTAACTAAATTGAAAAAGTCCTGTATCTCTAGACATAGGAAAAATACTGCCAAATATCGTTGGGGTATAAAAGTAATCAAAGAGAGAAACAAGGTAAAACCAAATAAACAAGAAGGAAGGACCTAAATAAGAATGCAGGCAGAAATAAATAAATGTAGAGAACAAAAACAAATGGGAAATGAGCAAAACTCAAAATGTTCTTTAGGAAGACTAATGAAATAGATAAGCCTCTGGCAAGACTGGTAGGAGAGGGAGAGGAGGAAGAAAATGTGAATAAACAAAATATAAGTGAAAGAATGTGTGTACAGCTATGTGCTAATAAATTGGATGCTCTGATGAGCTACATAATATTGCAGAAAAATGTAAAAATGCTAAAAGTGGCCTGAGATCTTAGAAGTGTAACCCTTGAAGAAACTGAAGTGGAATCTTCATCACCCTTTCCAAAAAAAGCCCCAGCTCCCAATAGTTTTACAGCTATGTTCAGTCTTTCAAGGAAGAGATAATCCCAATCTTACAAAGTTGCTATAAAAAAATAGGAATAGAGAGAAAACTGTTCACATAATTTTATCCGATTATTGTGACCTTGATTCCAAAACTGGATGAAAGCAATTCAGGAAAAAGAAATTATGGGCCAATTGCACTATAAACATAGGTGTGAAAATCCTAAATATGTGAGCTAATTAGAGGTAATGGTTTAAATTGAATTTATCCAAGGAATTCTAGAAAGTTAAAGCTTTATAAAATCTATTAATGTGATTTAACGTATTAATGGAATAAAGGAGAAAAATCGTGTCACTTTAGTAGACGCATGGGAAGCATTTGAGAAAGTTCAACATCTCTTCATGAAAAAAAAATAACATCATCTGAGAAAATCTGAATAAAAGGAAAATTTCCAATCTTAAAGGCTATCTACTAAAAACTTATTTTTTTAATGTATTTCTTACAGCATAGTTTGTGAAGGAGGAGTTTGAGGCAGCCCAAGAGTGTTGCTTTAGGAGAATGGATAAGAAAATGTAGTCTATACATTTATTTCTTAAAAAAAAAACCACTACAAGGGGCGCCTGGGTGGCGCAGTCGGTTAAGCGTCCGACTTCAGCCAGGTCACGATCTCGCGGTCCGTGAGTTTGAGCCCAGCGTCAGGCTCTGGGCTGATGGCTCGGAGCCTGGAGCCTGTTTCCGATTCTGTGTCTCCCTCTCTCTCTGCCCCTCCCCCATTCATGCTCTGTCTCTCTCTGTCCCAAAAATAAATAAAAACGTTGGAAAAAAAAAAAACAAAAAAAACCCACTACACAATAATTGGTAAAAATAAACCAGGTTTATATGTGGTCATGCAAATAGAGCTGAGCACAGTGTTGAGGAAAGGAGAAGGAAGTAACATTTTGAATTATCACAACAAACATACATAAAAAAACATTATATAGTTTTGTTGGATACCCCCATGTCTAGTGGCATTAATGAATATGTTAGAGATTGTACCTACGCACAGGGCAGAAGAGATATGGAAATACGAGGCGAAGGGAGAGGATCAAAAAATAAAACCAGAAACGAGTCTGCACAGTGAAGCGTGTGAACTGTATGATTGAACTGAACTGTGTGACTCATTCAACTTTGTGCACTCAGGACCAGAAGAAAATATTTAAAACTCCTGTCTATTCATTGAAGGTGGTAACCTGGGTACACCCCAGTATCTCCTTGGGGCTAACTTTTCTCCTGACCACCTGGGCTCAGAGTTTCCTATCTTGCTACGTTCCAGCTGCCCACAGTGTTTCTGCATCCACCGTCCTCTTCCAGGCCGGGCCAGCCCTTCAGGCCACATACATGCCGGACCCTGCCCAAGGTGTCCAGGAAGGGCTCTCCCGGAGGCCTGGAGCAGTGGAGAGGCAAAGGAAGGTGGGTGGTCACAACATTGAGACAACCAAACTCCCCATTGAGCTCCAGACTCGTGTGGCCAGCAGTCCAGTGACAGACACCTCAAAAATTTTTATTATTTTTTTAACGTTTTTATTTTTGAGACTGAGGGAGGGAGGGAGGGAGGGAAAGAGAGAGAGAGAGGGCCAGCCAGCCCGGGAGGGGCAGAAAAAGAGGGAGGCACAGAATCCGAAGCAGGCTCCAGGCTCTGAGTTGTCAGCACAGAGCCCGACACGGGCCTTGAACTCACGGACCGCGAGATCATGACCTAGGGGAAGTTGGACGCTTAACCGACTGAGCCACCCAGGCGCCCCAGATGCTTCAAATATTAAATGTCCAAAAGTGACTTCTGGATTCTCCACCTGCTGCTCTGCACTTGTGACTCCTCTAACCCTTCCATCTCAATAAATGACTCTTCTCTTTCATTCAGACCCCACGATCATGCCATCATTAATTCTTATCAAGTGTAAATTCACTCTATAGCCCAAATCCAACCACAATTTAAACGCCACCCTGTGAGAGTATATTGCTAAGTGAAATAAGTCAGAGAGAGACAAATACCATATGATTTCACTCATGTGGAATTTAAGAAACAAAACAAGTGAGCAAAGGGAAAAAAGAGAGACAAACTAGAGAACAAACTGATGGTTACCAGAGGGGTGGGGGATGGTTGAACAGGGGATAGAGATGAAGGAGGGCATGTGCTGAGATGAGCGCTGGGTGTGGTATGTAAGTTTTGAATCACTATATTGCACACCTGAAACTAATACAACACTGTATGTTAACCATACTAGAATTAAAAAAAAAAACAGTATGGCGCACACACACACACACACACACACACACACACACACTCACAAATATGCCACCCTAGTCCAAGCCAACTTGTCTGTCATCTGAACTGTCATGGCCTCCTAACTGGTCTCCCTTCTTTTGTTCTTGTGCCCTCCGTCTATTTTCCACCCAGTGACCAGAATGATCTTTTAAAGACATAAACTTACTCTCTTGCATGGAAACTTCCATGGCATCCCCATCATATTTGGATTAAAATGCCAGCTCCGGGGCGCCTGGGTGGCGCAGTCGGTTAAGCGTCCGACTTCAGCCAGGTCACGATCTCGCGGTCCATGAGTTCGAGCCCCACGTCGGGCTCTGGGCTGATGGTTCAGAGCCTGGAGCCTGTTTCCGATTCTGTGTCTCCCTCTCTCTCTGCCCCTTCCCCGTTCATGCTCTGTCTCTCTCTGTCCCAAAAATAAAAATAAATGTTGAAAAAAAAAATTTTAAATGCCAGCTCCTTTTCACGACCTATGCGGCCCTATGTGGTCTAGCCAATGGCATCCCCTCTGGCTGCTATTCCCACCACACAGTCCGGATGAGTTCTCTCCATGGCTTTGCTGCTTGCACACACCAAGTCTGCTCTTGCCCGGCGGCCTTCGCACAGGCGTCCCCTCTCCCTGGAATGCTCTCGCAGCTGCCATTGGTGCCTTCACCACATCCCCTTGGGCTTCCACACTTCTGTGCACACAGCCTGACTTCAACCTGCCAGCAGCTGCCTTTCATTACCTGGGCAGTTTCTCTCAGAACAGGTTTCTCCTCTGCTTGTGCAAATGGCGAGTCAGATGTGCCAGAGAATGAATTCCCCCATGAAAGCAGTCCTCCACCAATGACAGGGGAGTTGGTGTATGAATACTGTAGCTCTGGCAGCCCTTTGGGTGGAAGGAGATTTGGAGGCATGTGTTTTACACTGGATCCCAGAGGCCCCAGCAGGATGAGGTTCCATCTACCCACAGGGCTAACTGACTTGATGACGCACCCATGCGAAGCTCTGTTTCACTTTCCTACCCGCCCCCCCACCAGGGCTTCCCATAACCGCCTCTTTTTAAGAAAAAAAAATTTTTTTTAATGTTTATTTAGTTTTGAGACAGAGACACAGCATGAACGGGGAGGGTCAGAGAGAGGGAGACACAGAATCCGAAGCAGGCTACAGGCTCCGAGCTGTCAGCACAGAGCCCGACGTGGGGCTCGAACTCATAGACTATGAGATCATGACCTGAGCCGAAGTCGGATGCTTGACCGACTGAGCCATCCTGGTGCCCCTGGAACTACCTCTTAAACTGTCTGCCCATGAATCTTTGTTTCAGTTCTGCTTCTGGGAGAACCCAGTCCAACACAGCACCAACTCCAACAGGTCTCCTAGAGAAGCGACATCACACAGTGGTTAGAAGAGTGGATCCTGGGATCAGATTGCCGGGGCTTAAAAGCCTGGCCCTTCTGCTTACTCACTTGGTGAACTTGGGCTCTTGTGCTCTATTTTCTCATCTGTCAAATGAGAAGTGATCAGAGCTATTTCAATTGGGGTGTTCAGGGGTTACAAGATACCATTTATTGAGTGTTTACTACATGCCAGGCTATGTTCTACGTGAAACACGCTGATTAATGCTTTTGATCCTCATAGCAACACATTGCTATCTGATACTATATTCCATTCACTTTGTTCACTCTTTGGTGACTGTCTCCCTCAATAGGGCCCTCAGTCCACAAGCATAGGGACTCACTGTGTAGCTGACCACTTTATGCCTAGCTCCTAGTACACTGCTCACAGCAGACACTCAAGGCACATTTGTGCAGTAAGTGAGTCTTAATCAACACCATTCTTTTTTTTTTTTATAATTTTTTTTTAACGTTTATTTATTTTTTTGGGACAGAGAGAGACAGAGCATGAACGGGGAAGGGGCAGAGAGAGAGGGAGACACAGAATCAGAAACAGGGTCCAGGCTCTGAGCCATCAGCCCAGAGCCTGACGCGGGGCTCGAACCCACGGACCGCGAGATCGTGACCTGGCTGAAGTCGGACGCTTAACCGACTGCGCCACCCAGGCGCCCCCCTTTTTTTTTTTATAAATTTTTTTTTAACGTTAATCAGCACCATTCTTAAAAGGACCTTGAAGGGTCCCCCACTGTGTACCCCTCACTGGACAACAAGATGGCATGGTTTGAAAATTGCTTTTAAAAGCATCATGTGCTGTGAGTAGGGGTGGGCCTTGTGGGCTTGACTTCGGCTGTATGTGTGGAGACAGGAGTCCTGTTGGAGGCTCAGCCTTAGTCTAAGTCAGATTAGAGGTGAAGATATAGGAAATGCTGATTTCTGAACACAGGTAGCAGTTGTTGGGAGGAAGGGGTGGGCCTGATAGGTGAGGGAGGAAAGAAGGGAGATTCTGGGGTCTGAAGCCTGCTTCCAGACTACATGTAGATCCATAACAAACATAGGAGGAAACGGATGTGGGGAAGAGATGCTGAATCTAGTTGGAACTGTGTTGGCTTTGAAGTCTGTGGGTCACCTGGTGAGGGCAGAAATACGGTCTGCAGCTTAAGACTGAGGTGACATGTGGAGATGTAAATTTGTGGGTCTGTTATGGCATGGAAGAAGTTGAAGCAATGGAAGGGAGTGGGATCACCATGTGTCCAGAGAGAAGCCTTCTGGACTTCTCCCTCTGGAGAGAACACCAGACGGTTCTTTATGAAGATCTAGATGGGGCCAGGGCAGCCCTGAGGCCTGTGTACCCCCTGGGAAGGGCCTGAGCCCTGCCTTCTCTGTGCCTTCCTTTGCACTAGTCCTAGGAACTCTGCCTCAAGGTGTTTTCCATTTTTCTCTTCTTTCCTGTCCTTTGCCTGGAATCCCCATGGCTCTGCACTCAGCTCTGGGAGGCCTGCAGGGCAGGTTAGGGGAAATCCCTTTCATAGGACCAGCCCCATCCGCAGAGGTCCAGGAGGAAAGAGAGCAAGAAGACTTCACTCAGAAGCACCAACCTTGGAAAACCTCTGGGGATATAGGCTGTGACCATTGGTGACCCAGAGCAGTCCAGAGACAGGTAGAATCACTGGCCAGGGCGCCAGTGCATGAGGACTGTCCCCAGGGGTTGGGGGGTGGTGGTGGTGGTTCAGGATATGAGCGCTGAAGTCTGGCCACCTTGACTTTGAATCTCTATCTTGTAGCCTGGTGTCTTATGGTAGGTAACTTCTTTGAGCCTCCCAATTCTAGTATGTAAAAAAAGCAAAAGAATTGTACTCCAGAGGGCTGTCGTGAGGATTAAATAAGGTAAGTGCCCTAAAGGATTCAATATGTTGTAAGCCTCAGTCACTGGTGGCTGCTATGATTATCAAGCACACCGTTTACTCAAAGGGAAAGAGAGCCTAGAGTTAGGAACAGGCTGGGGAAGGCCACTTGGCCTGGGAGAGGCAGAGCAGTGGGGGCTGTTAGGAATTGGCTGTTTGCCTAGAAATGAGTCAGTTGAGCTCCCCCGCCCCCCACCCCAACCTTCTTCCTGCCCAGGCAAGATTCTTTTTCCCAAGTGCAGAAGCAGAAGAGGAGAGGTTGAATGAGCACGTGAATGAAGGCATGAAGGAGTAAACAAGAAATAATGAGCCTTCGGTTATGGCCTATCAGCACTGACCTTTCTTCGATTTCACACTGCTGCTGAGTGTGGGGGTCGCATCTGAAATGAGGTCTGGGGAGGTCTCTCATCAGTTGCATGCGTGTGTGTGGGTGTGCATGCGCGTCCTGGCGCCTGTTGAGATTAACATGGGAATAAATCACAAATGTTTAATCTTCTTGGTCCCTTGACAGGCCAGTTAAGCAGAAGTTATCAAAGACATAATTTAACTTGCGCTTCTTTTTCAGTTTCCATCCATCTTAGCGCAGACAGTGGGGGACTGTAAAGTGTCTCATGAATTAGTAAAGAGACATCAACGTATTCAGCCTTTACTGCTGTATCGACTTCATTTTAGGATTTGACCACAATAAACAGCAAAGAACTCATTTCCTGCCCAAGATACAGAACAGTTAATCCTCAGCAGGAGAGAGAAGATTCTAGGCAGGGGCCTGAGTTGCAGCAGGGAGGGATCCTTTCCTGAGAAAGAGAGTTTCCCAGGCCGGTGTTCAAACAGGGGTGTGGGCTTATAACCCAAAGAGTTTGGGTTTCTGTGGAGACTTCCGACTTGGCCGGGTTGCCTTGCTGTGTGAGCTTCCCCTCAGAAAGTCTGTCTACTGAACAGACAGGGTCACAGGGACGAAACACTGTGTGATCTATAGAAGTCTGTGAGTCAGGATGATGAGATGTTTGAACTGGAGGGGATTTTAGAATTCCTGTCACTCCCTTCACCTTAGTTTCCCACCCACAGAAGGAGGAGGCTGAGCTCCATCACCGCTAAAGGCCCTTTTGCACTAACAACCCACGCCTTGACTCAGCCCTCATGTGCTTGGGGGTATGACCGTGCATGTGTGTGGGGGTGTCTTGTTTTGGGTAAAGCCTAAGGCAGCATTACTTGACACAGGGAGTGAGCATGTATGTACAGGGTAATTTCTGGATATATGAACCCACTCCAGGCATGGACTGTGGATAATTTTATAATCAGAATGAAACACCTGAAAGATGAGATGTGGGCAAGGTGCCCATTCTTGCCATGTTAGGTGGGGGCACGTCTTCTTCTTTTTTAATTTTTTAAACATTTTTATTTATTTTTGAGACAGGGAGAGACAGACCATGAACAGGGGAGGGTCAGAGAGGGGGAGACACAGAATCTGAAACAGGCTCCAGGCTCTGAGCTGTCAGCACAGAGCCCGACGCAGGGCTCGAACTCACGGACCGCGAGATCATGACCTGAGCCGAAGTCGGCCGCTTAACCGACTGAGCCACCCAGGCGCCCCTGTGGGCACGCCCCTGTGGGCACGCCCCTGTGGGCACGTGACTTCTCAAAGTCACGTCTTCTAATTGGTCGTGTCTTTGTCACATTTGAGTTTATCTAATATATTGATTGGAATACAATCTGAATATCAGTGTTAAATAGCAGGAGTGGGGATTTTTGTTTCTAATTTTTAAAAGTGAGTGCTGAGTTCCTTTCTGTGGCCTACAATGTTAGTGCCTAGCAAACCCTTTGAGGCCAGAGGACATGAGGCTAATGAGAATCCTGTGACTCAGGAGGCAACCGTGCTTAGCTTCTTCCTTAGAATTGTACTGGGAGGGGGGCATCTTGGTGACTCAGTCGATTAAGCATCCGACTTTGGCTCAGGTCATGATCTCATGGTTCGTGGGTTCAAGCCCTGCGTCAGGCTCTGTGCTGACAGCTCAGAGCCCGGAGCCTGCTTTGCATTCTCTGTCTCCCTTTCTCTCTGCCCCTCCCCCAGTCATATTCTGTCTCTCTCTCTCTCTCTCAAAAATAAACATTAAAAAAAAAAAAGGAAAAAAGAACTACTTTTTTTTTTTTTTTTTAAAAGAATTGTACTGGATATACCATATGTGGTATATCAGTGCCTACTTTATTGAGTCGATATGTGATCCTTCTTTTGGAGGGATGGGGGGAGGGTGTTAGCCCAGAAAGGAATTGATCACCTTGGAGAAGTTGGGTCCTGACAATGTTTTGCCCAGAAGTGGGGACCACCAATTATTAAACCACACAGCAACTCCCTAGGGCTACTGAATTACATGGGAATGTTTGCCCTGGCACTCCTTGGCCCCCAAGTTTTTCAATTCTTATTTCTTCTTTTTTAATTTCTACTTACCATCTCATTTACTCTCTTGCTTTTAGCTGCCACTCATTGGCATGTACCCGGTTCTAGAATTACCCCTCATTCCTTCATGGCTACTGCTGCCTATTTCTTATGAATTGGAAAATAAGATTATCAAGAATGTTAGAATTGGGTATGGCCTTAAAATAAGAGATTAAATAAACACTAAAGAGGGCAGAATGAGGCTAGAGTAAATGGATTTCAGGATTTCTGAAGAGAAATGTGCATAAAAGTTTGGCTTTTGGCACAAGGCTATGCATGTATGTTTGCCTCTTCTTGGTTCTTAGCTTTGTGCTATAACCTAGAAAGGAATAAAGAAATGACCTATGGATGGAGGAGGTGATTTTTCAGAAAGCTTCTCCAGAAAGACCACCATCTAGGATTTCAACATAAGCCTTCACTTGTCTTATAGGTCCTGTGTGTGCTCGGTTATCACAGGTTTCTTTATCTCTGCTCCCTGGAAGGTAAATAAGTTGTTGAGGAATGTTTAGGCCAGTGGACATTCTACCCTTTACTGGGCTCACTTTCTCAGAATACTTATGGGGTGAGGGATGTTGGGAGTGGTAGTCAACCTACAGAACTCAACATACTGAGGTGGCATGGTCATAAAACATAGACTGTTCGGTAAGTAGCGGATTGTTCAGGTATTCAGGATCTGTTTCTCAAACACTGTCTCCCCCATACCTTCTCATGGTGCCTTCACCAAAGTTAAGCCCATGGTGAGCAGATGGTAGAGCCACCTGGGTGGGGTATAGATGTGAACAAATTAGGTCCCACTCAGTGGAAGCCTCCAATTACAGGAGACTCTTGATGCCACATGAGCTACAGGACAAGAATCTCCTTTAGAAGGCCCCCTTCCCTGCTTCTGCAGGTTTTCTCTGTGCATTGTTGTGTAATGGTGTGTGTGGTGTTGGGGGTTAGATCTAGGTGGCCAGTGGTTCCAGTACCCCATTCGTAGGAGGCGAAGTACTTTTCCTTGGGTCCCTAAAACAACTGAAATTGGGTTAGGTTTCCATATCTGGAAAGACTTTATTGACATGGTAAAGGATGTAGGAGGACATTTCCAGATTCTTCTCTGTGCTATTGTCTTCTTCACCATGTCCATCTTCTCATCTCAGTAAATGGTACTGCATCCACCTGGTTACTCAATATCTTGGCATCGTCGTTCACTAATATCTTTCTCTCATACACCACATCCATCGATTCTCCACAGTTCTATCTCCCAAATGTGTTCAGTCCATCTTTTTCTCTCCATCTCTGAAGGGTCACCGTAGCCCATCTTCATTGCTTATCTAGAAGACCGCAGTGGTCTATTAACTGGCTACCCTGGTCTTCCTAGATCCCCCTCCAAGCTATTTCTCACCGATAACAGACGGGATTGACATAGAACCTTAAATTGTCTCACAGCTTTCCAGCCTCAACCACCAGATGCCTTTTCACCACAGAATAAAATGCCAAGACCTTACTATGGCCCCTAAGTCTGTGTGTCCTGGCCCTCCTTACCCCTCTGACTTCATTCCAGTGACACTTGACTTCTTTGTTTTTCTAGAACATGCGAGTCTGTTCCCCACCTCTGTGCCGTTCGTTTGTCTCCTCTGCCTGGACACTCTTCCCTGAGAGCTTACTTTGTCTGGCTACCTCTCATCCTTCAAATCTAAGCTCAAAGGTCACCTCTCAAAGATGCTTGCCCTGACCACCAATCTAAATAAGGTACTGTACATGTTCCTCTAAGTACATGACTGAATACATTACAGTTTGTAATGATTTCTCCTTGTTTAGTTTTTCATTACCTGTTTGTTCCCCTAGACTATATAGTCAAAATATAGGGACTATGTATGTGTTGATTACTACTGCATCCTCAGAACCTAGTGTATGAGTTTCCTAGAGTTGCCATGACAAAGTACTGTAAACTGGGTGGCTTAAAACAGCAGGAATTTGTCTTCACACAGCTCTGAAGATCTTACGTCCAAAATCAAGATGTCAGCAGGGCCATGCTCCCTTCCAGGACTCTAGTGAGGATCCTTCCTTGCCTCATCCAGCTTCTGGTGACTCCAGGCACTCGTTGGCTTGTACCTGTATCCAGGCTCTGCCCCCACGGTCACATTACTTTCCCCTCTTCTTTCTGTCAAATCTCCCCTGTCCCTCACTCTTTTACAGACACTTATTATTGTATTTAAAACCCACCTGGATCATTCAGGATAAACTCCTCCTCTCAAAATTGTTAGTCACCTCTTTTGCCTTTTAAGGTCATATTGACAAGTTTTGGGGATTTGGATGTGGAGTTATCTTTTCATGGGCCGCAAGTCAGCTCACTGTACCTAGTGAAGTGCCTGGTACCTGGTAGGTGCTCCAAAAAATGTTGAATGAATGAATAAATCATAACAGCCAGGGCTTCTGTGATCAGAGAAGCGAGCCAGTTTGCCTCATCGACCCTCACCTGTGATTCGACATATTTGCCTAAAGGCAAAAGGTGTCCTTTCCAAGTGGGTGCTCAGCCTGCTGCATTAGCATTTGCCCACACCTCAGGTGTGTGTTTCGCCCATCATCCCAGCACCAGTGGTATCTCTCTGGCCTTCTCTTTGTTCAGAGACCCTCTGCATCTCCCATGGAGGAGGAAAAAACAGACTCCCTAGTGCAAAAAGAAAGCCGATATATCAGTTAGGATCTTGAAAGGAAACAGGTTTCACCCAGATGGATCAAAAGAAGAGGTTTTAATGAGAAGACTACTGATATTGGTATGGGAAAGGTGAAGGGGAGAAACAGGGGTGGTGAGGTCACCAGTGGGAAGCTATTACCACCTTTAGGACCAAAGGGAAAGGGGGGGGATGTAATGTTGACAGAGCCCCATGAGAGCTAAGCTATGGAGGAGGAGCTATGGTCGTGGAGAGATGATGTAAAAGCAGGGAGGGAGTAGAGAAAGACCCAACCTCTCTCTACTGGTGCTTTGCATGGGCAGAACCCAACCAGAGCCAGAGGACAAGGGAACTGGTAGGTGCTGCCCATGGCTCATAGAGGTCAGCCTCCTGGGGCACAGAGCTGGGAATAAGACAGGGCCTGGGCCTGGGTGAGAAGCAAGTGGAAAATAACAAACAAAGCAGGTCACCAGTAACAAGTCTGGGATCAGAGAAGCAGGGGGAAGAAGGGGCTGTCACCTGCTCTAATACAAGTGAGCAGTAAATAAGAAATGTGGGGTTGATCTCTCCTTTCCTCCTTCCCCTCCTATTGCCACTTCCATGTAGGCAGGGAGTCTACCTCAGTGGTTCTAACAGTGGCAATACTGTTGTCTTCCCTCTGAATGTTGGGGATAGGAAAAACCCAGCCACCGAGCCAGCTTTGCAAAGGCTCTGGAGGATGCAGATGCTGAACAGTGGCAGAGGGAGAGGCTTGTGGAGAGCAGGGGCTGAAGCCCACCGAGGTGATACTAGTAGGCAGGGAGGGGGCTTCAGCAGGAATTTTCATTCCACTGTGGGTTTCATCGGGTCAATCCCTGTCCCTGCTACAGGATTATAAAGAAAGAGAAAACCGTAACTTTTAACTTGCATCTTGGAGCAAAGGAGAGGATGAGAACTAGAATGATCTTTCTCAGTGAGCCAGAACTTGAGTGACCAAAGAGCCACTCCAGCTGAAAGCATAGATGAGGTGTCTCCCCGGAACAGCCTGGCACCGAGCCGAATGCATGCTCCATCTCCTAGCAAAGAACATCCCTGTGGCCCTGGGAGTGACACAGTTGACAAAGTATGACACCCTTGCCCTTTCTCCCACTGTTCTTTCAGTTTGATAAGTTGCATTTAAGGAATTTCTTTTTTTATTTACTGGCAGAATAAAATGAGCATTGGAAATGTGAGAAAGGATGAGTTGTCTCCCCGTAAAGTGCTAGAGTTAGAAAAGCTTTGTTGTGTCCTTGGGTCTTCTCTGCATGCGGTTTTGTGTCTTCCTGAATTGCCTGCCAGGTTCTCGCCTCCCTCCTGCTAAGCATGAGGTAAGGCCAGCTTCACTCTGTTTTCTCTCTGATCCTTGTGAGCTCTGTGGCCTGTGCTGCCTCTGGGGCAGGATCTCACTTTATTAAACAGGACAATCAATTAGTCTTGTTCATGCTGTACTATATCATCGAGCAGTTTCTCTTAAGACAGGGTGTAGTTCTTGTGTCTATTGACAGCTCTGGGAGGGACTCCTTCCACCGGGCAAGCCGCTCTGCCCTGGATTGTGGGTTGAGCCCTCTGTCCATTGTAAAGAACTCCAGAGGGCCACCGTGATAGTGTGTGCCAAGCCCCCAGTTTGGGGAGTCAAGACAGAAGCCCCACAAGGGTGGCCTGGTGGACACAAGGCCTGAAGGAACGTCCAGGACAGAACAGAGGTCTCCTGATTAAGACACAATGGCCCCAGGTCCAGAAAAGCTCTGAAGAACCATCATACTTTTTCTTGATCGTAGAAATACCTTTAAAGTTTGGTGGTTATAATAGTAAGTAAAACTTCTCATTGAAACAAGAATTGTTTGAATTTCAAACAATCAAGGCTATGTGGAATAGTCAATGAGATTCCTTTACCATCTCAACCCACAGAGCTGGCTTTTCAGCACTGGCAGAGTATATGTCCAATTTTTTAAAAATTTATTTATGTGTTTTTGAGAGAGAGAGAGAGAGAGAGAGAGAGAGAGAGAGAGAGAGAGAGAGAATCCCAAGCAGGCTCTGTACTGTCAGCGCAGAGCCTGACCTGGAGCTCAAGGTCACGAACCATGAAATCATGACCTGAACCAAAACCAAGAGTCAGACGCTTAACTGAGTGAGCTACCCAGGCACCCCCCACGTCCAAAGTTTTTAATATCTGTATCACATACACACATATATGTATGCTTGAAAGCTGGGGTCAAACCTACAGCTACCTTCCTGTATCCTACTTATTCTACCTTAGAATGTATGAACCGTCTCTTGCTTTTACATATTTTTTCAGAATACATTTCTGAAGTGATGCTCATAAGTTAAATATGCAAAAGTGAATAATTGACATACATTTTCTAAGGTGATTGGTATCTCACAGCTCTCAATTATTCTGCCATCTTGTTCATATTTTCACCATTTGTTCTTCCACTTTGCAGGTGAGCGCAAAGTCCACAAGCATAAGTCCGATGAGTAACAAATCAAGGCTAAAGACTTTCTCCTTGTGGTGCCCCAGTGATTTGTTTCAATTTTATTAAGCCTCTAAAACCTTGTCTTCTTGTTGTAAATATCAACATTTTAATTTCTCTTCCTATTCACTTTTATAAGGCAACAAGGGCATGATGTGATAAAACATTAAAGGATAATTGTACAAACCTGCCTGGCCATGCCCTTTAACCTGGATTGAGGGCTGGCAGTCAGTGCCACCCTGCAGCCCTCAAGTGTACCTCCTTCTGTTGAGGTCTGAAAGTCCAAATCCAGCACCAGAGTGGCGACTTACGGGGTCCCCATGTGTGGTATTCAGAAGTGTGGTCTGTTCGCGAGTTGAAATTGTGAAGTCAAGATACCTATATCCTAGATGTCTTTCCAGGCAGTGTGGGCTAATTCTGCTCCTTAAGAAGAAAGGAGCTTAATAGAAGCAGATCAGGCATCTTGCAGACATGTTGGGGTCAAAGAACTGTGTTCGGAGCTCTGCTTTGAGGAACTACGGCCAGACCCACGCTATACAACTGCCCTGATAAGAAAATGCCTCCAGGAAGCCCTAGGTGCTGCAGTTGGCCCTCCTGGGACTGCATCCTAGCTGGAATCATCCCTGCCACTAGCCCTGATACTACTTATGTGTCAAAAACTCAGCCTTACAGGTTCTAAGGCAGGCCAGCTCCACCATGCTCCTCACCAGTAAAATGCTGCCCATCTCTGAGCCTGCTTCCTCATTTCCTTCTTGAACTGTTGTGTGTTGCAGCTCATTGGCGGAACAGGTTACATACCTGAGTCCTGGCTGCAAAGGAGGCTGGGAGGTGGGACTTCTGGCTACTATCCTGGGGAGAGGGTCAGTTACCGTAATTGTACTGTCAGTACAGTTAATTCCCCAGACATTAGAAGGATGGGAAGCAGCTGCGAATGCAGAGAGAGAGAGAGAGAGAGAGAGAGAGAGAGAGAGACTTCTACAAGTACTCGTAGCTGTCGTGCATGATTTTAAATGCTTCATGGTATTTCATTTTATGCATATACTATAATTCATTCAGTAAACCCCTTAACATACATTCAAATAATTTCCTTTATCTTGCTATTGAAAATTAAAAGCCAGGGACACCTGGGTGGCTCAGTCAGTTAAGCGTCCGACTTCAGCTCAAGTCACGATCTCACAGTCTGTGGGTTTGTCCCCTGCATTGGACTGTGTGCTGACAGGTCAGAGCCTGGAGCCGGCTTCGGATTCTAGGTCTCCCTTTCTCTCGCCCCTCCCCCACTTATGCTCTGTCTCTCTCAAAAATAAATAAAATTCTAAAAATTTAAAAATTAAAAGCCATACTATAATAAACATCTTTGTATATATGTGTGTACCTACACACACACACACACACACACACACACACACACACACGCAAATGTATTTTTATACTTTGACTTTTTTTTATAGGGTTAATTCTCAGGTTTAGAAGCCCCGGTCACAGGATATTTAAAATCTTATTTTTTGATATACTGTATAACACTGTCTTCCTAAAAGCTTATTGAAGTGGCTCTCAACACAGATAGGTCATATTTAGAGGAGTTGTCAAGTTTGGGGGGTTTTAATGGAAATCAAATAAAATGATTAAAACATGCATATTTTTATATAGTAGAAATTAGATATTATTATAATTGTTAGTTATTATAACCAGAATATTTTGAATAAATGGAGTGGCCCCTTGCCCTCCTAAGGCTGGTAGTGGAAAGTTAACTGTACTAGCAATTCATAGGTCTATGCATGGATTTTCCAGTCTGTCAAAAAGAGCACTGTGTGTGGGGTCTTTGTGATCCATCTCTGTGATGCTCCCATAAGCTCTTAGGAATATTGACTCCAAGTTGCTCAAAGACCACAGGGTTGCTGCTTATGGTTGTACAGTAATGATCCTGTGGCTCCAGGAGGTGCTTTTTCACACTGTTCTCTAGGGAAATTGTGCCCATGGAGTTGTGCAGTGCACAACAGGTACCACACAGTACAGAGCACCTCTGCCATGCAAAGCACAAGGAGTCACTTGGAAGAGTCCTTCCAGCACTCTTTGTGGACTTTTAATTCATTTGTCTACGGTAACTGATTATGAAACATTAAGCCTGTTTCCCTTCCAGAGCAGCAAGGCAGCTAAGGTGATGGCTCCTAAGTACATAAGAAATGCATCTTGAATTCTGTGACATTTTACATTCCCAACTTTGCCCAGCGGCCAATGGCTCCTTCTTGCAAGTGACATATTGATTGTACATACGTGCAGGGTGACTATATTGTGCTCCGTATTTTGAGCTCGTCATCTGTTATCCCATTCTTATTGTCACCCTCGGTCTAGACAGTATCAAATTGGAAGCAGTAGTGTAGAAAATTACGAACAAATCAGAAAAGACTACAGCTGTGAAATGAGTCAGGCCATTGCCCTCCACGTTTAGCATTTCCTCTGTTGTAAACACCCCACTCCTTTCTGTGCCCTGTTAGGAAGTCCCAGAGCCAGGAGGGTGCTGGGATAATCATAGCTAAACTCTGACCTTGCTTTGAAGTTAGGTATAAGGTGTCCCTGAGAGCAGCAGATTCTGCTGTCCTAGAAACCGTGTCACATCTTGGAGACCATGGGGTGGCTCACCAAGGTGTGACAGTGAGGAAGCAGGGATTGACACATGGTGATTTATGTGGCTATGAATGGCAATTTCACTCTTATAGGGCACCAGGGATGGCCTGTTCCCCCAGGTTTTATGAGATCCGCATTAATCACACCCCTCCAGGTGGGTTTGTGACCAAGGGGATAATGAAAGGATGCCATGTTGCTAGTTGGCATGAAAGTAGGCGCCGCTCCGTCAGGGTGGATAATTTCATGCATCATCAGAGTGAAAAGCCTTAACGATGGCATGTGGGCAAGGCGCACCTTGTCACCGTGAAAACCATAGGCTCCTCTGTCATTGTGCTGTGCCTGTTGTCACTTTTGTGTTTGCTTAACGTACCTGTGGTGGATGTGAATGGGGCTTGCATTTTAATGTTAATCAGGACCAGTGCAGAGTCCTTCTTCTTCGAAAAAGTCAGTTCTACTCTTTACACTGGTTCACAGAGTCTGGGCAAGGAGAATGGGGCTGGGGAATGTCCCTGTCCCTGGTGCTGATCCTTCCGCGTTTCTGGGAAATAACTGTGGCTGGGGATGGCCATTTGTCTCCCACCCAGGCTCGGTCCTGGACTGATAGCACAGGGATAGTAGGTGAAAGCTTGTGTGTTCCCCTTGTTGTGGGCCCACCTGAGGCTGAGCTGTGAGAAGTAGTGTAGAGGGAGAAGGAACTCCCCCTAAGAAAGGCCTGGCTGCAAGCTCCATTCCATGTGGGCTCCTCCTGTGCATTGCTCTTCCCTGCCCTTAAGAGGCCCTCCCCTTCTTCTCCAAGAGATCCTGCCCTGCCTGGAACTCTCCAACTTGCCTTAGAGCTCTGAGTTTGCTTTGGAAGCAAGGCAGGCTCTGAGGACAGGGTGAGGGCCCCTCTCACGGAGGGGCTAGGGTTGTTGCGACCTTCCAGTGTCCTCCAGGGTTACCCTATGAGCTTCATGCATCTTTTCTGTTCACTTGGGGTTGGGGAGAACCTGATGGGCTATCCACAGACCCTCCCCTCTCTGAATCTGAATGTCCTCATTCATGTATTAAATTATCCAATCAATATATACTTATGGATCTATTGCCACACTCATGTCAGGATTGAGGACACAGTAATCAACTAAATATATAAAAGTCCAGCTTTAATGGAGCTTATATTCCAGTGGGAAGAGATCAACAAAAGCAAACTATAGAGATGGTTGGAAGAAAATAAGTATCATGGGAAAAGAATAAAGTAGGGAAAGGAGACAGGCCATAGTAGGATAGGGAGGAGTGGAGGTTTTAAGTAGGCTTGTCAGGAAAGGCCTTGTGGAGTGGCAGAGCTTTGCAGAGAAGGGAGTTAACTCAGTGGGTGTCTGAGGGAAGAGCATTCTCAGGCAGGAGGGGTCTGGAGCCTGCAGGAATCACCATGAGGCCAGTGTGGCTATAACAGAGTATGGAAGGGGGAGAGAGGAGGGCACAAGTCAGAGCAATGTAAAGCTTCATTGTGGAGGGTCTTATAGACCCTTGTGAGGACTTGGGATTTTCCTTAGGGTGAAATTAGAAGTCTCCAGGAGAGGGGTGAGGAAGGGGAATGACATAGTCCAAGTGATGTTGGAGAGGACAACTCTGAATTCTGTTATGAGAATAGTCCTGGGTGGGTGGATGGAGCAGGAGCTCAGTGATGCAGCTGCGTTGATGGTGGCTGGCAACAATGGGGGCATGGCTGCAAAGGCAGTGACAAGCTGTCTGGTTTGGGGTAAGAGGAGCTGAGAAGATTGGCTGGTAGATTGGATTGAGATGTGAGGGAAGGGAAGAGCGAGGATGGCATTAGGGCTTGGATTGAGCCACTGGAAGGATGGAGCTTCTCTTCACCAGCTGATCTGAAAAATATTATGTGGTGCAGCTTTGGGGGTATCCAGGCCAGGAATTCAGGCTTGAACCCCCTAAGTCTGAGATGCCTGTTAGCTCTTCAGGAGGAGATGCTCAGGGAGGTTGGATGCTGCAGCTCAGGAGAGAAGTCTGGGCTGGAGACACAAGTCTGAGCTTTCATCTCATACCAGGGGATGAAGGCCATGGAGTGAAAGCACTCTACAACAACATAGTGAGTGAAGACAGAGAAGAGATCCCAGATCTAGGAGCCAGAGTTTGTTAACATTTAGAGGAAGGAGATATAACAGGAACCAGCATAGCAGACTGAGCAGGAATGACCAGGGTACCAGGGAGAAAGAAGCCCAGGGAAAGTGATATCTCAGAAGGTGGGTGGAGGAAACATTGCTAACACAGGAAGCGATAGGCTGATCACTGGACTGCAAGTTCATGTGCACAGGGACCTTATTATGTTCTATTCTATGCTTGATCTCCAGCCCCTGAAGTAGGACCTGGCCCCTAGCAGCTGCTCACAAAAGAACATTGTTGAGTGAATAAGCAAGTCAGGTAAGATGAGGATGGAGAATTTTCCCCTAGATGTGGCCACTTGGAGGTTGTGCGTGACCGTACAAGAGCAGTTTCAGAGGAGTAATGAGGATCAAAAGACTGTTTGGGGCCAGTGCAGGCATGGGACAGAGAATCGAGAAACGAGCTTGTAGCTGGAGGAGGTAAGACGTCAAGTCCATTCTGACCTGTCACATCATTAATGGGGCCATCTTCCAAGGGCTGGCTTTCATCTTGTCACTGCTGCTCTTCTATAGCATAAAACCCAAACTCCCCTGCCACACTCCAGCTGCTATCCATCTTCTAGCCTTTGCTTTTTGCTGCCTTTCTACTCATGCTTCCATTCCAGCTGAACAGTAGATCCAGCTGTACTCATTACCAGCTGTGCAACTGTGAGCAAGTTGCTTAGCCTCTCTCTAAGCCTCAGTTTCTGGATAATTACAGTATTTTCCTCATGCAGCTGTTAAGGGAATTAAGTGCTGGTATTCAGTTGGTATTCAATAAATAACAGAAATTTTTATTCCTGTTTTTGCACATTTGCTTTTGCTGGTTCCAGTCCCCCCATAGTCCATCTATCACCATCCTCTCCAAGATCCTATTCAAGACTGTCCATTCATTTCTGCATAGTAATAATAATAGTGGTAGCAGCCAATACTTACATAGTGCTTGCTTTGCACTAAATGAATACATATATGAATTCATTTAATTCTCAGAGCAATCCTAAATGGTAGGTTCTCCTATTGTTCTTGTTCTGTAGAAAAGGAAACTGAGGCACAGCGTAGTTAGATGCCTTGTCTCAGGTTGCATAGCTTGCCAGTAGAAGAGCCAGGTGGTTTCATTCTTTTTGCCATTCAGTAAGCCTTTACTGAGTGATTGCTTTGAACCAGACCCTGTACTGGACATTGGGAGTTTAGAAATGTAAAGACTTTGTCTGTGTCCTTGAGGAGCCCACAGCTTCGCTTCCTGACCACTTAGGGCCAAGGCATATCTTTTGAACTCCCACAACCCTTATGGCCTGTCCCATTCATGGAGTGTTCAGGCTGCTGAGCGTTCCCCTGATGTTTTACCGGGTAAGCAATTTGAGCTTGGGTTTCTGTTCTGGGGCTTCTGAGTCTTAGAGTCTGAATCTTATCTTGCATATCACCAGGACTCAGTAAATATCTTCTATAAAGTGGTCGTTTGTACCAACAGTCTAAGTTGTTTATTCATTCATTCATTCATTCATTCATTCATTCAACACTTATTTATTGAGGAACTGTGATGAGCCAAGTGCTAATGTGGGTCCTGGGGACTCAGTGGTGGACAAGAGAGAGGCCCTGCCCACATGGTGCCATGCACTAAGAGCTGGCACTGGACTGCAGGAGTTTACTGCCTCCTACCCTACACACAGGGTCATTCATGCCCACAGTAGGGCTTTTTCTTCTCTCACCATGTAACTTAAATTGTACTCCCTTGGATTTTGTTGGGGGAAGAAGGAATGGTGGTACTTTCACTGGTTTTGCAAATTTAGGAGGGAGGAGTCAAGGAAATTTTAAGGAGCTGGTAGAATTCCAAATCCACACGTTTCCATATATGAACAACGGGGATGTGTCTTTTCCAGATTTGTTGTGGAAACAGTTGGATTATTTCACTTAAAAATCACCATTATCAAGCATACAAACACAGTACTGTCTAGAGATCATCTTGTCCTCTCTGACCGTAGGAGTCCTGTTGAGTTTTAGTTATTTCATCCCCTTGCAGAATTCTGATCCTCAGAGTACATCATGCCTACGACTTATCATTGAGGCCTCCTAAAACCAATGCATTCTTACTTCTTAACTACCTTCATATGTGAAATAACAGGGGGCTGCTTTCCACTCCAACTTTCACCTAAAGATCACATGGGATGGCAGTAAGATGTCCATGATCTCCTTCCTATGTTTTTTTTTAAAAGAATAAAATACATCAATAAAATACCAAGTAGAGGCAATATATGTAATGTATATTACATATTGATTATATATAAACCATGTATATTCATGTGTATATGTATATATAACGCTAAGTTCTTGGGGTGCCTGGGTGGCTCAGTTGGTTAAGAGTCTGACTTTAGCCTAGGTCATGATCTTGCTGTTCCTGAGTTCAAGCCCCACATTGGGCTCTGTGCTGACAGCTCAGAGCCTGGAGCCTGTTTCAGATTCTGTGTCTTCTTCTCTGTCTCTGTCCCTCCCCTGATCATGCTCTGTCTCTCTCTCTCAAAAATAAATAAAAATTTAAAAAAAGTTTAAAAAGCTAAGTTCTTGGTGAAGAAGACAATGCTCTATAATCCATTTGGCCTGTGGGAAATCTATTTTCAGGCTGCTTGCTATAGAATATGAAGGCCCTTTCTGCAGGAAGACAGACAAAAAAATGTAGAGGGACAGGACATGAGGACACCACTGTACAGTTATTTTCTTAATAACATGTCTGACATATCACTAATCTCAGCCAATATCATCTGTGTCAGTACCTCTTGACTGATGGTATTCCAGAGGATCCATAACAATTCAAAATAATCAATGAGTGGATTTCCACTTCTGGGAAGATAGAGAAGACAGATTTTTTTCTCTACTCTTTCCTCTAAGCACAACTTAGTAACCTTGGACGATATATATGAAACAAACATAAGCAGACTCTGGAAGGTGAAGAGAAGAAGGCAGACGCATAGTACTCCAGGACTGAAGGAACATCACAGTGGTGAGTTCTCTGGGTTTTCTTTTTGCCTCATGTGTCCCAGACTTGGAACTGAAGAAGCTAACAACCTGGAAATGCCAGCAGGTATGACTAAAAAACCCCAACAAAAGCCAGCTCTCTATAGCATAGAACCAGGAAAGGAGACAGCCTAACAAAACAGAAAACTTTTAGACACTAAACATTCTACTCCAGGCAAGTGCCATAGAAAAAAGCCTATTAGCCCCACCCCATCCCTGTTCACACCAATAAAGTTTAAGTAGGGGAACCCAGATTTTGATAAGGTGCCACAGTTCCCCTACCAGAATGGTGTCAGAGAAGGCTAAGTAGGGAGTCTGGGCTTCCACTCTACCTGGCAGGAACAAGAAACTCCTTTCTTGCTGAGATGGTGTCAGAGGAGGTCTAGTGGAGTCAGGACTTACCACCTCTGTCTCTCCCTTGGTGACAAGGTCACTCTCTTTCTACCTCTCCTCACCCCATGATGTCAGTAGTAAGCATGGGTTGGCAGTAATGTGGCACTCCATTCCCTCTCTGCCAGGGAAGCCTAAGTGGGAAGTGGAATTGCCACCCTTCCTCATCAGTAATAAGGAGTCCTCCTCCGCTAAGGTGTTGGTGGAAGCTGAATAGGGAGCCTGGACTTCTACACCCACTTGACATCTATGACACCCCTCCCCCTTCTTTTACTGGACCAATGTCAGAAGAAGCCAGCTAAAATAAATTTCAGTAAGATTGAGGAGTGTTGATTAACCTGACTATGGTAGTCACTTCACGAAGTTTACCTATGTCAAATAATCACATTGTACTTTAAGAAATAGAATATTCTGTTTGTCAGTTATACTTCAATAAGGGTGAAAACAAATAAGATGAACAGTCTCAAAACATAACATCCAAGATGTACAGGTTTCATTCCAAAATCATTAATCATACAAAGAACCAGGAAGACCTCAAACAGTGAAAAAAATCACAGATGCCAATACTGTCATAATGGAAATATTAGAATTATCTAAAATGATTTTATTTTTTTTTTAATTTTTTTTTCAACGTTTTTTATTTATTTTTTTTGGGACAGAGAGAGACAGAGCATGAATGGGGGAGGGGCAGAGAGAGAGCGAGACACAGAATCGGAAACAGGCTCCAGGCTCCGAGCCATCAGCCCAGAGCCTGACGCGGGGCTCGAACTCACGGACCGCGAGATCGTGACCTGGCTGAAGTCGGACGCTTAACCGACTACGCCACCCAGGCGCCCTCTAAAAAGATTTTAAAACAATCATCATAACATTTCAGTGAGCAATTATGAACATACTTGAAACAAGGAGAAACAAAAAACCTCAAAAAATGAGTAGAAGATACAAAGAAGAACCAAATGAAAACGCTAAAACTGAAAAATATAATAACTGAAATAAAAATTTTAATGGATGGGCTCAGCACATAATGGAGTGGACAGAAGAAATGATAAAGACAGAACAATGGAATCCTCCACCTAAACAATATACAGAAAATAGACTGAAGTTAACAGAGTCAGGAAACTGTGGGACTATGAAAAAAAACTCTAACATTTGTATTATCAGAGTCCTGGAAGGAGAGCAGAAAGTGGTCAAGGCTTAAAAAAAAAAAATGCCCAAAGAAATAATGATGGAAAACATCCCAAATGGAGTAAAAGAGTTAATTTATAGAATCAAAAAGGTTAGCACCGACAAAGATGATAAATCCAAAAAAATGCACACCAAGACACATCATCATAGTCAAACTTCTGAAAACTAAAAACAAAAAATCTTAAAAACAGCAACAAAAATTATACTTTATATGTCAAAACAATATGAATGACAGAGGATTTCCTATCAGAGGTTAAAGAGGCCAGAAGGAAGTGGCACAACATTTTGGACCAGTGAAAGAAACCTGTTGACCCAGAATCCTATAACCAGAGAAAATATCCTTTCAGGAATGAAGAGATAATGAAGACATTCTCAGGAAAAGGAAAAATATCTCAGGAAAAGGCAAAGAAACTTTGCCTCCAGTGGAACTACTCTTAAAAAATCTAAAGAAAGTTTTCTAAAAGGTAAACAGTTAATAAAAAAGTAATCTTGAAATATCAAGAAGGAGGAAAGAACATGTGAGCAAAAATGTGGGTAAATACAACAGATTTTCCTTCTCAAATGTTCTAAATTATTTTTCATGTTTGAAGCAAAGATTGTTACAGTGTCTGATGTAGTTCTAAGTGTATGTAGAGAAAATATTTAAAACAATTATGAATGAGAATGTAAAGAGATGTAAAGGAAAGTTCCTGTACTTGAACTGATAAAATTGCTAAACCAATAAACTATATAGATTATAGATGATGTAATATAGCAACCACTAAAAATCTGTATAAAGAGATATACTCTGAAACACAGATAAATCAAAATGGAACTTTAAAAAATTGTGTTCCTCACAAGAAGGCAGGAAAAAAAAGGAAAATGGAAAATGGAATATACCACAAAAAATAAAATGATAGGCTTAAACATTAACATATCAATTAAATTTCAATAGTCTAAATATACCAATTATAAAACAGATATTCTCAGAGTAGATTAAAAAATGATCTACTATATGCCATCTTTAAGAAACTCGCTTCAAATATAATGATATAGGGAGGTTGAATGTAAAAGGATGCAAAGATTATTGAAAGAAAGTCAGACTGGTTATATTAATAGCAGATAATATAGATTTCAGAGCAAAGAAAATCTGAGAGAGTCATCATATAATGATAACAGGTTCAGTTCACCAAGAACACATAGCAATCCTGAATGTGTATGCACCAAACAACAGAGGTGCAAAATATGTGAAACAGAAACTGAGAGAACAGAAAGGAAAACAGACAACTTCACAATTATAGTTGGAGATTTCAATGCCCCTCTCTCAACAAATGATAGAATAATTAGATAGAAAATCAGCAAGGGTATAGAAAACTCAGCAGCACCATCAACCAAGAGAATCTAATCAACATTTATAGGACACCCTTCCCAACAATAACAGAATACACATTCTTTTCAAGAACATGAACTAAGGTAGACCATATCCTGGGTCAAAAACAGACCTCAGCACATTTAAAAGAATTTAAATCACGCATTGTGTGTTCTGCAACCACAGTGGAATCATACTAGAAATCCATTACAGAAAGTTAACAGGAAAATTTTCAACACTTGGAAACAAAATAACATATTCCTAAAAAACCATGGTCAAAGGGGAACTCTCAGGGAAGTAAAAATATATATTAAACTGAATGAAAAAAACAGCATATCAAAATTTGTGGGACACAAAGCAGTGGTGAGAAAGAAATTTATAGTACTAAATCCATACATTAGAAAAGAGAAAGAGTCTGAAGTAATCTAAGTTTAGGAACACCTGGGTGACTCAGTTAAGTGTCCAACTCTTGATTTTAGGTCGGGTCATGATATCATGGTTTGTGGGATCGAACCCTGCATTGGGCTCCATGCTGAGAGTGTGCAGCCTGCTTGGAATTCTCTCTCTCCCTTTCTCTCTGCCTCTCCCTCTTCCTCTCTCTCTCTCTCTCTCTCTCTCTCTCTCTCCCTCTCCCTCTCCCTGTCTCTCTCCCCCAAAATAAGCAAATAAACATTAAAAAATAATCTAAGTTTATACCTTGAGAACTCAGAAAAAGAAGAGTAAAATAAACACAAAGGAAGCAAAAGGAAGTAAATAATAGAAGTAACAATAGAAACTGAAAAGAGAAACCAATAGAGAATAATCAATGAAACAAAGAGATGGCTTTTTGAAAAGATCAATTAATAAAATTGACAAGTCTTTATCAAAGCTGAGAAGGAAACAAAGGGAGAAAACACAAATTACCAATGTTTGGAATAAAATAAGGGATATCACTGCATACCCTAAACAATGCTACATGACTAAATTTTACAGCTTGGAGGAAATGGACCATTTTGTCAAAAACACAAACTATTACAACTCACCCCAAATTACCACCAAATCTATGCAATTTCTTCCAGAAAATAGAAGAGAAGGGAACATATATTAACTCATTTTATAATGTTACCCTGATACCAAAACCAGACAGAAACACTACAAGAAAAAAGAAAGAAAACTAACGATCAAATTTCCTCATAAGTATAGACACAAAAATCATTAACAAAGTATTAACAGAAAGCTCAGCAAAATATGAAAAGGATTATATACCATGACCAAGCAGGGTTTATTACAGAGATGTGAAACTAGTTCAGTATTTTTTAAAAAATTGATGTAATCTACCATAGTAACAGGCTAAAGAAGAAAAATCACATGATCAAACCATGAATTCAGAGAAAGAGTTTGACAAAATTCAATCAATCTATTCATAATAAAAACCTTTAAAAAATTGGAATACAGAGGAACCTCTTGAACTTGATAAAGATCACCTACAAAATATCTACTGTTAACCTTACACACAATAACAAAAAAATGAACACTTTCTCTCTAAGATCAGGAATAAGACAAGGATGTCTGCTGTCACTACTCCTATTCAACAACAGTGCCAGCAGTTTTATCCCATGCAATAAGGCAGGAAAAGGAAATAAGAGACAAATATATCATAAATAAGATGGCCCTATTTGAAGGTGACATGATTATCTACATAAAGAATTCCAAGTAGTGTACAAAAAAATTCACAGAAATAAGTGAGTTCAGAAAAATTATAGGATACAAGATAACATACCAAACTCAATAGTATTTCTATATACCTAAAATTACCACATGAACACCAAAATTAAAATACAGTACCATTTATAATTCTGAAAAGGGGGGGGGCACCTGGGTGGCTCAGCCAGGTAAGTGTCCAACTCTTGATTTCAGCTCAGGTCATGATCTCACAGTCATGAGATCAAGCCTCCATGGGCTCCATGAAGGCGTGGAGCATACTTAAGATTCTCTTTCTCCCTCTGCATCTCCCTCACTTGCTTGTTCTCTCTTTCTCTCAAAAACAAAACAAAACAAAACAAAACAAAACAAAACAAAACAAAACAAAACAAAACAAAACAATAAATAGAAGACTACAAAGTGCTCATAAAAGAAATCAGAGCTGAAAGAAATAAAAGCAGATCTAAATAAATGGAGAGGCATGCTCAGCATAGTAAAGATGCCAATTCTCTCCACATTGAAAGGCAGATTTGACACAGTTCCTATCGAAATCCAAGCAGGTATTTGTAGGTATATACAAGTTCATTATCCAATTATCCAATACAAATACTTAATTTTAAGACTTTCGTAGCTATTGTGACCAAGACTATAAAATATTGGTAGAGGATTTGACACATGAATCAATAGAATAGAATGGAGAACCTAGAAATAGACTCAGAAAATATGCTTGATTATTTTATTGTATTTTATTGAGGTGAAATTCATATAACATAAAATTAACCATTTAAAAATGAACAAATAAGTGGCATTTAGTGTATTCACAGTGTTATGCAAATACCACCTTTATCTAATTCCAAACATTTTCATCATTCCCAAATAAAACCCCATAACCATTAATAGTTTTTCTTTCTGTGAGTTACCTATTCTTAGTATTTTATATAAATGGAATCACACAATGTGTGATCTTTTGTGTTTGGCTGCTTTCACTTAACATATTATTTGTAAGGTTTATCCATGTTTTAACGTGTATCAATACTTCATTCCTCTTTATGGCTGAATAATATTCAGTTGTATGTATTTGCCACAAATTTTTTTATCCCCCCCATCCATTGATGGACATATGTGTTGTTTCTAACTTCTGACTCTTGTCAATAGTGCTGCTATGAACATTTATATACAAGTCTTTCTTTGAGAGCCTGTTTTCACTTTTTTGGAGTATATAACTAGGAGTGGAAATTTGGGGTCATATGGTCATTCAATGTTTAACTTTTTGAAGAATGACTACACTGGTCTTCACAGCATCTAAACCTTTTTGCATTTCCACCAGCAGTGTACAAGGTTTTCAATTAGCCATGTCCTTGCCAAAACTGGTTATTCTCCTTTTATTTTTTTTAAACATTTGTTTATTTTTGAGAGAGACAGAGACAGAGAGAGAGAACAAGAGGAGGAGGGACGGAGAGAGAGGGAGACAGAGGATCTGAAATAAGCTTTGTGCTGACAGCAGCGAGACCCAATGTGGGGCTTGAACTCACAAACTGTGATATCATGACCTGAGTGGAAGTCAGATGCTCAACCAACTGAGCCACCCAGGCACCCCTCTCCTTTTAAAAAAAACAACAAACTTTTATAGCCATCCTAGTGGGTATAAAGTGGTATTTCATTATGGTTGTGATTTGCATTTCCCTAATGACTAAGAATATTGAGCTATTGAGCATCTTTTCATGTGCTTTTGAGACATTTGTAGTATCTTGTCTGGAGAAGCATCTATTCAAGTACTTTGTCTCTTTTAATTGTCTACTTTTTAATTGGGTTGTTTGTGTTTTTGTTGTTGAGTTGTAAGAGTTATTTATATATTCAGTATATTAATCACTTATCAGATACATGATTTGCAAGTATTGTCTCCCATTCTGTAAGTTGCCTTTCCATTTTCTTGATAATGTTCTTGCATTGAATGCATAAAAATGTCAATTTTTGATACAATCCTATTTATTTATTTTTTGTTGTTGCTCATGCTTTTGGTGTCATATCTAAAAATCCATCGCCAAAGCCAAGGTCAAGAAAGTTTACCCATGTGTTTTCTTCTAAGAGTTTATAGTTTTATTTCTTATATTTAGGTTTTTGATCAGTTTTGAGTTAATTTTTATAAATGGTGTGAGATAGGGGTCCAAATTAATTATTTTACATGTGGGTATGCAGTTGATCCGGTGTTACTTGTTCAAGAGACAATTCTTTTTGTGTTGAATACTTATGGCTCCATTTTGAAAATCAATTGGTGATAGAGGCATGTTTCTGGAATCTCAGTTCTATTCCATTGGTCTATATGTCTATCCTTATGCCGGTACCACACTGTTTTGATTATTGTAGTTTTGTGGTGAGTTTTGAAATCAGGAGGTGTGAGTCCTTCATTTTTCTCTTCTTTTTAAAGACTGTTTTGGTTTTTAGGACCTTTACAGTTCCTGCCAAACTGAGTTTTGACAAAGGAACAAAGCAATTCAATGGAGAAAAGATAGCCTTTTCAGAAAGGATGCGGGGCAATTAAACATTCTAAGGAAAAAACAAAAGTGAACCTTAAGTCTCAGACCTCATACAAGAATTCGCTCAAAAGAGGTGACAGACTTAAAGGTAAAATATAAAACTCTTAAGCTTTTATTTCAAAAAATACCTGGGATCATGGATTTAGATTTGATACCAAAGTAAGATCTATAAAAGGAAAAATAGATAAATTTGACTATATCAAAATTAAAAACTTTTGTTCTAGAAGATATCCTATTAAGAGGGTGACAAGTAGTAGACTGAAAGAAAATAGTTGCAAACCACATATCCACAAAAAACTAGTATCTAGAAGGTATAAAGAACTCTCAAAACTCAACAGAAGAAAAACAAACATACAAAAAAGAAACCCCAAGCAATCGAATTAGGTAATGGCCAAGAGACACAAAGAGACATTTCACCAAAGAGACTATACACATAACAAATAAGCATGTAAAAAGATGTTCAACATCATTAGCCATTAGGGAAATGCAAATTAAAATCACAATGAGATATTACTACACACCTATCGGAATTACTAAAAATAAAATATATTGACACCAGCAAATGCAGGCAAGAATGCAGAAAAACACAATTGCTTATGCATTGTTGGTGGGAATGTAAAATGGTGCAGCTACCCTGAAAAGTAGTTTGACTATTTCTGTAAAAACTAAACATGTGACCATCATACAAACCAGCAGTTGCCCTCGTGGGTATTTATCCTAGAGAAATGAAAAATTATATTCATAAAAAACCTGTATAGAAATGTTTACAGGAACTTTATTTGTATATAGCCTCAAATGGACATAACCCAGGTGGTTAAACAGATGTACTTCCATACTGTGAAATACTACTCTGTAACAGAAAGGGATAAACTACTGATGGGGAAACAACTTGAACAAGCCTTGAGGTCATTATGCTGAGTGAAAAAAGCCAATCTCCAAAGACTGCATGTTGTATCATTCCCCCGATATAGTATTCTTGAGACAACAACATTTTAGAAATGAGGACAGTTTCGCGATCACCAGGGGTTAGGGATGAGGAGGGAGGGGCAGAGGGAATGAAGACACATGGTGGCTGTAAAAGGGCCATAGGAGGGATCCTTGTGGTGAATGAAAGATTCTGTACTTGGACTATATCAATGTCAATATTCTGGTTGTGCTATTATACTGTAGTTTTACAAGATGTAAAAAACAAAAAAATAGGAGGACACTGGGTAAACAGTATTTACTCTGTTTTTGATGACTGCTCTTTCTTACAACTGTATGGGAATCTGTAATTATTTCAAAATGAAAGGTTTAATTAAAAATCAGTAAGTGATACATTATTTAATTTTCTTTTACATTTGTAAGAAAAGACAGGGAGCTTGTCAGTGTATAACAAGTGAGCACACACAGTGGTTAGGTAGAGTTTAAATGAGGACAGTCATGGCTCCATCACTCGGTCTATTTCTTGGCTGAACAGCACTGACTGCAAGAATGGTTGAGACTGTTATATATCAAATTGTTTTTCTTCTTAGACATATGTTTGATTTATGCTCATAATAGATTGTGTTTAAAGACTAGAAACATAAGGAACCTGATGATGAAATACAAGATAATTAAGAACAAAAAATGGGAAGACTACAATCTTACTTCAGAATCACCTTCGCCAATCTATAAATCACATTCATCTGATAAAAACTCTTCTACGGAACATCAAGATGTCTTTGGTACTTCAAAAACAGTGTTAAGGAGAGAAAATAGAGTGACAATTATGTCCAATTTAGCTTTTCATTTATTGAGAACAAAGGCTCTATCCACACCCACAATGTGCTATTTGCAGAGTGGTTGCAAATAGCGGCCTGAAATCTTTCCCCTCCTGTCATTTATAAACAAAACATGGAAATTGTAAAAATAAAACCATAGTTTTTTTAAGCATGAAATTCCAGAATTTCATACATCCAATTCTTGGAAACCAGTTTCTGCCTATACTTGATGCTGTATTATGGAGTAAAACCCCAAAGTACTTTTTAGTATACATTCAGTCCCCAAACCAGATATGACATATCATTTTTTAGCATATTTATCAGAAAATTGTGTTTTCTCTTTTATGATTTAATAAAAATTAAACATTGTCCATTCGTCATTAAATGATATAAAGTGAAGGGTTTTTTTGTAATGATTGTGTATTATGAATATTATTAATGATTGCATTAAAACAAACTTGAATACAGTATTTAATAAAATACTCTTAATTTGTTTAACATTTCAAATCACTCATTTGTCACATATCACACAAAAATGGCAAAGCCAGTTTAAGTTTTTTCAAGGATGGTTGTAGTGAAAAGCGTTTGCAAGTCACATATGGCTATGCAGTGATAACTGACATGTGTGCATGCATTTGTCAACTTTAAAGCATCCTGTACACATGTCACTTGTTATGTGTCCACTGCCTTTCATCTAGGGCAATTAGGAAGTGAAGGTTCCTGCTTAATTAAATGTTCTCCACAACTGAAAATTACTCTCTAAATATGAGCACTGGATTGGAATCCAGAGTCTTCAGTCTTTGACTAGCCTGGGGTTCTTAGATAAATAAAGTGGGACGATGACAATGTTAATCTTTCATGTTGTGTGTGTAAAGGCAGTCAAATAACGGATCAGGTTTTTGTTTACATTTTGGCTTCTTTCTCATTTGCTATGTTTTCTGCTTCAAGTAACAAAAACTCCAAACTCAACTGATTTAAGTCATGAGGAAAATAGAAACCCGAGCTAAGGCAGCTTCAGAATTGGTTATTTTAGAGGCTCAGTGACATCATTAAGGTCTTTGGCTCTTTCCCTATTCTGCCATCTTTCATGGGTCACCTTGGTTGCTCTTTGGGAAGATGGTGACCATGGGTGTAGGGGTTCCTTGTAGTTAATGATAGTATCAAGAGGGAAAAGAGGCACCATCTCTTCCCCGTGCATCTCTTTATGCTTTCTGTCGCCCGTCCCGGGCCAGAACTAGGCCCCCTGGTCTCGCCTTAGCCAGTTCCTAGCAAAGAGAATGGGAACCCCATTATTGGCTTAGACCATGCTGGACAGGATGGACATCCTGTAGGCAGGGAAGAGAGAAAGACCACATGTTGGGTTTTGATATGACAAGGGATCAGGTGAGGACTATTAAGTAAATATGCCAATAGGTTCAGAAAAGAAGCTTCTCTAGGCACCTAGTCATAGGACATGTATTTTGAGATATGTATTAGGTGCCACATATGTATACACTGTGTGTAACTGATGCAGAATGGCGTACGATTATGAGGGCAGGCTCTGAGTCAAATCCTGGCTCTGCCGTTTGCCAGACAAATTGCCTTAGATAAATTGTGTAACTTCTCTGAGCTTAACTTATCAAATGGGGACCTTATGGAGCTGTGAGAATTAGGTGATACAACACATACAAAGGGTTAGGCCCAGTGCCCAATTCATAGTTAGCAATCAATAAACGTAAGGTGCTGGTGTGGTGCCAGCGATGATAATGAGCTAAACACAGCTTTACCTCTCAACAGCTGAACAGCTGCTCTCACTCCCCCAGTCTCTCTGCCCTCCACCCAGTCAATTCTCCATACAGCAGCTAGAGGGATGTTCACGACATACAGTAGATTACGACTGTCTCCTGCCCTCAACTCCCCAATGACTCCCATCACACGTCAAATCAGATGTGAAGTCCTTGTTTATCAGAGCCTGCAGGACCTTTGTGATCTGGCCCTTGTCCGTGCCGTCTTCTTTCATAACTGTCCACCTGGTCCCTGTGTTGAGCAATGTCAGCCTGGGTCACATCCAGCCAGATCTTCATGCCTGTTGAGCCGTCTGCCTGCATATTCTGCCCACCAGATCTTGTCATATCTTGTCCCCTCATTTCTTCACGTCTCTGCTCTAAGTGCCTCCTCATCCTCAGAATTTCTTCATCTGCCGTCTTTCAGACAGTCACCACTCATTTTTTGAAAAGTTTTTATTTATTTTGAGAGAGACAGAGAGAGCATGAATGGGGAAGGAACAGAGAGAGAGAGAGAATCCCAAGCAGGCTACATACTGTCAGTGCAGAATCCGAAGCAGGGCTCAAACTCATGAAACCATGCGATCATGACCTGAGTTGAAACTAAGAGTCACGTACTTAATGGACTGAGCCACCCAGACACCGCTAAGACAGTCAACTTTCTTAGTCTGCATTCTCTGGAAAACAGAGCACGAGGCAAAAGCGTTACACCTTAGAAGTTCAATCTCAGGAAGCAGGAACAATGAAGAAGAGAGAGCAGATATGGAAGGTCCAGCTCTGTCGGCAGTACTCAGTACTTGGTCTCTTGGTCCTCAGGACCCAGGGCACGGTGCATGTCAGTACAGACCACCCAGGGAAGGAAGGGAGAATGTACCTGCTGGCTTCCTCCTGTACCCTGTCTCCCACTGGTCGAGTCCTCCCCTCTGTCATGAGCTCCCCCACCCCTTTTGGCTTGTGTGGAGCAGCTCCCGCCCCCACAGCAGCCTCTGGAGAAGCCAGAACCCCCAGGGGTCCAGCCTGACCAGTGCACAGGCCAGTGTCTCCTTGTCAGTTGGTGCCCTGTGCAGGGGGGGCTATTTGGTTTGAGGTAGTGGCAGTAACAGCAGAGGAATCTATCTCTGTGGCTGTGGGAACACCTCAGACCAGTTAATAGGGCCCCTGTGACCCGGAAGCAGGGCAAGTGGGGGTGGGGTAGGGGCGGAGAGAAGGTGTGGGGGTGGGGGCAGAGAGGTCGGTGTGGCTACTCAGATTTGGGGTGGTATGTAAGCTAAGTCCAGCACCATCTTACAGATCCCTGTCTGGCTTAGTGCTCTTCACAAAAATTAAGGTGACCCACCACAATACTGCATACGTGTTTGAATGGAGCATATAATCACAGGAATGGAGTGTCCATAAGGTAGGCACTTATCTTCCTGAATGATCTTTTTTTTTGTAGATTGGCATGTTATCTACCATTCTTTGATGAGTTGGAAAACAGGGTCATGGCAAATATTTGTGAGTCTGAATAAGTAAGGTTGAGTAAAGGAGGTTGGCCCCTCTCTTTGCTCTCCTCCTATCTTCCTTCCCGCTTCACCTCTCTCCCCTGTCCCCAGTAGGATGTGGTACTTAGTGGCTTGGAGGCCTGGCCTCCTCAACCCAAATTCTCCCTGTGCACGGAGTTCCATGAGGGGCTGAGTTTCATTTCCTCCTATTTTGGGATCTTTCTCAGGGCCTGTGACCATCAGCCTGGGTCCTGGGAGTGGGGATGCGGTGTTTGTCTTGGGACTAACACCACCGTGAAGGGGCTTATTTTCCAACCCCTCCACTTTTACCATTCATAGTTCCCTTCCCTTCACTGTAGCTTTTCATTCATCCCAGCTTCTTAATTAAAATTTCCACTCATTCCTCCTTTTTCATTGCCTTGAGAAATTTCCCAAATCACACTTAACCTCTTAAAGGAACACCTTACTTATTTCCACGCAGTCTACTCTTCTCCCTAAACCAAAGTTAACAATTATTTCTTTACCTTTTATTTTTAAGGTTTATTCATTTTTAAGAGACAGAGAGAGACAAAGCATGAGCAGGGGAGGGGCAGAGAGAGAGAGGGAGATACAGAATATGAAAGCAGGCTCTAAGCTCTGAGCTGTCTGCACAGAGCCCAACACAAGATTGTGACCTGAGCCAAAGTCAGACACTTAACTGATTCAGCCACCCAGGCACCCCTAAAGTTAACAATTATTTCTGAGTGTGATTTTAGGTCTAGAATTTTTAATTTATTGCCTCCATTCCCTTTATTTCTAGATGACTAAAAGGACCATCATTTAAGAAATGTTTAAGAAATCCTTAACATCACAGCTCTTTTTAGATCAGAGTGGCCCTAACTTCCATACATCCTAGCAAAATAAGGCATAGACTTGCAGAGTTGGAAACAGCCTCAGAAGTTCATTGAGTATGACCGCCTCCCACCCCGTCCACCTCCAGCTCCCACTTGAGACATGAAGAAATGAGGGCTGGAAAGGCTCACCCAGTGAGAGGCAGTTTTTGGACAGGCAGCAAGTGTTAAATCGCGGAAAGAGCAGGAAGACTATTTCCCCTGCCTTTCCCTACCTTCTCACATGACCTCCCTTCCCACAGTGTTTCTGGGCACTGTCTGACCAGCCCAGGGGGACCTGACCCATAGCTAGTGACAGGGAAACACTGTGGTACAGTCTGGAGGAGGTCCCCTGCTTCTTCCTGATCCCATGCTTCTGTGTCACCTCTGGGTGGTCTGATGTGCAGCTGCAAGCCAAAATGACCTCCAGGAGGCCCATTGTTTGTTGCGTTTTTGGTAAGAGTAGAGCTAGAGAAAATGTTTTAAAACTGGTAAAGTAAATATCTATAGCAGATTGTTAAACTTCTTGGTCTTGCAAAAATACATCAGTAACTTTCTGTTGCGTGTGTGTGTGAGTCTGCCTTGCGACATTACTCACCAATTACCCAGACTAGGGGCTGGGGCAGTAATCTAGTATATGTGCTGCCGAAGCGAGCACTCTGGGGCAGTAATCTAGACTCATGTTTCCTTTTAACTTCTCTTTTCCACTTACTGAATTGTATGAATTCAAAATGTAACCTTTTGTTGTTGTTGTTACTTTGTTTTTGGTTTTTGGGTTTTTTTTGTTTTTGTTTTGTTTTTTGTTTTTTTTTTGCCAACCATCCCTGTTGGCTACCGAGAATCATCACTATGCTTGCAAGTTCTGAAACAGGGTTTCAGGCCAATTCCAAATGCTTTGTGTGGGAGTTAGCCTCCCTTGCATGTCCGGGGAGTATTTTTAAAGCAAGAATTGCCCTGAGAAGTCAAAGCATAGAGCAATGCAGAGAGGTGTCAAGGTCTACTGGCATCTGATGCCGCTTCCCTGAAGGCTTGTTTTATTTCGTCATTCACACTTCACCTTTTTTATTCCAAGGTGACTTTAATTCCACGCTTATTTTATGCACAGTAGCCACAACAGCTCACTTCAGATGTTAGCATTATCTCCAAGGGGCATTCTGTACATGTGGTTTGTAGCGGCTACATTCCCCCCTTACTCGGGAAGCAAAGGAAGTTTGTTGGAAGTCCAGTCCATGTTCACGGCACTAAACAGAGCTATTTTGGATCTTGGTCAATCTACAGACCTTGTCTTACATATGACCCAGAGTTATTAAAAAGACACACCCCAAGGCCTGCCTTGGTTATGTAATAGGGCCACTAGGCTGACTCAGGGACTTTGTGCTGAGAGCTGAGAACAGAAATCTGCTTTTTCAAACACCTCAAAGTGTGGGAGGGGAGCTAAACCCAGTCTCTGAGCTGTGGGGCTCCATCTTGTCCACGGACTTAGAATTAAATTTCAGAGGGAGGCATAGCACGTTTCCAAATTTCCTTGCTTCCTTTCATGTCCAGTCCTTCTTCTCTTTCTCCCAGGATGGAAAGTGCCAACCTTTCCCCAGTCCAGCTGCAGAGAATCTGGCCTCAAGCCAGCTTTGGGGGTTCAGTCATGGGTGGCCTTGGCAAAGACTCGTGGTCAAATCTGAGAGAGCATCATTCCTGCCAAGGCCCTGGGGGCACTGAGGATGGAATGGCTTTTGTCCTTTTGAGCCCAAATCACAGTTTCCACGTGGGAAGTCACAGCAACTGAGACCTGGAAGTCACCCAGGTCTCAAGCACTCCTCATTTTGCAAATGGGGAAACTGACACCTATGGCAGAGATATGACTGGCCTGGGTTACAGCCTGGCCGTGTAGGAGGGAGAGCCGGATCCCAGACCAAAGCGTGTGTGAGGGCAGGGACCAGGCTGGCTCATTCACTGATGTCTCCCCAGAACATAGCATGGGGCCTGGTACATAGCAGGGGCCCAGTAAATATGTGTTGAAGGAAAGAGCAAATGTAATACCTTTTCCTCCATGTCAGTGTTTGCTTTTTCTTCTTCTCTTGACGTTTAACTAAACTTAAGAAAATCTCCTCTGTCCCCTCCTCCAGGCCAGAAGAGGTCACAGGGGCACAGACAAGACACTGTTCCACTATACCACCAAGTTATCTGGTGCCCACCCAGCCTGAGCAGGAGGCAGTCCCTCTGAAAGACTCCTGCTCATCACCAGTCTGGCCTGGCTAGGGTCTCACTCACAAATCGATGCCAGACTTGGGCTACAGACAGACCATTGGTGGGGGAGAGGGGTGCTAGTTGCTACAAAGACGTTTATAGTTTATTTGGGCACCAAGACTGATCTCTAGGTCAATTAATGAAAGCACATGACAGCTGGGTTGGGGTCTCCAAAAGCTCTGGAAGTTGAATAGGGATTCAGAAAGGTTTAGGCGTGGGGATGAGGTCAGGGCAGCAAAAACGTCTCCTTCTAAGGGAGAACAGGGGACCCTCTCATCGCAGCTTGGACGGGCTAAGTCAACATCACCTGGGACTGCCCCTGTATGCCCAGGATTTTGTAAGATGATCCTGCTGGGAGAGAGCAGATACAGAAGAGAGAAATAAAAACTTTGCTGTTTCTAAGGTTGTTGGCTGGGGGATGAGGGGAGGGTAGTGTCACTTGACTTTGCTTTTGGGGACACGTAAACAGGTAAGGTGTACTGGCCCTCCTGGGCTCCACAGCTATGGCGGCTGATTAAGACCAGTTGTGCATCTTGAGAGCACAGGCTGGGGAACTCGGCCCGGGAAGGAGCCGGAGGAGAGGAAGAAGGGGATGTGTTGGGGAGTGGGAGGGGGTTGTAGCCTGCCGGCTTTACGAGAGCCTGGTGCGCTTGAGCCTGGGGCGGAAGCGTACCCCCTCCCCCCGCGGGTGCAGAGATCGCCCTGGAGCGCTGGGAGTCCTCGCGCCCCGCGTGCGCGCCCGGCTGCTCCGCGCACCTGCCGCTGGCCCCGCTCCGGTCTGAGCAGCGGGCGGGCGAGTCGCGCGCACAGGTGGCGGCGATTGGGCAGGCGGGGCCCGGAGGGTGACGTCACGGGCTCCGGTCCCGGCGGCAGAAATAGGGCAGCCGCGGCGGCGGTGGTACGACAGCGGCGGCTCACAGAGCTGGAGCCGAGACAGCCTCCAGCGCGCCCGGGACCCGCCGACAGCCGGAGACATCGACCGAAGGACGCGGGGCCCGGTCGCCGCCACCGCCGCCGCGGATCGCGCCCGTCCGCCTTCGGACACCTGGTCTTCCTTCGGCCCCGGCCACCTCAGGTACGCGGGCGCGGGGAGGGTGCCAAGCCGCCGCCGCCACCATCCGGTCCCGCTGCGCCCCTCTGGGGTCCCGGCGCCCGCGGCTCCGCGTCTCCCTGCAGGGCCCGGCGCGGGCGCTTGCTTGTCCTCACCATCCGCGCCGAGAGAGCCAAGTTTGCCCAGCCGGCGGGCGGCGGGCACGGGACCACGGGACTCTGGCTCGGTAGAGCTACCCGGCCCCGGCCAGGACTCGGGGGGAAAGAAAGGCTCGAGCGCCGAGGCTGCTGGCCCGGGTCTGCAGTAGGCACCGGAGTGACCCGGCCGGCGCGCGGAGCAGAATAGCTCGCGCCGAGCCCGCAGCCCGCGCGGGCTCCGAGACCCCGCAGGCGCCGCTCTCGGGCTTCGGCCCCCGAGCCGCCTCGGCGAGCGAGGCGAACGCAGCCCCTCCGCTCGGCTCTGTGCCCTTGGCCCGGGCTGGGGTGCGGAGCGGGCGTCCTCGCAGCCTCCTCCCTCCAGCTTTGCGGGGAAACTTGCGCGTCCGCGCTGCAGCCCGGAGGGCCCGCTGCGCCCCGCCTGGCGGTCGCTCCCCCGAGGTCCGCCGCGTCTGCACGTTGGGGCTCCGCGGAGGCTGAGGAGCAGGGACCCAGGCACAGCCCCTTCCGCGAAGCCCGCTGCCCCGGATCTGCCCGGCTGGTCTCTGTTTAGAGAGAGCGGCTGCCGTTCCCTTCTGGGGAGTCACTAGGGAGCAGTTTGTTTGGGGGACATTCGGGCAGAGAGCTTGATTCTGAGAGAGCTTGTGCGGTGGATGATCTCCGCCCCTCTATGCGCCAGCAAAGGAGACCCATTTCAAGTTTGGGGGGCACCTAGGCGACGCAGACAGAGCGCTGCGCTTCGGGCGCCTGTCGCCCTGAGTTGGCGGCCGAGCGCAGCGCGAGCCTTCCGGGCCCTCTGAGCTGACCAACCGGCTTCGCCGGGTCACTCGCCCGCGGCCTGCCACCTGAGGACTTCGGCGCCCGCCACTCCGGCAAGGGCAGAACCCCGCTGGAAGCAGCAGGATTTCTCACAGCGCCCGGGACGTGGCGAGCAGCCCGTGCAGCGCGCCCGTCTGCTGAAGTTCCCGGGGCCCCGCGGAGTCGGACCCTGCTAGGTCTGTATCTCGCCCGGCTAGTCAGTCCCCCTACGCGGTCCGGACGACCCCGCTCCACTTAACTGCCGCCGACGATGATGAATCGCGCTCCCGCAGCTCTCCTCCGCTCTCCTCTAGGTGTCGCTTCCTCCGAGGTTTCCCGCGAGTGAAAAACAGCGCCAGTAGCTTTGGTCGGTTCCCTTCCTAAATTTGTTGCAAGCCTGTGCACCGGGAATTGTACTCGATGGGTCCCCGAGATACAAACATTCGTCGACGTTCTCTGGGCCAAACATAAACAGAATTTCATTCGGAGGTGGCACGGTAACTCTTAACCAAACGTGCACCGGGAATGGGCCTATATCGCAGTCTCTGAGGCATCGGGAAGAAATTCAGATGTTTCTCGAAACTCAAGTCCCAAGTTATTTTCCCACCACCAGGCTTAGAGGAAAGTCAGACATGACTTTTAACAGTGTCCTGTCAATCTTGGAGTGGGTGGGTTTCTGTGCTTGCCCCTTCTGGCTCTCAGGACAGGCTCAGGACTGGGTAGTGGTCAGGTAAAGGTCTCAACTGGCGAGTAAATGGTCGGGGGTGGGGGGTGGTGGTGGTGAATGATGGTGCTTCTAGGACACCAGAGCCCTAGTAACCCTAAGGCAGTAGCTCAAAGGGAAGCCGTGAGCCGGTGCCCCACAGGGCTCATCTCTGATTTCCTTCCTGGTTTTGTGGGAAGGTACTGCAGTATTACTACACCATTTCTGTTTAGACACTTAAGCTGAATGTTAGCTTTCTTCCCATTAGCTTTCTTTCCCTAGGAAAACAGACATCCCCTCTCCCAAGACTTTAGGCTGGGCCAAAGGTCGTTCGGGATGATAGCCTACTTTATGTGTACTGTAATGTATTGTTCCAGTGGTTTTTTGTGTCGTAGAAATCTTTGATCATTTTCAATTTTTTGTTAGTTTCAGGAAAGCTATTTTTATTCCAGCCTATTCTCCAGGGCCTTTGGAGAACTTTTTTTTCCCCTCAGCTGTGTCCTGGAGGTAGGTGAGGGAGGGGTAGGTAGGATTTTGTAACCTTGACCCATTAGTTGCTCAGGATTCTTCTCTTGTCTTAGAGCTGCAGGATTTTTTTTTTTTTAAGTCATCTTCATGTTGTGATCTTTTGTTTGACAATACCATATTCCAGAAACTGGCATTGAAGAGTCAGGATTTCATAAAATCTACTTGAATTCCTACTTTACCTGTCTTGGTATTTCCCGGCCCGTTCAACTTGCTTGTGTTGCTTATGTGTGGTCAATTCTGTGCTTACTAACTTCGCGAAATTTGAAAGTTCTTTCAAGAGCACATCTTTTCTTACGTTTTCTTTCTCTTAATGTGTAACACAAGGCCTGGGACTTCAAGTGAAATAGAACTACAGTTGCACAAACATGGTATAATTTAAATGTTGAGACTGTGAGGGTTCCTGGAGTTCATAAGTGCGTGGGTTAAACTTCATGGTAAATAGGGGTGTCAAAGATTTATACACTGCACACAGACTAACTTATTCAATTTATCGAATGTTGGAACAATTTATGAAAGATAAGAGCAGATAATTAATGGGAATTGCAGTGTAACTTCATTATGGCTTGCTGCAGGGTTAGCCTGGTCTATTTCTGTGCCTAATTTCCTTTGGGTTGCTGTTTGAGGAACTATCTTTGGAAGTTTGAACCCCTTGTTTTTTTCTTAAAATACTCGCATATCAAAACTAGGGTTCTAAGCCTTTGGGAAGAAAGGAATATGTAGGTTTGGGGTTTTTAGGTTAGAGTCGACGTGGCTTTTTTTTTTTTTTTTTTTTTTTCCTTTTTAACTTTGGGCAGACCTACAGGGAGCTGCAGGATTTTGGTGCTCTCCAGGTGGTTTCCATCTGTTGATAGCCAATACCCCACGTGGAAAATGCAGTGAACCTAAGGTAATTGGCTAGGGCATACACTTGGTGAGTTGGAAGCTTTGGAAATTCAGGTGCCTCAGGGCCACAAACCTTACTGTTGTCTTCAAGGCTAGGGTGGTATTGGTTAGTTCTGCCAAGCCACGTTTGTAATTTGTGGTCTTGTTGGTTACAAAGAGAAGCCACTTCCATGTGGCTAATCCATAATGTCTAGTTGGGTAATGTTGCCATATTCTGGGCGAGTTGCTGGAAGAGAGTATTCAAGAATTATCTCTGCAAAAGCTCTGGGGGTCTGACTCCCTGCTTTTCCCCAACAAGGCAGGTTCCCAGAGGAGAAGGGAAGTTTGTATTAGAACCACTGCCAGGTTAGTGTCCATGCTTTTCTCTGGCCTCTGACCCTGGCCTCTGACCCTGACGGCTTGCATGTTGGTGTGTCTTCTCTGGTGGGGCAGATTTGCAATCGCCATATTCCTACCTGTTTCCCCCTAACCATTTATATTCTCAGGTCACATTTTTTCAACTTTCTTGAAAAAGGAAGTCAGTTTTCAGCATATCACATCATACAAAATCTGTAGCACCTCTATAATTTTAAATACAAGTAATGGCACAGGTATTGGCTTCTATTATGAAACCAGAAAATCTTGTGCTTTACACCAGAGCAGCAGGCAGATGACCTGGTAGGCCCCATCCAGCACCAAGAAAAGCCCAGTTTGTCTTCTCTAAGCAGAATGCACATGTATTCCATAAGTGTTGGTGATCATATGGGGAACAAAGCCGTTGTCTAGGGCTCAGAATGCCTGGATTTCAATCTACGTTTGGCCACTGACCTGGCTGACACAGTGCGTCACTTCTCTGACCTTCCAGGCCTGTGGTGTCCTGTCTGTGAAGCAGCAGCCAAGTTAGCAACTCATTTGTCTTGAGCTTGGGGAAAGTGAGGCCTGGGTGGAAAACCTCAGAGGAAGCGGGTCTTAAATATCAAGTGATTGTGCTTTATGAGTTGTTTGAAAGAAAAGGCAGTCCCAGCTCTTTTATGAGAACGATCTCCGATAGATTTATAGCCAGTCTTTGGACTCTAACATGGATTGAATGAAGCTTATAAACCTAAATTGATCTCAAAAGGAACTCTAGGTTGAAAAAGAGGGTTTGTGATATTATAGATGGTAGCTTCTTATTCCTGTAATGAGGAGATTCTTCTATTTTCTTCTGTCTGAAGGCCAACAGGGCTATTTGAAGGTGAGGAGTAATGAGTCAACGACTCTACTTCCCTCCAAGTGCCTGTCTTCACCATGCTGGCATTGCCTGTCAGTTGAGAGGCTTCCTTGCTGCCTGGCATTCTGTACATCTCCTCATCGTTCCTTTTCGCAACTGTATTTCTTCTTGGCCAATAAAGACAGCGACTATGAGCACTGAGGACAGTGTGCCAAGTGGCCCCATTCTGCGGAGGGGTGCAGAGAGGAGCAGCTCGGTTCTTTATTCGCGTTCTGCTCCTCCAGAAGGGTGCAGCTCTTGGCAGCTGTCAGAGCAAAGGAGACACTCGGGGTTTCCTGTCTTGCTCTTTCTAGGCTTTCCCCATCTTAGTAAAGCAGCTGTTTATTGAAAGAAAGTATTGCCAAGTATGGAGAGGCAGCAGAGGGTGGATGTTAAGAGCACACACCCAGAGTTCACCTGCCCAGCTTGGAGTCTCAGCTCTGCCATTTATTTGCCACGCGGCTCTGGCAGGGTACTTAGCCTCTCTGTGGCCTGTCTGCTGTGTCATCTGACGGAGGTGTGGGGGGGGGGGCAGTAATTACTGCCTCCGCATGGAGTAGAAGTGAGGATTATGGGTTAATGCCTGTAAAGCATTTAGGACAGTGCCTGTCACGTAATAATGGCTATGTTAAGTGCTAGCCTCTAGCTGGTTATTAGACAGATCATCAAAATTGATTGAGACCCAATATTAATTCTTTTTTTTTTAATGAACCAAAAACCATCATAAAACTTGAGTTGTAAATTTTTAGGCTGTCTCTGCTATAGATAAAATGAGTTGTCAATCATGGTGGGTATAAAATGACAGTGAACATGCATCCACGTGCAAATGAAGTCCAATCTGGTGGCCGCCGAGCTGAGCAAAATGTTACAAAGAAGCTGCCTAGGAATATTTGAGTAGTTGGTCTGACTCTTGGGTTTGCTGGTCTTTAAACAAAATCTTAGGGGAACCTCATCACAAACTCGAAAAGACCAGAGACCACCCACGTGCTGCGTGGCTGGAGCCCACACTTCCTAAAACACTATTCAAACAGCTGGTTTAATGCCAGAAGTCTGGGTGCACCCTCTAGAATAGTTTTGGAACTTGCCAAAATAACAAAATGAGTGGATTTTATTTTTATGCTGTTCCATTAATAATAGAACACCAAATATAATTGGTCTTGGATTACTAGGCAAATTGAAAACTAAGTACTAGATTGCGTGGCTTGAATATTTCATAATTCCGGATGTTGACATTTATATGTTAAGTAGAGTAAGTTTTGATTATTTTGCTGTTTTTAGTTTATTTGGGCTGAAAAGCATGAAAAGGGAGAAAAGAAGACCTTTTGTATGTATGCTTACCTCACGAGCACTGTTTGAAAGTGGAGAAGTAGGGAAGAATTACCAAAAACAAAGTGGAAAGTAATGTCTTCCTAGTTCTAGCCTGAGTGACTCTTGGTACTTTTTTTTAAATTCCAAAAAGCCTGCTAACTGCTTTCTGCAGTTCTTGGGACGTGGCTCTGTGTTCAGAAGAGAATAACTTACGGAGAGTAGGGAGTTAGCCCATTTATTTTCAGAAAAACCGGTTGCATGTAGGGAAAGACCTTTTTATTTTCTTTTAGTCCTGAATGTGATTTTCTACCCGCTCCCCAGTCACTATAAAGAACTTGCACACTGGAGCCAGAGCCCCAGGTCGGGCGCGTGGGGTTGCGGGGCTGCTGGGAGTGCTCCATTCCCCTCTCCAGTAGTAGAGGAAGTGGCACCCTTCCACACAGCTGTGCCTTCTTCAGAGGAGCGGATGCTGATGGTGATGAGACCGTGACCTTCACACTGTATTTGCTGGCCACGCAGACTCTTTGCCCAGTAGTTCCAGCTTTGCCAACAGATGTCAAGGAAGAAGAAACAGATATAGGAGTGGGAGCCCATGGACTGTTTGTAAGACAAGAGACACATTCTCTTCAAAGACAGTCCTAATGTAGAAACTTGCTTTTCACAGGCCACTGTTATGCCATAAGTTTTAGTCTGATTTCTCCTCCCTGTGGGCATTTCTATCTCTAGCGAGGGACATAAAGCATATCTGCACAGGCAGCCAGAAGAAACTTGGGAGTCACTTTGTTGGGTGACCCTGGCATCAGCGCTAGTGATTGTGGGATACCTCTGACCCTTCCTGTTTGAAGTAGGCATCCTTCAAAGCTGTTGCTGTGGGGGCGAACAGGGGTGGACTCCTCCATCAGCCTCTCATTTCTCTCAAGCCGCTCCTCCTTTCCGACTGGGTACCTGCTCTGGACCAGCTTGAAGCCAGATCACATGGGGAATTGGCTTCCACAGAGCTCTGTGTCTTCATCTCCCAGCCATAATCAGGATGCCGGCTGCACCACATGCAATTAAGCACTAAATTGTGTAGCGCTCACAGAAATCAATAACCCCTCCAGTTTTCTTGAGTACGAGTTGTAAATAGTCTGTCATGAGTTCTATCTACCTGGCTATGTTTCTTAGAGATACCGAAATTAAGGTTGGAATGGTTACGGTGGAAACCTTAATGACAGGCAGAAAGACAGAAAGACAGAAAGAAAGAGTATAGCTAATTGGACAAGTCTACTAGCCTGTGTCCTTGTCCCATTTGCACCATAGCTGGCACATGGTGGGAGTTGAGTATCTGTTGTAGCTGATCCTTAGGCCATGGGCTTCAGGAAACTTAAAGGTTACTGAAATTCCATTATCCATTGGGTGCTTGGACTCCTCTCCAAGAAGGAACAGTCTTGAAATGAAAATACTGAGCCTTACAGTGCCATTTTGAAACTCACTATCTTGTAAACTGAGATAGCAGCTACAAACAGGGTGCAGTACACTTGATATCATTCGTCCTCAGCATTTACTAAGCACTAATTGTATGCCTAGTCCCAAAGGCTTCCTGAAAAGACTGAAGCCTGGATATGTGGTAACTGAACAGAGGTGACACATCTTGTACACTCTAGTTCGTTCTTGGAGATGGAGTGGTAGCTGGCATGTTGGATGGGTTTGCACGTAACAACTAGCATTTATAGTGTCACCAGTGTGTGTCAACGCTGACCTCTTTGACCCTCATAGCAACCCTATAAAGTACACATCTCACTGAGCCCATTTTGGAAGTGAATAAACTAAGCCTCACAAGTATTAGAACTTCTCTTACAGTAGAACAGAAGGGTTGGTGGTAGAGTTTAAACTTAGGTCAATATGATTATATTTTGCAATACTTAATTCTGATCATTTGTCATTTTCTCAACAGACTGAACGAAATGAAACCAGGACACTTATGGCTGCATCTCATGCTGCTTGGGGTTTCCTTGCCAGCTGCACTGGGGTGGATGGACCCAGGAACCAGCAAAGGCCTGAACATGGGTGTGGGTGACTCACAGGCAGAGGTATAGTTACATAACAGATGATATGACATTCAAAACTGGCTGCTTTTCAGTGTTACCATATCTGATTTCTTCCCTACCTTGAGTTTATACCAGTTAAATTGCAGTGTGAATTAAAATTGTTCCCCGTTTTTGGTAGGGGACAGAAGGAAACAACATGTGTTGATATAGACAGGAGGTTTATATCACACTGTAATAGTCTAAAATCTCTCCAATGCTAAGACTGTGCTCCGCAACCAAGCTTCTGTTGTATGGCTTGTCTTCCACAAAGACCCTCAAGAGAAGGGCCTTTTTGTATATTTAATAAAACTCTGAAAATGCAGACTCAGTGGTGGAGCACACCCATGTGAATTAATGAAGTCTTTTAATTATAAAATGTGTTTTAAAAGAGAGAGACTCCTTTTCACGTATACAGATAAAAAGAACCAGGCTGAGAAAGAACTGGCAAGTAGGGGTCCTAAGGGAGACTGTCTTAATGAACAGATAAGAATGATTAATGGCATGTTAGGTATATATAAATGCTTCTAAAGTGCTTGAAAAACTTATTCTCCAATGCTTCCCTGGAGAGTCTCCATACACTGCTAATTGCTTAGTGAACTTGGTCTTAAGTACTGAAGAGGATTCATCATCAATTGCAACCTAGCCCTACTCAGGTAGTAGGCCTGATGAATTTGGGGCTCTGGGGGGGGGGGAGTTTTTCTGCAGAAAATGCTTTGTGTGACTAACTGTAAGAAAGAACCACAGCCTTTCATTAAAACTACCTGGGATTTTTTGGGGGGCGCCTGGCTGGCTCAGTTGGTTAAGCGTCCAACTTCGGCTTAGATCATGATCTCACGGTTCATGAGTTTGAGCCCCCCCGTTGGGCTCTGTGCTGACAGCTCAGAGCCTGGAACCTGCTTCACATTCTATGTCTCCCTCGCTCTCTGCCCCTCCCCCGCTTGCTCGTGTACCTGTGCTTGTGCTGTCTCTCGCGCTCTCTCAAAAATAAATAAACATTAAAAAAGAAGGTTAAAAAAATAGTACCTGGGATTTCTTTGATGATGTGGTAAATATGAAATTCTAACTTGAGCTTCTCAGGGCATTTCAGCTTCCATTGTCCTCTTTGACGCACGCCCTTTCTCTTTTCTCTGTGCTTATTTCCTGTCTTATGGAAGGAGCAAGAAGAATTACCTCCAAAAGTCAATATTACCAGAGAGTGCATAACGACACACGGTATATGGACAGTAGGATTAATGCATTATTTGATCAAGAGATACGATTTCTTTCTCATTATCACTTAATTGTAATGCAATCCCAAGCCTACAAACCTTAGTTTTAGGGGAGCTTTGGAAGTAGCTGAATGCTCATGTTTGCTGTTGAAGTTTGTATGGCTTCCTTCTGTGGTGCACAGATGATTTGAAGAGCAGCAGTATCTCTCTTGTCACAGTCCACGAAGGACTTGACTTAATGCTCTTCGGAAAGAGCCTGGAGGCTGACTAGCTGGCAAGCGTGGCATTTCCCATATGGGAGTGGCTTAGTCATTGGACTCCTATCTACACCAAAGGAAAATGATCACTTCAGCCCTACAAACACATTGTTGAATATTTAATAACAAAGCAAACAGGCAAACACACAGATAAGCTTATTTAGTCTCCTTATTATTGGGGCTCCGTGGCCCACTGTTGTAAATCACTTATTTCAATTAAACAAGTCAAGCCAATTAAGGTGGGATTTAGCTCGAGGCAAAGTGAAGGTAAGTTAATATCAGCCTAGGACATCTTTATCTCTGCTCTTAACACCGTAATACTTGGTGCACCATCAAGAAAGCATAGATACTGCTCAGGCTGAGGAAGTAAGGCTTTTTGTTGGTTAGATCGGGGTGTTGATTTGCTCCTCCCGTTGGGACAGAGGCCAGGGGATGCACTTGTCTCCTGGGTCCAGGCATGTGGTTGCTTCTGAAACAGGAAGCGATGCCTCAGCAGACTCCCAAATGCAGGAACAGCTGCTTTATCGATCCAGTTCTTGTGGCTATAGATGGAATTTTCGCAAACTGTAATAACTTCTACTCACTGAGTCTGCTTTCATGAATGATTAAATGAGATGATGACCGTGCACATGGGCCTAGGATACAGGACAGTAAATGTTTAGGTAGAGCAGAACATTTATATGGAACTCTTTTGTTTGCTGATCTCTAGCATGCTTTATGCATAGCCTCTTCATGCCGTTAACTCACTAGGGTCCTCATGTCTGGGATGCCGTCCCTTCTTTACACATGTCTGAATCTTACTCCTCCTGCGAGGCCCTGCTCTGGTTCTTGCCTTTTCTCTAGATCCTTCTTTGGGCACTCTTGGTCTTTTGATGTCTCATTCTGAACTAGTCTTTGTTCCTTTTTTTTTTTTTTTTTTAACTCTTTATTTTTAGCATGCAAATGAAGCCTAACTTACTTAGGTTTCTCTTCCTTACAACGTCTAATAGTTTTCAGATCCAAGTAGAGACTCATTGTGTTTTTGAGCCAATTGGTATTCAACATTTGTTACTAGTCATGAGGCCACCCTTGTGGTTTTAAAGTCCAGATGGGACACCCAGTCATTGAAGTGTGTGCCAGTGGGGAGCTGAGTGGTCTCCCCAACAAACCTGTAAGCAGCTTGCAGGCCAGGCCAGGCTGGGATCTCCTCAACATCCAGGGTTTTCTTTTTGTGTTAGAGATTCTGGGCAGTTTGTTGTTGGAGTTAGAGCTATTAATATATCCATAACTGACCAAACGATACCTAACTCCTCTGCCACGTTCTTCAGAGTCTTACTTTGTGGAAGAATCCTAACCAATAGACTTTTTTGGGACTCAGTAAATAAATCAGAAAACCTTTTCAGGAGCTAAATGGTAAAATGTTTCTGTGTATGTTTCCTTTCTGATATTAGTACTTAAAAAACATTCATTGACTTCAGAGTTTTAAGTACTGGGAAAGAATTAATAAGATTTGACTTGCCTTTAAAGGTGTTTCAACAATTACTGGAGTGTCCTAAGGGTAAATAAGGATTAAATGACCAGTGTGTATGTGTGTTCGCACATTTTTAAAGCAATGATAGCAAATGTAAATTTTGTTAAATTATTGTTTTATGTACAGAGGTGCAGTTGAAATAGCTTCAAGGAGTTTATCATTTTACAAATGTAGATGAAAGAAATGTAGCTGGGTGGAGTGCCTCTTTAATAAGAGCTGAGTGGCAGAATGTGGCCTAGAATACTAATGGAATTCTGAGTTCAAGGGAAACAATTCTGAGATAGAACTTCATGAAATTCTAAAGGAATTAAAACTTCCCCCCCCTTTCCCTACACTCTGGCTGAGATAAATACAGTACTAAAATCAGTATTGGTAGAATTTTGTATCTGGGGAGACCAGGAAATTGAGAAGTGGCAGCCCCAGGGATGTGCCCCCTACCGAGGGGCAGTCATTTGTGGGAGCGTCCCCCCTTAACTTTTTGGGCCCTGGATGTTGTGTTCCCACTATTGGCTGGGCTCTGGGATTGGCTGGTGGCCATCACACAGCCCTTAACATCCTTCTTGTGTTCTACTGTCCTTTCTCTAAATTGCTCTGACCTGCAGTTTCTAGTCCTGCCCTAAATAACTATAAACATGGGTTCCTTTTAAAATGGGCAGCTTCATATGCCCCTGTGCTTACAGACTAGAGAAAGGCTTTGAAGTCAAACACCAGGTGTTCTCAATGTATAGAAGATCTCACAGGGAAGTCTTCCAGGAATAAATGTGTCCGTGGTATCAGTAATCAGAGTGGTCACCCACCTTCCTAACCCCAGGAGTCAGCCTAAGAAAGCACAGAACGGCTCTTTGCTCTTCTTGCAAGTGTTGGTCCTTGGCGTTGCTGACTGCTCTCAGGGGTGCTCCTGTCCCTGGGTAGATGTGGCTTCTAATACAGACACCTGGAGTGCCCTGACTCCCTTTTGCATTGGCCGCACATTCAAGAAGATGTGGGCTGCGAGACTGGGCAATAAGTTTTAAAAAATACTTCTTTTCTCTAATCCTTGTCCTTGTTCTTACACAGTTGAATGAATTTAAGACAACGCTTCCCAGCCCTTCTAGTCATGGTCTCCTCCCCATCCACAAACCATGCCCCACTCTTCTTTCTGACTGGTGACTGGGGAAGAGTAGCTGATCTTCTGTGGGCTGCAAGGTGTCTGTTAGTCACCTCTCCTTACTCTTGGCCCTCAGACTGTGGGTGTGGGGAAACCACCTCTCTCTTCCCTTTGAACATCCAAGTCCGGCTGGCATTTTCTGAACCTCATCTGCTGGCCTGCACGCATCTCTTATGGATGTTTTCTGTGGAGTCCCTATTCCCAAACACTCATGGTGCTAGTTCCAGCATTTAACTGGCTTGCTAAGATGAGATTCTTGGTCAACTGTCTCAGAAAGAGGTCCAAGTGGGCTTTTCCTCAGAGTGTGGAGCATTGGGACTATGCATCCTCTTGGAGGATCCAAGACCTCTGTTGCAGCTGTGGAGTGGGCATGGGGGTTCAGGGGTAGTCTCTTCTCTGGTTATTGAATATTCAGCCATGACTGTCTTCTTTTTTTAATTTTTTAATTTTTTAGTGTTTATTTTCGAGACACACACACACACACACACACACACACACACACACACACACAAACACACACAGTGCAAATGGGGAGGGGCAGAGAGTGAGGGAACACAGAATCCAAAGCAGACTTCAGGCTCTGAGCTGTCAGCACAGAGCCCAACACAGGGCTCGAACTCCTGAACCATGAGATCAAGACCTGAGCCGAAGTTGGGTGCTTAACCATCTGAGCCACCTCGGAACTCCTGCCATGGCTGTCTTATGATTATTCTCTGTCAGCAGGTGTGGATTTTAGTTTCTCAGGTCACACTGGGGAGAGAGCACAGACTCCCATCTGCAGATGTGTGAGTAAACCCATTGTAGGTGAAGAAGGGTGGCAAGTACCTCAAGTTCTTGTGGGAGTTGGATGAGCCAGTTGCCACCTCTGGAGTTGGTGTGGGCTATGGCCTACAGCAGCATCTCTTGAACTTGAGTGTGCTTGCAAAGGGCCAGGGTGTCCTGATCAAATACTCATGTAGTACATCTAGGATAGGGCCCCAGAGTCTGCATTCCTCATCAGCTCCAGGTGATGCTGATACTTCTGCTCCCAGGGGTCGCTGGGTGGAAAAGCTCTAGAGGAGTCCCCCTATCCACTCTGTACACATCCAAGAAAGAGATTCTATTTAGTGATTAACACTAGCTTTTTTTTTTTTCCTTAGCATTTGTCACTATGATGAAACTGACTGTAGTTAGCAAAAGGAGAGAAACTTACAGTTTGCAGTCATGCTGGGAAATAGCTTGACACTAGATGGGCCTGGGGGTAGGGAGGCGATTGGAACAGTGAATTGAAATAGCCTGGGTTTGAGAGTCTTTTTCACTTATTTAGAAATTTTCAGGTGGACAGGTAAATTTTGATCTCTGCACCCAAGGTTCCTCACTGGCTTGTGTGCAGGTGACTTAAATCCCGAGGGTCAGCCACGCTCCCGTGCTCCCACCTGTCACTGTCTCCATGTCACCCATGCTGGTGTCCTGCCCGGTACCTGTCCCCAGAGCCTCTGGTTTGGGGACGCACTCACCAGGTTGGTGCTGTGTTTGAGGGTCTTGTTTTTATTTTTACCCTTGGGCAGGGAAAGTCACTGTGTTTGTCTTTGTGTTGCATATTCCTCCTCTCTGACTGCTCCCGGCAAGCCTCCTAGCCTGTACCAGTCAGTGTGCTGTGTGCCCCTTGTGTATTTTGAGATCGTAGTTAATAGAGTTTTAATTGGCTCTGAAAAGTTCTGTGACCCAGGAAAATGAACATTTATGAGTTCACAGAAAACCATTATTCTTCTTCCTCTTAATTTAGCATTTACTCATCTACTTCTTTTTATGCCTCTGCTGCTAAATAATCTATGCTTCTCTAGGAAACTTTCCACCCTTGTAATCAGGACATCAGGCCATGCGTTATAAATGGGGTTCTGATTTCCATTTTTCGGGGAGTTGGCAGCATCAAATCCGCCAGGCCCCAATCATCTGCGTGATTTATTCTCTATGACTTGCGGGTTATCTGTCTTGTTTACCATTTAGACCGAAGTAAATGCCATGATGGTGTCAGACAGGCTCTAACAGGCACCCTGTGAGTGGGCTCTACTCTTCTGTCCTGCCAAACCAGGGTCATTGTCCTTCTGCTTTGACCACTGTGGTTTCTGCTACGAGTCTTCTGGGCCTTGTCTTGTCTGCAGCCACTGGGTAGGTGGAGGTCACTGGTCCCAAAGATGAAGAGGATCGGATGAGATAGGCCCTATACTCTGAGCAAGTGACACCTGAGCAAACTGCAGTGAGACCCAGATACACTGGTGTTTGGAGGAGGAGGCATGCCCCTGTGGCCAAGAAGCCATTCGTCCATTCAGCTTTGCCTCTCTCCTGATGGATGGCCACACGTATTTGCTTTTTGGCCTTAGGCCTTCCCTTGAGTTGGGAAGGCATGGACCAAGTTGATGGAGCCACTAGCTGACCCTGGAGACGAGTAGATCCTAGTCCCGTGCTGTGCTTGGATGTTTCAAGGAGTGTTATGAAATTCAGAAAATAAAATTAACTTCGCTTTAGTTTAATTTTAGTCTGTTTGTCTGACAGCACTTCTGGGCTTAGTACAGAGTGGTATCACAGACTCCAGCTGTGAATAGACCCCTGCAGGATAGAGAGGGGAACAGAATTCTGGTGGGGGTGTGGGGGGAGGGGCAGCTAGTGGTTTACCTGGGGTTTCCTCTTCTTCTCCAAGGGATGGTGTTATACTCTCATGCTTTGGAGGAAGCAGTCCCCAGGGGAAGTATCTGTGTTGTAGTGAGATCTGACAGATATGGAGGGGGGTGGTGGGGATGGGAGGGGAGGGTGGAGGCAGAGAGCTCTGAAGTATGTTTTTTGGGTCAGTAAGTGAGTAGAAGTTCCCAGCTCTGGCACTGGAGCTGAGGACAACATCAGGCATGTCCCAAATGCTAGTGATCCACCTGTGTTATCTGGGTTGGACTTCTCTCTGCGGTCCAGAGTAAAGCTGATTAGCCCTTTCACTCACTTCCAAAACTTGAAAGATGACCCACTGGGGAGAACCAAGCAGAGCCCCTTAAGCACAGTAGAAATCTTCTAACTCAGAAGTGCAGTCTGCCTAAGGCTGCTGATGTCTGGGTAAGAACACAGGATCTCATTTATTCCAGGTCTAGCCTGGCACAAACTAGGTCCATGGACTTGAGTCACTCCCTTCTCTTCTCCACCCTCAGTTTCTTCATGTGGAAAGTGAGAGGGTGGCCAGGATGCCAACTCAGATCCCTTTTGGTTTGTCTATAAGTCTTAATTCTATGGCTGCTGACTGGGCCCCTTTAAACTGTGTGATGAATGTTTTAAGTGTCCTGTCAGATGCAATTCTACCTCTTGTATTCTTGTATGGCCGTACAACACTCGGAAAATGTAAAGGTGTGGCCCATCCTTGTTTGTCTCAAGTCCTGTTGTGTGTCCCCCTTTGGGAAGGGTATAGCAGTGAGGAGTTCCCTGTCACGTGATGGGGGGAGGGGCATGGTGACCATTTGGGATCTCTCTGACCAGCATTGCTTTCCTGTCGCTGCACACAGACCTGAGTCTTGACTGCAGTGTGTGTGGATGGTATATACTCCAGCGCCCTGTAGGTGTCCCTGAGAGAAGGAGGAAGTTCTCAGAATACTGATCTGGAGAGAGGAACTTGAATGGCCTCTCTCACTCCTTGTGTAACAGGGCTAAGTATTGGCCGTGAGCTGGGGACTGTGCCCTATAGAAGTGGTCCTGGACTTGGTGATTTTGCAGAGCAGAAAAATGAAAACCTTATTTTTAAAGATGAAGCTACTACGTACAATTCCTATCATCTCCTCATTTACACTTCTATTTATACTTTTTTTAATCTATAAAGGAAGTAAAAGGCCAGACTTACACACAAAGGGAGGTGTGCCCCACAGTAGCCTTCTCCTGGCGCATGGAGATACTAGGTCTCCAGATGTAGATCCAGTGTTGTTCTCTGCGGTATCTGTCTGAATTTCATGGCTAGAAAGATATAGCTCCAAGATAGAGAAGATGGGTGCTTATCCCAGAAAGAGGTCCTTGTGCCCATGCATAGGTGGGGGGAGTCAACTTGCAGGTGTATGTGTCACACACAAGCACTCCTCTATGTTGGAGTGATAGGTGCAGCTGGATTTTAAAGGAAGAGTGTGGGGGGGGTGCAACTGGGTGGCTCAGTCGGTTGAGCCTCCGACTTTGGCTCAGGTCATGATCTCATGGTCCTTGAGTTCGAGCCCCGCATCGGGCTCTGTGCTGACAGCTCAGAGCCTGGAGCCTGTTTCAGATTCTGTGTCTCCCTCTCTTTCTGGCTCTCCCCCATTCATGCTGTCTCTCCCTGTCTCAAAAATAAACGTTAAAAAAAATTAAAAAATTAAAGGGAGAGTGGGGTACAGGGTTTCTTGATCATGGTCTTTAAAGTTTCTTCACTATCTCTTTAATGGAGAATGGAAGATATGTGGCCTGTGGGGTTCAGATATTCCCTCAATCAAAGGGGGCCTCTGAGCTCAACTGTGCCTGGGGCAAGGATGAGGAGAAGCTGGTGCTGGTGGGGGACTGGTGTTGACCAACAGGGAATCACCGTAGAGATCACTGGCTTCCCCCATCTGTAAGAAATGCCAAGAAGGTATTTGTGCAAGTGCTTGCTGGTTCATCTGGAAACCAAGTCCTTTGTTTTCCCCTCTCCTCACTGTTCCAACATAGCATTGAGTCCAAGTTGAAATCTCTCTGGATGTCTTAGCTGGAAAGAAAAGCTGCCAGTGTTACTTTTGTTAAAATACTATAAAGTTTGAGTTTTCAGTTATACTCAGAAAGTGTGTGTGTGTGTGTGTGTGTGTGTGTGTGTGTGTGTGTGTGTGTATTTTTAAGAGTTGTGAAGGAGAGGCACCTGGGTGGCTCAGTCGGTTAGGTGTCCCATTTCGGCTCAGGTCTGGAGACCCAGAGGTGTCAGCGGCCAGCACAGCCTGGTACACAGTAATATGTTCAGATTTTTTTTTCTTTTTAATTTAGAGAGTGTGCACAAATGGGGTGGGGCAGAGGGAGGGAGGTGGTGGAGAGAGAGAGAGAGAGAGAGAGAGAGAGAGAGAGAGAGATTGAGAATCTTCAGCAGGCTCCATGCTCCGCACAGAGCCTGACAAGGGGCTTGATCCCATGACCCTGGGGTCATGACCTGAACAGAGATCAAGAATTGGATGCTCAACTGACTGAGCCACCCAGGCACCCGGCATATTCAGACATTTTTAAGGGAGTGAGTGAGTCTGCGATCTTTTATTCATTTTGGTGGCATGTCAGAATTTGGACAAGGTGACTCGAGTTTCTAGGACTCCTTACAGAAGAAGCCCCAGGAGAGACTGGACTCTGTTTGGTTTTGTTTTAGCGTAGAATCCTGTCACAATTTCCAACATCCTTAGAGTCCTGTGGGCTGTGAGTGTGGGAGGGGGTGAACCCCCGACTCACTTGCTGTCCCCTTCCTGCAACGTTTTCTGGGACCTGCCTGGCCCTGGCTGTCCCTTCTGTCAGGAAGCCAGCATCAGTGTGGCAGGCACATCACAACCTCGTCCCCAAGTGGGAGCCCAGAGAATGAAATGTAACCTCAAGCAAACACAGGATGTTCTCTTTGTGCTCAGAATTTTCCGGGTCAGCAGAAATAGCCTGTGCCTCGGGGGAGGGGAGCTGCTAAATGTCCCTACAAAGAGAGGAAGGGATTGAGGGCAGTGGGAACAAAGTTGTCTTTGGAGGTGTCATTTCATAGGTGCAAGACTCTCGATGGCTTTTCTTGATGCTTGTCTTAGGACTATTGGAATAAAAACTTTTTAAAGGTATTCTATCATTCACATTTTGCTCTCTAAAGAAAGAAAATCACTCTTTCTCCATTCATTTCTTTTTCGAGTCTTGCATTTAAAACATGCTCAGTTTCTTCCTCTATGGTAAAGACTTCAGGTTCTGCTGATGGCACACTTTGTGCGTCCATTCCGGTGAAACAGGCTTTGATGTGGGCACACTGGGAGATGTCAAATGGGAGAGGCCTGCCAGGTAGATGTTCTAATTGGAGTGCTTCTAGAATCTGCCCCACTGTTCCTCCTCCTCCTCCACTGTCTTCTGTTTGGTTTTTACATACGCTGTTGTTTTCCCTTGAGCATTTGGTTGTGAAGAATGGGATTCTCTGCCTCATGCTTGGGTGTCCATCCCCTGGCAGTAGGGCTTAGGAGTGTATCCTTGCGTCCCAAAGCACAGCTTCCTGCTTGACCTTCTCAGGATGCTATGTAGCTCCTACCTAGTATGGGTCCCTGGGCCCTGGGCTGTCTGGGTCACCTGGGGCATCTGGTGATCTTAAATCTTAGTAATCAGTATCCACTGAGCACCCAGCTGTGTGCTTGGCTCTGTCCGAGAGCCAGGTGGTTGAAGAGACATGACATCTATGAGTCTGTTCTTGGGGCTTGAGGACCCGTGGGCCCAGGATGGGCTCGGGAACTGGGAGGGGGATGGAGCAGTCTGCTGTTGCTGAATGGAATCTGCATTAGCAGATGGAATTAAACACCTCTGTCAGTTGTTGATCTTTTATTACCTGTGTGTAGTGATTAAGTTAATTTCTCAACTGTAGCCTAAAGGAAATTAGGTACGTTTGTTGAGTAATAAAGGAGAAAGTAGCTGCTGCCTTCTCTGGTCCCACTGCTACATCCCTGGTCTCAGAGCAGGATGCTTGTTCTGTTAGTCCACACATTGCTCACCTCGGGGTGTGACCGATGGCAGATCTAGTGTCACAGGTTGGTCCTGACCCATGATTTGGTGCTCTGGAGCCCTCAGAGGGTGGGTTGGAGGCTGGAAGATGAAGAGGCTGGAGTGCCATAGTGTCCCCCACATAGACTGGACATTATGTTGACTGCAGTAGCCGCGTGGTGTCCAGGGCTCAGAATTTCAACCCGAGCACCCCCAGCCCTGCAAGCTTCCAAAACTTGTTTCCTAAAACAGAGCCTCTATACCCTCTCCTAAGGTGGTCTTACCTGACATGGCCATGTACTTTCTGGCTCCGTGCCTCCTAGATCCCACCTGGACGACGAGCATGGATGCGTGGTGGGGATGGCTGCTCACTGTTGCTGTGTGTCCTCTACCTTGGGGCACCACAGCATGTGGCATTTCCACCCCAGAGCCAGAACTGTTAGTCCAGAAGACTTAGCTGTCGCACTAGGGCCCCACCTTGAGCCACATGTCCATTCTCGTCCAACTGGTTGTACCAATTGGCTTGGTAACTTTTAGTAATGAAGACCCTTCTGGGGCTATGCTCACTAGAACCAGATTATCGGCGATTCATGATGCATTCTAGATGAAGATGTATAACAAAATGTAAACCTAATCTCATTCAAAGTGACTGCTCTTGTGCTACCAGAAAAGATGGTCCTGAGCTGTATTCTATAGGAAATTCCTGTACGTGGGATGGTGTCTCACAGTGGGATTATGAGAAGGGAGAAAGAATAAGCACAAAGAGCACTTGTAAGAAATCACCTGTATACTTGGAGTATGCTGAGCAATTAACAGAGTACAAGTCACGTTCCGTGAGCAGTAGGGGCCAAACCGTGGGTGATAGGAGGGTTTTGAGCACAGAGGTGCTGGGAGGAGGGGAGGTTGGGAAGAAACTCATGGAGGTGGGAGGGCTTTGAAGGGGATGGTGGTGATATGTGTGGGTGGAGGACTCAAGTATGTTAGGAGGAGGAGCCCTCGACTAGAGATGGGGGTAGAATAAGACCCTATCTGGTGGGAAGGGACAGAGAAGAAATGCAGGGGTGGATATCCAGGCCTGCTATTGGAGTGATAGATCAAGGACTCTGAGAGCCTGGAGCAGAATCTCCTTCCAGAGCTCACCATCTCCCGCTTCTGCTTCCTTTTCCCCTCTCTGATGTCTGTGGGGGCTGGCCTTCTCATGGAGCTGCAAACCCCTTCCTGCGCCTTCACCCTCTGCCGCCAGCCCCATGGCCCTGCTGCCTTGTGAGCCTACGGCTCCAGGGCCCTGGGCCACGCAGCCCAGGTCTAGTCGCTGAGAACCTGGTGCCTCCCCTCAGAGAAGCCAGGGGACAAGTCCCCACATGTGAGTGGACATTTGGGAGCTCTGAGCAGGGGTGTGGGGGCAGGCCTGGGAGGCTCTAGTGAAGGAGTAGGAAAGCGGGTTAAAGTGGGGGACAAGGTGGCGAGGCTGAGGAGCCCACCTGCACCCTCTTGGTGCTCTGAGGAACATAGATGCAGATTGTTAGAAGTATAGGCAATTTATGGAGTTGAGCTTTGTGGTCTCGAGAGCCATGCCCATGTGGTCTTAATTCTTTGCTCTTGTGCTTTGCCGGCCTCACTGTCACTGATGTCTGACTCATTGGTGCCCTCCCCCCAGCCTCACCACACCAACCTGGCCTGTGTGTGCGAAACAGTTCAGAAGCCCAGCCTACCCATCCCTAGATTAGCCCCACAGACAGGTTGTAGAAAGAATGGCTGACCTCCTCGTGCTGCCTCACCTTTCGCCAGTCACCACCCCAACCCTCTTCTCCCTCCTGGGGCCTGTGCTCCTGACACCCAGGGCCTGGGTTCGCGGCCTGACCACCGAGCAGGCTCTGGGTCTTGGACATGGCCCCGTGACTCCACAGTCACGTCGCCTATGGCTGCAGGGAGCTCCTTAGTACACTTCCTCTGAGGCTTAGCTGGAATTGTTTTGAGAAGAAAGAAGAGCTCCATGGGGGGAAGAGTCCTAGCTTTTCCAGATGTCTCTTCTAAGAAAGTCTGCCGCCCTGTAGAATCCAGTGAGCAACATCACATTTGAGCTGTTGTGGGATAATTAGGCCAGTCATCATGGAAGGCAAGATACAGTCAATGATCTCCCAGTTGTGGCGCTGAGCTTTGCTCCCAGCCAGGTGCAAAGTCTTGTTGAATTAGCAACGTTTTTACAAAAATGATGTCTGTTTCTGTGTAACCAGAAATTATGGAGTATTAGGGAACTGGAGACACCTCACGGAAGGGGATGACAGGGAAGGTGGCCTCCGGGGGTCTGAATGACTCTTCTTATCCTTTCCTTACAAGAATGAGGAAGTTCTCGATAGGAATTCTGGCTCCTGATACAGAATCCCTTGAATTCCGTAGTTATTCATGACAAAGTTAATAAGCAACTACCATTTTGTCAAAGCTTTAAGTGCATTACTTCACTGACTTCTTAAAAAGATTTTGTGGAGTTCTGTTAACTTGCTTATTAAAAAAATTTTTTTAATCTCTATTTTTGAGGGAGAGAGAAAGAGAGAAACAGAGCATGAGCAGGGGAGTGATAGAGAGGGAGCCACAGAATCTGAAGCAGGATCCAGGCCCTGAGCTGTCAGCACAGAGCCTGACATGGGGCTTGAACCCAGTAGCTGTCAGATCTGACCTGAGCTGAAGTTGGATGCTTAACCGACTGAGCTACCCAGGTGCCCCATTAACTTGCTTACTTTAAACATCTGGAGACTGAGGCTTCAGATGTAGGTGAGCTGTTTGCAGTCTCTCAAATATGACATGGTGGAGCTGGGGTTTGCACCTAGCATTCTAATGGTCACACTTATGCTCCTAACCACCACAGCATGGTGTTTGAGGCTTTTCTTAGCCTGAAAAATACTACATGTATTTTTGAGGGTAAGAAAAAGACATTTGATGACACTGAGCTTGAAAGGCCAAAACAGAACCTATCAATCAGGTAAGGCGTCCCTGCCTCCCAGAGGACAATGGAGCTTGAGGCAGCCTCCTGGGACTGGGAAGTGGGCAGTTTCTTGACGTTCCCTGTGGAGAGTGGCAGAGCAGGTCCTGCCCTTACTCGGCCCCTGGCTCCCCAACATATGCACCTTTTGCTTAGTTCTCCTACTATGGGAAAGGGTTTCTAGGGCAGCCATGGATCCCAGCAGAATGACATGACCATTTCCTTCCAGTTCTACAAGGGGGTCTGGTGGGACTTTGCAGCCATTGTCCGGTGTGTCCCTGAGCATCTGCCCTCTTGCAGGGCAGGGCCTGGCTAGGCTCACTGCTGTGCTCATGCATATGGCACCATGGGTGTCTAGGCTCTGGATGGAGACCTAAGCATGATGATGGGTGGTGGTGTCTGTTTCTGCTTCTAAGAGTTGGCCTTGGGAAGTTCCTAAGGGATGATGAAAGCTTTCTCCCTTTCTGAAGCTGGGCTCTGGGGCCTGAGGAAGGAGGCAAAGTTCCCCACTCGGGTGACCAAAGAGATTACTGTCAGATAAAAGTTTTGGAGGGTCACAACACCCAGTGAGCAAGGGGGTCAGCACTGGGTTATAGCCAGAGGCAAGCTCTGTGCCTGCTCTGGAGGGGTCATCATGGAAGAAGGCGTTTGCCCCCACCAGAGGTGGGAGTGGGAGGGCAGCCCCAGGGACATGGGGCATGAAGCCTGGTCAAGCTGTGGTAGTGGGAGGTGCTTCTTTAGAACTATGCCTACCTCATCTGGGTGGGTGTATATACCCCAGGAGGTTGCAGCCCCCACCCCGTGGCAGGCAAGTGGTCACAGCCGCCTGTGAACAGGGAGAGAAGGTCAGCTCTGTAGGCCAGGCAGGACGCATGAAGGATACAGGAAAAGGAGTCCTGGTATTGAATTGTCCTGGAGCCACTAGGCAGCCTGGAGGGTGAGAGAAACTCAGGTGTGATAGCCTAGGGTTGGTGTAAGAAGAGGTGTGAAGGGGCCCGTACAGCCACGTGCTGATGGGTCATGGTTGACACTGTACCAACCACTGGAGCCTACGTACCACCCTGCCCTTCCGTGTCATTGCCCACCTGCCTTGGTGAACTCCTGCCCCCTCCTCCACTCCAGAGGCCCTGAGACATTGCAGAGCATCCTGGGCGCTGTACTCTGTGCTGGGGCACGGTGACGCCTGACGTACCCAGGATGCTGTCTGCGGGTGGGCACTGGTGAGCTACAGCAGCTGCCTGACATGGGGTGCTATTGGCTTCCTTCCTTTCTCACTTCTCACGACCATCTCCTAGCCACCACCCAGAGTCTGCTCTGACGGCCAAGGAAACTGAAACTCCCAGAGGCCAGCACCTTGTAGCCACTTACCCCATGTGCCGGGAGCCTTGTGGCTGCACAAAATCAGCTCGTGTGCTCCAGGCCAGTTACCCCACTCTCCCTGTCTTTGGAGAGACTTTGAGTTCTGGGTGCTGGGCCTGCCCTCCCCAGTGACCCCCAGTGGCTGTTGAGATCTGCTGAGCCCTGGATGGCGAGGTGGCATTGCTCCCTGTGGAAAGAGCACGGCCTGCCCACACCATCTCTCTGGCTTTGCTTAAATCTTGCTGGAAAGAGAAATCTGTGCCATGGTGTGTAGGTCCTGTGCCAGTGACACCATCTTCTCTTGGTATAGCCCTGCCAGCCCCCGCAGAAGCCCTGGTGGTCCCTCAGAGGCTGTCCAGCACCACCATAAACCATAGTGACGTAGGGAGTGTGAGCCTAATCTGGGGGAGAGTTTGTAAGATATTTAGTTTGCCCAATGGTTCTCAAACACGTCTTCACATTGGCATAACCTGTATATATTTAAAAATATACTGATAACGGCCTGGGTCCCAACCTCCGAGATTGTCATTTAATTGGTGTGGGACACAGCTTGGGCTCTGGATTGTGTTAAAGATCGCCATTTGGAAACCCCTGGGCTTGCCCGTGGAAGAAATGCAGGCAAAACAACTACTTCTTTCCTCCCTGTCCTTCTAAGCATCTGTCCTTCAGGGAGAGAGAGGACTCAGGCTCTTGGGGACACATCTTGTATGTGCCATTGCCCTAAGCCAGGGCCCCTTCTGGGAGGTGTGGGTGACTCAGGCTGACCTGGCTTCTGAACTGGCAGATGTAGGGCAGGCATTTCTCCAGCCGAGGAGTGGTGTTCATTGTTGTTGGAACAGCCCTGTTCTGTTCTCACAACCATCTCACAGGCACTGCCTCTAGTCTTGAAGCTGAGCTCCTGGAGCTGCCCACCTAAGAAGCAGGGGAAGGACAAGGTGAAAACACTGTTGGTTTTACCTGGAACTCTCAGACGGGCGAGTTACTAGGTGAATAGCAATCCAGCTATGCTGACCACGGGTGCCTTTCTTCCTTTTTGACTCTGTTATAAGTGAAAATTGAAAAAGAGCCTTATTGTGCCTTAAAGGCTTTTTAATTATATATAACTCATTTAATTTAAACTACTCTAAGTTCCATTTTTAATATAAGTTTTATAGTGGTACAATGAAAGTGCCTTCTAATCAAAGTGTGTTTGGAGATTTATCTCCCTGTACAAAAGCGGATACCCCCGGGAGGCCCAGCCAATTATTTATACAGACAGCAATCAAAAATCAGCAAGTACTGAGTGGAGGGCACGGTGGTGGAGGCTCGCAGGAGTGAGAAGGCATCAGTGAGGTTCCTTGCTGGGGGCGGGGCGGGGGGCACTGAAGGTTGAAGGAGGCAAGTCAGCACACGCAAGCTGCCATTGTGATGGTCCCTGCCGTTTCTGGGACAAATGCTTCCCCTCTCGTTTCTCAATGCTCGTGCCTCAGCCATGGAGGGGGAAGGGCATGCAGAGTGGGGCTGGCTTCTTGGACATAAGGGATGACTGAACAGGGGAAGGTCAGGCTTAGGGACTGGTCTCAACTGTAGTCACAGCCCCCTGGAGGGGCCCTCCCTGACCACCCAGTTAAAGTAGCAAGCCTTGGGGCATCTGGGTGGCTCAGTCAGTTGAGCGTCCAACTTTGGCTCAGGTCATGATCTCACGGTTCCTGGGATCAAGTCCCGTGTAGGCTTCTCTGCTCTCAGCACAGAGCCAGCTTCGGGTCCTCCCTCTCTCTCTGTTGCCCCCGTTCTTGTACGCGCTCTTTCTGTCTCTCAAAAATAGAATACACATTAAAAAAAATCTTTAAAATAGCAGGTCCTTTCCCCTTCATGATTCTGCCCCCGTCCACTGTTTTATTTGTGACCCTGCTGCTTCTTACCCTGACACGTTCTGTAAATTTCATTTGTTGTTGTCTGTCTCTTCACGTCACATCATAAGCTTCATGGACACAGAGACTGTGGCTGTCTTGGCACTGCTGTCTTCCCAGGGCAGCAAATATTTATTGAATGAATACATGAAGGAATGAAGGGGTGAATAAATGTCAGGAGACCAGTCAGGAGCACTGCCAAGAGCCTTGGGTGCGGAGCTGCATGTCTTGTGGGGAATCACTGTGGTGGGCAGAGCAGGTGGTCCTCTCTAGGAGTCTGGGAGTGAGGAGAGAGAGGTGAAGAGAAAGTTCAGGAGATGGCCAGGAGGCTGGAGGGGCCACAGGCCAGGCTGGAGGGTGGGAGGGGAGGTGCCTGTTTCTGGGCAGGAGGAGAGAATCTGGTGAGGATGCAGAAATGGAAGAGGCTTGCCTGTCTCTCTTTGGGGGCATAAAGTTTGCCTGTCCTTAGACATCTGCCGCTTGTGGGGTATTCATCTGTATTCCCATCAGGTGTCCTTCAGGCTTGTCACCAGGCCCCCTTTTCCCACTTGACCCCCACCCCACCCTGTGTCACCTACCTCCGGCCCTACCGTGTGTGGATCTGGAACTTTTAGCATCGTTATGTCAGATCATATCTGTGACACCCCTCCCCCCACGCTCCATGTCAAAAAAAGAATGAACTAGAAATTCAGACCTGAGGACTGTGCTTGGGCGAGGGGGCAGCCTTTTATCCTGCTTTATCTTTTTATTTCATAGACCTAGGTTATTTACTTTTTTAATAGTTTTCAGAGTGCAGGTCTGCCCCTTCCTTGGTTAAGTTTATTCCTAGGTATACTGTTTGGTTTGATTGTACTCAGGATTGTTTTCTTTATTTCTCTTTCTTCTGCTTCATTCCTGGTGTAGAGAAACGCAACCAATTTCTGTACATGGATTTTGTATACTGTGACTTTCCTGAATTCGTGTATCAGTTCCAGCAGTTTTTGGGTGGAGTCTTCAGGATTCCCTACATAGTGTTATCCTATTGTGTGCAAAGAGTGAAATTTTTACTTCTCCTTTTACAATTTGGATGCCTTTTATTTCTTCTTCTTTTCTGATTTCTGTGGCTGAGATTCCAGGACTCTGTTGAACAACAGTGGTGAGAGTGGACATCCCTGTCTCGTTTTTGCCCTTCGGGGGAAACTTCTCAGTTTTTCCCCATTGAATATGATGTTAGTTGTGGGCTTTTCATGTAAGGCCTTTATTTGGTTGAGGTATGTTTCCTCTAAACCTGCTTTGTTGAGGGTTTTTTTTTTTTTTTTATCATGAATGGATGTTGTATTTTGTCAAATGCTTTTTCTGTATCTGTTGAAGTGATCCTTTGGTTCTTACCTTTCTCTTATTGATGTGATATATCACATTCATTGATTTGTGATTAATGAACCATCCTTGCAACCCAGAAGTAAATCGCACTTGATTTTGACGAACAATTTTTAAATATGTTGTTGGATTCTGTTTGCTAATGTTTTGTTGAGGATTTACACATCTATGTTCATCAGGGATATTGGCCTGTAGTTCTCTCTCTCTCTCCCTCTTTCTCTTGCTCTCTTTTGTTTGTGATGTCTTGATTTGTTTTTGGTATCAAGGTATTGCTGGCCTCATAGAATTAATTTGGAAATTTTCCTTCCTGTCCTATTTTTTTTGGAATAGTTTGAGAAGAATAGTTATTAACTCTTCTTTAAATGTTTTGTAGAATTCACCTGTGAAGCCATCTGGTCCTGAACTTCTGTTTGTTGGGAGTTTTCAATTACTGATTCAATTTCATTGCTAGTAATTGCTCTGTTCAAATTGCCTATTTCTTCCTGATTCACCTTTGAAAGGTTATATGTTTCTTGGAATTTATCACTTTCTTCCAGGTTGTACAATTTGTTGACATATTTTTTCATAATATTTCCTTATAATCCTTTCTATTTCTGTCATGTTGGTTGTTATTTCTCCTCTTTGATTTCTGATTTTGTTTATTTGAGTTCTTTCTCTCTTTTGTGGAGTCTGGCTAAGGGTTTATGAATTTTGTTGATATTTTCAAAGAACTAACTCCTGGTTTCATTGATCTGTTCTATTGTTTTTTAAATTAGTGTCTCATTTATTTCTGCTCTAATCTTTATTTTTTCCTTCCTTCTGCTGGTTTAGGGTTTTGTTTGTTTTTCTTTTTCTAGCTCCTTGAGGTGTAAGTTGGCTTAGGTATTGGTTATTCTAAACCTCATCTTGGTCTTAGAGTTGGAACAGAGAAAAAAATGTGGCAGATTTGAAGATCATCTTAAACAGGTTGATGCTGAGTTATATCATCTATTAGATGGTACCTGGAGGGTATAATGAATAATTAAAATGTGAACTTCTGCCCCCTTTCCTCCTAGAGGCCATCTGTCTTCTCCTGAACACCCACAAAGTGCTCTTGATTTTCTAATGGTACATGGTCTGCTGGAACAGAGCCAGCATGGGAGAGATGCTTATTTGGTAGGACAACTAATGGACATGAAGCCTCCCAGAATGAGGAAGAGAAGGAAGAAGTTTCTGCGGAAGCTTACCTAAAAAAGAGAACGTATAGGAAGTCAGGCTTCCATGACAACCAGTGTGCTCCATGACTCTCACGGAGAACCTCATTTGTACCCCCTATTCTCGCCAGGAGATCTTGAAATAATCTGATTTGATTCTTGCAATAAGTTTTTTTAGGGTCTGCAATAGGCCAGGCTCTGTGCTGGGGTAAGAGATGAATGAGTGTGCACTGCGGGGGAGACAGATGCCACTCTAGTAATGGCAATCCAGTGTGCCTGTTGCTTGCTGTGGTCACCTAGCTCTGCACATAATGGGAAGCTGACTGGTGTCCCTGGAGATTGAGGACATTTGTTAAAACCGTGCCCTAGAGTGCCGAGTTAGAGCCCCATGCTGCTAATGGTTAGGATGGCCCTGCACACCGTGATGGCTTGTTCTGAGGCAGAGATGTGCATTACCTTCTAAATCAAAAAGTTAATTAGTTTTTAATTTGTTGTGTTGTCAGAGAAAGCTGGAAAGTGTCCCTCTTTCCTCTTTTGTCTCTTAATCTGACTGTGTGCAGGCGGTGGTGTTAAACTGATCAATGAGTCATTGACATTTAATTCCTCAGATGTGATTTTGTGTTTACTTGTACTGTCACTTGGGTAGGTTTGCCACAGAAGATGTCCTTAAATTCAGAGCCACCTTCTTGTTTTTAATGTCGTGAACAACCTTTAACACATAGCTTTAAATAATACCTAAAATCTAAAATCCCTAAATCCTCATAAAATATTCTATTCATTTTTTACTTATAAAATCAAGAAAATTATCATCCAGATTATCTCAATTTCTGAAGGCCTGGGAAATACCCCATACTTTATTTCCTATCTGGTGTCTTATAATCACTATTAATACCTTTTCTCTTCAGAATATCATAGCTTTCTCCGATAACTGGTCACTCTGTGCTCCCCATCAGAAAGCACTGGGAAGAGTTGTCTGGGAGACACAGCCCATGTTTCTGAGCCATCACCTAATTCATCCTGACTGGCTTGTCTGGTCTCCCATTTTACAGATGGGTAAACTAAAGTGGGAGTATCTGGATGGTTCCCTCAAGGCTGTAGCTGGTGGAGCAGTCACTCATGAAATCAGATTGTTCAGACCTTCTGGAGGCTGTGAGGGTCTTGTTTCGCATTGTCCCTTATGGACATGATAAAACTAATGTCCCTCACAAGTATGCTACAGGGACAGTATTTGCAGGTTCGTAATGATGATTTTTTTTAAATAAATGCCTTATACCTTAATGGTACAGAGATTTCTTTGGTATTTTTTCAAAATCGTTCATACATGGTCTCTTCCTTCTACCTTTTAAACTCTCTGTTCCTGTGTAAGCAGCACTTCCCTTACACAGATCGATTTATTGTTAGCTAGGACATAGAAGGGACACAGAGTTGGCTAAGTGTACCTTTGTGGTTCAGCCCCAAAGTGTTGGAGAAGGTCACTTCCTTTGCCTGTGTGTGGCCCATGCCCAGCCCCACCCTTCTCTTTCTTGGTCTCTTGAGAAGCACAAGTGTGCTTCCCCTGATGAGGCAGCATGTGGGCTCTGCTGGCTGAAGGTGGAAGGACCCGGCCCTGTGTCCACCTTCCAAGGCACATTGAGGTGCAGTGCTGTGACTCTGCCTCCTTTCACACACCTCAGAGGCATTAAGGCAGTGTACCAGAGAGGACACACATCCTTTTACCCTATATGGCTCCTCTGTTCTATGCGAGCTTCAAGGATGACCGCTGACCCTTGGACTAGGTGGTATTTCTCAAGAGCCCACATCTCCTTTTTTTGGAGATGCCCTTGAGCACTTGCCACAGGCTCCACATGACCGCAGGAGGCAGAGCGGATGTTCAGATTCTACCCCCCCCGCGCCCCCCCCCCCCCCAAATCCTGTTGTTTGCTGGATAATTCAGCTTGGCTTTTAAGCTAGCACTTGAGTTTAGGGTTAATCCCCTAATCCTCTTGTCATCTGGCTTTGAAGACCCAGACAGGATGTGCTGGGAAATCTAACAATGAGGCGGTTTTCCTCTTGTCTTGAACTGAACCATATAAATGAGATAAAGTGTACAGAATGGCTGGTTTGTGCTCAGTATATGGGAGTCAGTAAAGGAATACATGCTACAGAAGGCATCCCTTTATTTAGCTGTATTTTGTCAGTCCGAGTGAAGACTTTAATTGCAGAGTGGTGTCTTGCTAGCAAAAATGAGAGTGGTTAAAGTTTTTAAAATTCAAATGAATAAATGAAAAACTGTAAGAAAGGTTGTTAAAGAAGCATTAGTTTTAAGGGCATCTCAGCTCTGAAAAACTTAGAATTTAGTTGTCAGAATTTCAATAATGATTAGTTCTGTTAGCAAAGCTTTGATCTCAACAGGACCAAATGGTCTATAAATAGAGCTTGTGGACTTTGTTGTATAGCTTCTTCGGGCATTGGGGGCCGGGGATCTCTGAAGCAGGGGCTTCTTCTGCGCTTCTGGTGCTGGGCTGAGACACTGTGTGTCCTGGGCTCACTGTCAGGACACTGGTGTGGGCAGAGGGCTGGCAGCTGGTGACCTCAGTAGCCTGTGCCATATCTGCACCAGATTCACATCTACTTTGTGAGTGGAGACCTGGCCATGTTCAGCTCCCCTCAGCTTGGTGCTTTCCTATCATTCTCTTCTTGGTATTGGGTGCTTTTGATCCCTGTCTTCCTAACCCACAGAGCCAGCATTTTCCCAGAAGCCACCAAATCCCATTAATATTCTGAGTGACAGACTGAGACTTTCCCTCTAACCGAGGATGGCTGGACGTGTGGATGAAGAGCTGTGCCTTCGGTCTGTGGCCATGCTCCACCTCCCTTTACCCGAGCCTGACACACGACTGAAAGCCTGAGCATCGCCTAAGGTGGACGTGACAAGGATCCAAGGATGGAATCTGAGGATCCTCATTTATACTCTTTGGTAGCTGAGACTCTGTAATAGATTTTTGGATTATGAAAAATATTACTCAGCACTCACATTATATTGATTCAAAAATAAAGATTATGCAGTTCAACTGCACAGTAAAATACAGCTTTATGGAATGGTAATTTTTTACTTAAGTTCTCCTACATTATAGTGGAAGATAATGGATTCAGGAAGGGTACAATGAGGAATAAAGCTGTTGTATTGTATTGGTTAAATGACATTTAAAATGATTTGGCTGTCAAATTCATGGAAAGGTTATGAACAGTGAATGAAAAATCTAAAATTAATTCCCTACTTCAAGAAAGTGTGATTTATACCATAATAAAATTAGATTTTTAGTTAAAGAAATTTAGTCATTAAGTAATGCCCATGCGCTAACTCTCATTTATAACCATCTGGTTTGAAGCTTCTGTAGCAAATAATTTCTTCCTTAGGCAATGCATCCAGGGCCGTGGTGTCATTTATGCCAATGAATTTTATTCTATATCGTTCTGCTACAGCTTTCGGGGGGTTGCTTTTTCAAGTACTAGAAAGGCACGTTCTTATTTAGCTTCAATAATTGATGGAGCTGTTGAAGTCATTTGCCTCCCCAAATGAGCCCATCACCTCTCTGCCTTAGTTGTCTTCATTAATGGTGATAACAATGATGATGGCCACCATTTGAGGACACCTATATGCCACCCACCATGCTAAGCATGGTGTCGGCTTATTATGACTTCTCTTAATCACCACAGCTATTCTGACAGGAAGTTACCATGCCTGTCTTATTTTACAGATGAACATGCTGAGGTTTAGGACGATGAAGGAGTTCACCAAAGATGGCAGGCACACGGCTGGCAGGAATAAGTCAGGATCCAGCCCAGATCCTCCAACTCAGAGTCTCAACGTTTAATCCCTGTCATATTTCTCCTGAACACTGGCTGAGAGTTGCTTTGAGATGGCAGAGTGTGGGGGTGGGATTTCTGAGACTGAAGTGTAGCCCTGACTGGGCCACTTACTTACTACTCATGTGATGGTGAGCACACCACACCTTTTCCCTCAATAGAACCTTCCTCATATGTAAATTATTTATTCCCTCTATTCAACAGACTCCTGATTTGTGCTATTGGGTACTTTGTTCTATTTCATCTTTTATTATTATTATTATTATTATTATTAATGTTTATTTTTGAGAGAGAGTGTGTGTGCATGCAGGGGAGGAGCAGAGAGAGTGAGAGGGAAATAAGGCAGAGAGAGAGGAAGACAAGGTCCTGGGCTATCAGCACAGAGCCCGACATGGGGATCGAACTCATGAACTGTGAGATCATGACCTGAGCCAAAATCAAGAGTCGGACGTTTAACCTACAGAGCCACCCAGGCGCCCCTCATTTTTTAATTTTAATGGAAGCATATCCTATATAGAGCAAATTGTATATATCCTAAACGTAAGAGCTCAATGAATTTTTACAAAGTGGACACACCCATGTGACCGCCATCAAGATCACAATTTAGAACATTCTCAGCACCCCAGAAACCACCTATGTGTCCCCTCAGTTATAATCTTCTCAAAGGTGACCACTCATCTGTCACCAGGAATTGCTTTTCTTTGCTTCTGAACATTAGAGAAATAAAATCCTACAAATTGTGCTCTTCTGTGTCTGCTTTCTTTTGCTTGACATCAGAGTTGAAATCCTGTCTGTGAGGTTGATTTCAGTTATTGCGTATTGTATCTGTTCTCTGGCATAGCCATGAAGTTTTCCATTGTATGGATATGCCAACATTTATCTACGCCTTTTTCTTTTGGTGGGCATCTGGATGGTTCTTGGCTATTATGTGTTGCACTGTAATGGGCAGTTACATGCACTGTTTGATGCTCTTGCAGACCAGCTTATGTTGGGAACTTACCCAGGGGAGGAACCGTTGAGTTGGGAAAACAGAACTCACACTGTTTTTCTTTTAATAGCATTTAATATAGGGAGTTGGTTGAACAGGTATTAAAGGATTAAAAAGGCCAAAAAAAGGAACCCCTGAGATAACTAACAGCACTGGCGGCAGGGAGCAGCTTTGGTCTGCAGGGAGGAGCCCTGTTGAACTGACACTCAGACCAGTGAGGAGACTCCTGCCAGTACTGATTAATCAGGAGTAGAATTAGAGTTGCTCTGTATCCTTGTGAGCATTTGTTTTTTTTTTTTTTTTTCTGTTTGTGTATAGCAGTGTCCTGCTGTGGTTTTAACTTGGGAATTTCCTTTCCAAGGCATTTACTCATTTTTTTAGTTATGTGATTTGTATTTGTTTATTTGCAAAACTATTTTCTATATTCTGCACGAGTACTTTGTGTACAGGTATGTGTATTGCAAATATATTACCCTTAATGGCTTGACTTTTCACTGTCTTAATCCTGTCTTATAATGAACACAAATCTTCATTTAATAAAGTCCAGTGTATCATTCTTTTCCTTTATGGTGCTACCTTTCACATCCCATTTAGGAAATTTTCACTTGCTTAAAGGTGGTGAAGATCCTCTATTGAGGTATCTTGTGGGAACATAATTGTTTTTTCTTTCACGTTGAGATCTACAGTTCACCTTGAAATACTTTTTATGTTTGTTATAAGAGGTTCTTGTTTTTTTCCACGTGGATATCCAGTTGATCTCCCACCATCTGTTGAAAAAAGCCATCCTATGAGCACTGGGTGTTGTATGGGAACCAATTTGACAATAAATTTCATACATTTAAAAAAATAAATAAAATAAAATATTTAAAACAAGAAAAAAAAAGAAGAAAAAATCCATCCTTTTCCCATCGTATTGCATTGACACTTTTGTCATCAACCCAGACGCTGCATATGTATGGTTTTCTGCTCAATTTCAAATTCTGTTTCCTTCCTCCCTCCCTCCCTCCCTTCTCCTTCTTAGGGACGGATCCATCAAGTTTATTCATCTTTTCACAGAACCAACTTTTGGCTTTAAATTTTTATGGTATATATTTCCCCTCATTTTATTGATTTCTGCTCCTATCATATTTGTTTCTTACTACTTTTTGTGGACTTAAATTGTCCTTTTCCCAGCTTTCAGAGATAGATGCTTAGGTCATCGATTTCTATCCTTTACTGTTTTCTAACATATGCGTTTAAGGTTATATTTCCCTCAAAGCTCTGCTTTATCCACATCCCACACTTTCTTAAATGCCACAATTCAATTGTCATTCAGTTCAAAATGCCTTACTTCTTTTGTGATTTTCTTTTTGAAATTATGCGACATACTTAAAAATCCATGGGTCAATATTTTGAGATTTTTCTCCATACCCAACTGTTATTGACCTGTAATTTAATTTCACTATAGTCACAAAACTGTATTTGTTTTCTATATGATTTTAGTAATTTGAAACTTGCTGAAACTTCTTGATGGCTCAGCATATGGTCAGTTTTTATAAATGTTGAATGGACAATTGAGGTGAATAAGTAGTATGCAGTTGTTGGTTACAGTGTTTCATGTACATCTTTGTTAGCAACCCCAAAATTGGATGTGTGTGGTTTCCTGCTCAATTTCAAATTCTTTCCTTCCATGCTTCCTTCTTCCCTCCCTCTTTCCCTCTCCCTCCCTTCCTCTTTCTTTCTTTCTTTCTTTCTTTCTTTCTTTCTTTCTTTCCTTTCTTTCCTTTCTTTCCTTTCTTTCCTTTCTTTCCTTTCTTTTCTTTCTTTTCTTTTTCTTTCTTTTCTTTTTCTTTCTTTTCTTTTTCTTTCTTTTCTTTTTCTTTCTTTTCTTTTCTTTCTTTCTTTTGCAATAGGCGTAGGTCAAATTGGTTAATTACATGCTTGTTGAACCTTTTCCCATGTCCTTAATGTCTCTTAAACTCTTTCTAAAATTTTTCCTTCTTTATTTTCTCCCTTAAGATCTTCAATCTGATTATTTTCTTTTCTTTTTTTTTTTAATTTTTTTTTCAACGTTTATTTATTTTGGGGACAGAGAGAGACAGAGCGTGAATGGGCGAGGGGCAGAGAGACAGGGAGACACAGAATCGGAAACAGGCTCCAGACTCTGAGCTGTCAGCCCAGAGCCCGACGCGGGGCTCGAAATCACGGACCGCGAGATCGTGACCTGGCTGAAGTCGGACGCTTAACCGACTGCGCCACCCAGGCGCCCAATCTGATTATTTTCTGCTGCTCTAGCTTCTAGCTTACTCTTAGTTGTGTTTAATCTTGTGTTAAATCCATCTGTTGAATTCTTTGGTGTTTAACTTTTAGTTCTAGAATTTTCACTTGATTCCTTTTTAATGGATTGCGATTTTATGATGAAATTCATCATCTTTTCTTCTATTTTCCTGAGAAGATTAGTTATAATCATTCTAGAGCTTGTGTGTGATGATTCTGGAATCTGGATAAAGTATGAGTCTATCTTTGCTGTATATTTTTATTGGATTTTAGTCATTTGATCTCATTTCCTGCCACACCGTAATTTTGGATTGAGTGTTGGTAATTATGTATGAAAAATTGTAAAGCCTGTGGATAATTTTGTCTTCCAGAGAGGATTTACTTTTCTTTTTATTTCTTCTTTTTTAAAGTTTATTTACTTTGTGAGGGGAGAAAGGGCAGTGATAGGAGGAGAGAGAGAGAATCCCAAGCAGGCTCCGCGCTGTCAGTACAGAGCCCAATGCAGGTCCTTATTCATGAACTGCAAGATTATGACCTGAGCTGAAATCAAGAGTAGGATGCTTAACCAACTGAGCCACCCCAGTGCCCCTTACTTGTGTTTTTTAGACCTAGAATACTGGCAGGTCATCTTGATCTACTAGGAATAGAAATTCTTTGATAGTTTATGATCTCAACTAAAAGTCAGTTGTATTTATCAGGGTCACTTTTTCTTGGAAAAAGTCTTAGTTTTTTTAGCTTGTTTGAGACTAATTTTTGCTTGTTTGTCATCCTTTTGCCTTTATATGTGTAGCTCAGACATAATCTTATAACTCAACAGGAAGCTGGGTGCAGATTATTGGGCTCACTTCGTTCTGGTTCTTTCCAGGATTTCAGACCCTCAAGTTCTAGCTACTTTGATAGCCACAACTCTGGTATCTCTCAACTCAGACTTCTTTAAGCTCTAACCATCACTTTTTTCCCCCCAGCCTTTATGCAAAACAGTACCCTAAGAGGAAAATGTAGCACTTCAAAGGACTTTTATTCTCTCTGAATATTGACTATTTAAGTTCTGGCTGCCTTTGTTTTTCTCCCATGCCTTACAAACTTTTTTTTTTAAATCCAACTTTGCAAGCTCTTCTTTCATAGCCTGAATTGAAAATATCTGTCGTCTGATTTCACACTACCTCTATAAATTAAGTGGAGATGTGCATAAGCTGTGTTAAGTGCATAAGGTTTGAAATTTAAATCCCAGCAGGCCACTGACCAAAATGTGAGACGTTGGACAAGTTTAACCTCTCTGACCCTTTATTTCCTCCCCTTTTAATTAATACCTGAGAAATGAAGTTGAAGAAACTTTTAAAGATCTGATAATCCCATTTACTTAAACTATTTCAGAGCAGAGTTTAAGGAAAAGTTCTGAATTCATTATATGAAGCTGGTATCATTTTAATTTCTAAATCCGAGAAAAATGGCACCTAAAAATAATATACCAATTTCATTTATGAATATTAATGCAAATACATTTACCATAATAACAGAATCTAGTAATATATTTTAAAAAGTGCATCATGTTTTAGAAATGCTTATTTCAGAAACACAGAGACAGGTGAATACTATGAAGTCTATTAGGTAAGTCATCATATTAATAGTACAAGGGAGAAAAAGAATGCCATGATAACCTCCATAAATCCAGAAAAAAATATTTGCTAAAACTCAACACACATTTTTAATTTTTTGTTCAACAAATAGTGAGCATCTGCTCCATTATAGCCCTGAGGATACAAGAATGAAAAAGATACTGGCGCCATCCCAACTGTCATTCCAGGGGAGGGAAACAGTCAATAAATAAACAAGTAAAAGGACAAGCCAGAACATACATTTATTTCAAAGACTCAATAAAATGTGCATGTATTTCATTAATAGGATAAACATGCCTTGGGCCAAAAGCCACCATTTTGTTTCCCTTAATAGGGAAACAGTAAAGATTTTCTTCTTAAAGTCAGAAACCAAACCAGTAGGCCCATGATGTTCACAGCATGTAACATTAGATTGAGGAATTAGCTAAAGCAATAAGACAAGAAAGACACAAGAGACCTAAGAAGCGCAAAGAAAGAGATAAAATCTTAGGTATTTGAAGATTATATAAATATATAAATGGAAACCCCAAAAGAAGCCATAGAATAACTATTTCAAGCAATAAGAAATTTAGTCAAGTGGCTGGTTAAAAATCCATGTATAAAAATTAATTACAATCTTACAAACAAAAAGCAGTTAGAAAATATAATCAAAGAGAAATTCTATTTGTGATAACAAATGATCTGCAAAAAAGTAATATTTAGAATACATACAGGAAAATTATAACATACTCTTGAAAGAAATGATAGTAGACTTGAACAAATTATTAACGATACCATGTTGTTACATAAGAAGGTACAACATTGGGGCATCTGGGTGGCTCAGTCAGTTACATGACCGAATCTTGATTTCAGCTCAGGTCATGACCTCACATTTCCTGAGTTTAAGCCCCATGTCAAGCTCCTCAGCTGGCAGTGCAGAGCCTGCTTGGGATTCTCTCTCTCTATCCCTTTCTCTCTGCTTGTTCCCTGCTTGTACTTTCTCTCTCAAAATAAATAAACTTAAAAAAAAAAGGAAATAGTAAAACTACTTCTTTTTATTAAAAAAAAGAAGATACAGCATTATGCAGATGTCAGCTTTCCTTAATTTATCACTTTTGTGCAATTGCAATAAAACATCCATAAATTCTTCTTGAGGTGTACACATTGTTTATGCATTTCTCCTTTTCCAAAAATACTAGTTATTTCCAGGGATGTGGTGCCAGCCCCTGGAGCAGAGAGCTGAGGAGCAGTATCAGAGGGGCTGGGTTAGCTCTGTGTATGACGTGCCTTGCAGCTTACATATCTGTCATAACACTTACCATTCTCTGTGTTCCCTCTTCTGAACCCTGAGCTGGTGAGTGCCCCTCCAGGAACTAGCATCCCGGAAGCTCATTTGTTTAACTGTGCTGTGCTGATGGGCTGCTGGCCTATAGCATATATTTCCCGTTGGTCTCCACTTAGGTTTTTGGCTCATTACAGAAGTGGCAGTCTAAAAATGTAATTTGGGGATGGGGAACAAACTTTGCCTCCTCAGTTTCATCTCTCTTGCTGCCTCTGCCTTCTGACCCCAAAAGATTGCTAGACAAGAATGCTAAGTTGTGAAAAACATGTCATTTGCTTAAAAAGTGCTGGTACTGAATGGTGTTCTTGGTTATGATGGTGAGAAGTTGGAGTAAGTTTGATACTTTATTTTCTCTTCTTTGGTTGCTAGCATGGCTTTTCAACTTACTCTCAACATTAAACTTTTTATCCTAAACCTGTTATTTGTGCTGAATTGTGGGTACTTTTTGTTAGTTGTGAAACCACAGTATATGTTCCCAGCCTTTCTCCCCATTACTTCTCATTGGGCCTCTTCCTGCTTCCTGAGCATACCCTGCCTTTTCTTAAGCCTTTCTCACTTCCCAGTGTACCCTCCTCCCTTACTCTTGTCTGAAAGCCTGCCCATTCTGCAGTGCTATTTTCAAAGGCTCTTTTAAAAAGGCTTTTCTTTATGTTTCCACCTGAATATGAATACACTGGTATTTTTTTCAAGGTAAAACCACCCCTTTACTTCTCTGTAATTTGTATTTGTTCTGTAGCCTTCTGTTCAACTGTGAATGTTTTCAATGCAGAATTCTGTCTGCTTCACTTAAGTAACTTCTCAAGCACTTTGCTTATTCACCTACACATAGCAGGAAGATGGGATTGAATTAAAAAATAAAACAAATCAAGGGCTTAATTTATTTCAGTGGCACAGACTGGCTGTCCAAATTGTCTTTAGGATTTCATCCTTTGGAAACTACTGAGTTGAGCATAGTCCATTGCTACATCATGCCATTGACCCACACAGGAGCACTGGGAGGTCTTCATTATGGCACCACAAATCACAACCTACTGCAGGTCGGATAATTCTGGCCCTGGTCTACTTATGTTTTCCCCAAACCCTACAGAACCTACAGTCTAGGTGGAAGATGTGGTATCAGTCTGTGACAAGGTTTTCCTTAACACTTGGTACCAGCACGGCTTCCACATAAGGAAGACCATGAGAACTGGCTCTGTTCTTTAAAAACTGATTGATTAACAATGTATTTGTTGGCTAAGCCCCCAAAGCAACAAGTTGTTTACATTTACAGGTGTGTGTGTGTGTGTGTGTGTGTGTGTGTGTGTGTGTGTGTGTGTTGAGAGTTTAGTAGACCCAGCATTGCTCAATGTCATGTTCTTATGAGATTGTTCACCTTTTTGTGAATAAATGAATGAGTAACAAAGGTGAGATCTTTGCAAGTATCTGTACCTATGAATTATTCTTCAGAAATACAAAATCTTTCTTTTCTTGCAGGACTCCAGAAGCTTTCAAGTCACAAGAAGAGAAGGTAGGGAAAATGCATGCATACCCATTTCCTTCTCAGTGCTGACATTTTGGAAGTAGTCTGTTGGAGCTAAGATGAACTTCCGCCTATGGGAAGCTTGTTTTTTGAAATTTCATGTGGCCTTTTCTGGGTGCTGACTGGTACTTGTCTCTGAGGACTGTAAGAACTGAAAGCCATGTTTGCTTGTGAAAATGAAGTCCTCTACCTTCAAGCATCATAGGTGAGGTCTAGGGAACTGGCTTATTCATGATCATGTTTGCAGTCTTGAGAGAAGCCTCATATTTGAGTGAAGTTCGAAGTAATTATTTGGTTTCATGAAGTGAAAACAACATCAACAATAAAAAAATCGTTTATTATTTGAAATATTTCAATATCTGGGAGAACATGGCATTGTGAAAAATATTTCTGATTAGATTTTTACAGCTTTAGCTAAGCTGAAATAGAAATAGCCAATTATTTTCCCTTTTGATACAATTCCATGATGTTCATTTTCCCTACCAGTTTCTCTAGCACATTTGTTTTCTGGTCTCTGAGGTAAGTGTATATGGGTGGTGATTTCTGAAATGTCTTAGTGGAAATTGAAGTTTCCCTTACTCATTTGCAGCACTACCTTCTGTCTATAAGAAGATGTCTTTCATATGACTTGTGGAATCTTTGCCAATCATCTCTTTATTGCAGGGATAGAAAGATGAAGTCAGAAATCAAAGTGACTTCTTGATCTAGGGTCTGACCATGGGTTTTCGTTTTAACCACAAACTTCTCTGTAGCCCTGTCTCTAAAAAGAGTGGCAATCAAAAAAAATGTGAGCAAGTTTCTTATTGACTTCTAAATTAAATATATCCTTGGCTCATGATTAGTTCTTATTTTAAACACCAGTATGAAAGACATAGAATGTCATGTTATCAAATTATGTTTCTAGAGCTTGGAAACCTAAGCCTTCCCTACTATCTGTATTGGTAAACGAATCCAACCTGTTGATTCCTGTTATTCATGGTGCTGGAACCCTGGATTCAAAGGATCTGGGTAATGTGGCCATAGGATGAACTTTATGGCTTCCATTCCCATTTGGCATCATCTCTTGTTTTGGGCTCAAGACCCTCTGAACTGCATCTGTAGGGTAAACTGCATTGTGTGGATATCAAAACTAAATGAAATTGGATGGATATGGGTGGGGCTGTGAGGACATGTTTCTTATTGATGACCATGTAAATTGGAAAGAAAATAGCCTTAAGCAGAGAAGTCGGCATGAAATTTGGTTTTGAATACTATTTAATTCATGTCAATAGCCCTGAGTATGAATTTTTGGAATTAATTTGCATTATGGAATCGCATATAAACCTGACTGTTCAGGAATTTCACTGTCCTTGTGTTCGCAGTGTGAAATGTCTTTAATGGTAAGGCTGGGATATGAGGAAATCATGTGTATTTTTGCTTAGAGGCATTAAAAGGCTTGATGAGACCTCAGGCTCCAAATCCACTGAACACTGACATTGTTAGAGTATGAGCAAAGGTGTGGTTGGGCTGTGCTCTATTCATTCATAACTTCTCTTTGAAAGCAGCAGCTCTTACAACTGGCTGACTGGGAACATATACTTTGGGTTTGTACTGGCAAATTTGTCCTGACATCACGTAAACTTATTTTCTCCTGTTGTGAACTGATGTGTTTCTTGCTTGTTTTTGTCAAAGTTGAGTGTTTGAGAGTCCCTGAAATAGCATACTGCCTGAATGCCAACGCATATAACCTGACAGGAAGGAAGGATGTAAGAGTGGGACCTTACAGATTGATTCCAAGTATTTTAAGTCCTGAGAATTCACTTGCTTGAATGGTGGGGCTGTTAATCTTCAGAAGAGTGGTACAAGTATAAAAATAATAAAAGTACTACAAATATTTCAATAAATTATTATTTCTACAGACAAAACGAAGACATTATTGGAGTGCCTGGGTGGCTCAGTTGTTTAAGTGCCCGACTTTTGATTTAGGCTCAGGTCATGACATCACAGTTCATGAGATCAAACCCCACATTGGGCTCTTCACTGACAGTGTGGAGCCTGCTTGGGATTCTCTCTCTACCTTTCTCCCTGTCCCTTCCCCTCACTCTCTCTCTCAAAATAAATAAATAAAACATTAAAAAAAAAAAGACATTATTGTCTCGTAACAACCACTTAGGGTTATTTCACAGCTAAAATTGAAAGAGCAACAATTAAGTAACACTGAATTTTTCTACCTAGTTTACCAGGCCCAGGAGATTTTGGAGAGCTCTGGAGGAGATAGCTTCTGGGTCACACAATCCAAGATATTATCCCATTTAAAAAAATTTTTTTAATTTTTTAATTTTACTTTAGAGCAAAAGAGAGAGAGCATGTGCAAGCAGAGGAGAGGGGCAGAGAGGCAGAGAGGGGGAGGGAGGGAAGGAGGGAGGGAGGGGGAGAGAGAGAGAGAGAGAGAGAGAGAGAGAGAGAGAGAGAGAGAGAATCTTAAGCAGGCCCCATGTTCAACTCAAAGCTTGAAATGGGGCTCAGTCCCACAACACTGGGATCATGACCTGAACTGACATCAGGAGTTGGATGCTCAACAGACTGAGCCACCCTGGTGCCCCTCCCATTTTTTGTTTTAATACTACATCTCCATCCCAGGTTCAGTGGTACACATGGATGATGAGCCACAACTTCATACTACGTGACTTTTCGAAACTGCTGGTGACAGACCAAGGCTGTGAAGTGAGAACTGAGAGAGAATTAGCAGTGGGAATGGAGTCTAGGCTAAATCGCAGTGGGGTTGGATATCATTAAGGTGACTCAAATGTACTGTGTGCCTTAGACATGCTGTCTGCCTTATTTCCTTCTGCACGCCTCTCAGCCTTAGATCCCGTGCTGTTAGGGTTCTCAGATTGTGGCCCACTTACTTGCTTCTAGCTTTGATCACACTGTTCCTGCACCCTGAACGCTTTTGGTCCCAAATCTTTGTGAAATGCCACCTCTCCCTCATATCTCCAACTGTCTTTTTTAAAGTGTTTAACTTACTCTACCTTATCTTGGAGTTAAGGGATCCTATCATGTCATTTTCTAAGAATAGAGACCCTCACCTCATTCATCGCAGATTCTTCATGGCCCCAGTCCAGGGATCTAGTTGCTCAACAATTGTTTTCTGAATTAAGTGCAAACCACCCATTGCTAAATGTGTATTGTCTTTTCACTCTGATTCTGTTCCAGTGACACACAGGTGAGGCACTGAGTGCTTTGGTTTGAGAAGGGAACTTTTTAAGGAGTGTTCTGTGGATATACATTGGATATTCTTAATTGATCAAAGTGTTCCACGTTCAGATAAGCTTTGTGTTATGGGTTGAATTGTGCAGAATAGATAGTTAATATCTTAACTCAGAACCTGTGGATGTGACCTTATTTGGAAATAGTTTTCTTGGCAAGTATGTAATCAAGTTAAGATTAGATTGTACTGTTTAGGGGCGCCTGGGTGGCGCAGTCGGTTAAGCGTCCGACTTCAGCCAGGTCACGATCTCGCGGTCCGTGAGTTCGAGCCCCGCGTCGGGCTCTGGGCTGATGGCTCAGAGCCTGGAGCCTGTTTCCGATTCTGTGTCTCCCTCTCTCTCTGCCCCTCCCCCATTCATGCTCTGTCTCTCTCTGTCCCAAAAATAAATAAAAAACGTAGATTGTACTGGTTTAGGAGGGGGCCCTAATCCTATCAGTAATATCCTTATTAGAAGAGGGAAATGCTGGGAGAGCACCCTGTGATGATGGAGTAGAGATAGGAGGGAGGACTAGAAACCAGGGAATTTCAGAGATTGCTGGCAAGTACCACAAGCTATGAAGAAGCAAGGAAGAATCATCTAAAGCTTTCAGAAGGCATGTGACTCTGACAAAACCTTGTTTTCTGACTTCTGGCCTCCAGAAATGTGAGAAAACAAATGTCTCTTGTTTAAAAACAGCCAGATTGTGGAGCTTTGTTGTAGCAGCCCTAGGAAAATAATGCACTTGGTCAATGCTGGACTCAATATTGCGCTGGTTGTTCCTACTTTGACTGCAGAACCTATTAGACCTTTAAGATGTTAAATATGACTCACAAGTGGGTATAATATGCAGCATTTCTCAAATTTAGTTTCCCATGGTGCCTTAGTTTTGTTGGTTTTGACCATCTCAGGGCTGTCATTCCATGCAATGTCCTTTGAAGGTCTACTCTAGGAAGTTCAGGCAGAAAGAGTGCTTCCTCATTGCCCAGGATGAGCACATGACTTGGCTCATGTGCTTTCCATGTGCATTGCATGAACAGAATAGTGGCATAGTAATAATAATAGCTTATCAGTTCTCAAGTTTTCAGAGAGCTTTTACATTAGTCTTTCTGTCTTGTGACCCTCAGCAACCCATGACAGAGGAGAGAGGAGAGCATCTTACACATGAGACTCCTTCCTTGTTTTCCATGCTTATTTGTGGGAACTAGGGCTCCCTCTGGGCCAATGTCCCTTTAATGCACTGATCCTCTCTTCTGTTCATTTGTGCCCACTGCCAAGCCTAGAGAGCTAAGAGGGACTCTTGGAAGAAAACTGTCTAGGGGTCACTTTTTTCCAAGTTGGATTTGTGATAAGGGCTCTCAGGGGAACCTGAAGGGAAGTATATAGTATCAGGAGGTGTGGCAGGACTGCAAGACTTGTAGGACGTCTTTTGGGAAGGGCATATTCCCACCCCAGCTGACTGAGCCCTTCCTCCTTCAGGGCAGTCCTGTATCACCCTAGTTTCTCAGGACCCACCTGTGCTCGCTGCGAGAAGTAATGCTTGCATCTTCATCTGCTTTCCACTGCAGGTGTTCTTACCCCCCCTCTAGGCATCCACAATTTAATTTCAACTTCGTCTAAGGCTTCAACCAAAGGTGCAGACTTCACCACTCCAAGACACTCCTGTGTCCATTGTGAGGGCCAGTGCTGATTGTGTCTCCCCGAATTCATCTACTCAAACCAGTACTTTTCTCTAACTGACTCCATCATGTTGAATTACACCATGAGAGAACACTTGAGTGAGCTGAGCAAGTGGCCAGGATAATTCAGCCCTTGTCAGCCATCTCTTAGGAACATGGGTGATCTATAAACTATCCCAGATGTCTGTGATTGTGTTGTGATTAGAGGCTATGAGTTTTGGGGTGGGCACCAGTGTCATACTGCATTATCCACCCTCCCAGTGATGGATCACTTACATGTTCTAGTCCAGACCAGCCTGGCCTCGCTTCCAGCAGGGCTGTGAGGGAGACCTGAGAGCAGGGATGCTGCTGTCTTCCCAGAAAAGAAAAAGAGAGGAGTGACAGTCACACAGCCCAGTGCCTCTGACTCCTTAGCAATGCAAATCGCCTAAATAAACATAACCTGCCAGTTCCCACTGTGTGACTAGAGCCTCCCTTTCTGAAAATTCTTGGAATTAGTCCCTAATTGGCAGCTGCTTCTAATAGCCCCCTTATAGTTCTCTGCATCTGGGTGAACTTCAGCTATCAAGAGTTGCATTCTGTTTACCATTAATTTTGATTTTGTTTAGCAGATGTTTTCTGGATCTCTCAGTTGCCTGCATAATCTGTCTTGGTATAATGTGAACTGGCTAACTCTCTTCTATAAAACAGATTAATAAACTCCTAGCTTCTTTTGAGGTAACTTCTTTAATGGCTGCAGATGTAGGGATTCGAGAAGGGAGCTATCCAAATTTGACTGGAGTAGTAGGTCCTTTTCAAATCAAGATTGCCATCTGGGCAAAGAGATGAAGTTTCCTTTACCATTCTACCCTCGCTCAAATACAGGGGAGCTTGCTAGCTCTCTCCTACAGTCAGGGACCTCAGAAAGTTGAGTGACATCTATCTCTTTTAGCTTCTAACCCCACAGAAATTGGCTCTTTCTGGGCAGGGCTGCCCTTTTTCAGCTGCTGGGAAACTGTATTGTACCCACTTGCCCCAGCTCGAGTGGGAAGTAGATGGCACATGTGGCACAACTTAGCCCATGTCCATTCTATCCTCTGTCAGAGTCTTTAACATTTTGTTCAAATTTCTTGATTCCGCAATCAGAAGAACCAAACAACTCTCTTCTCCTGTTGCCTTTAAGAACTTAAGGACAACCCACCTAAAATTCCTCTCCCCAGATTAAGGTTCTCTGGCCACTGGGGTTAGAAATTGTCCTTGAGCATCACAGTCACCAACCCTTTCTATTTCCTTTCAATTAATGCTTCAGAAGAAAGCTCAGGGATTGAAGTTAGGGGCCTTTCCCAAGGATCATGCACAGCTTTAGCTAGAGGAATGTCAGGCTGTGGGTCACCCCAAGCTTCTGTTCCCTGAGTTTCCCCGAGATAATTGTAAGTGCCTGGGCCTGGAAAGATTAGCAGTGGACTAAGACAGCCTGAGTGAGCCTGAGTTCTCATTCCTGTCCCTATATAGGATATTCCTTGATCAGAGGTCTGCAAGGCTCTGGGTTTGTGGCTATTTCATCCTATCCCTGGGCCATTTCAGCTCTCTGTAGTGATTTAAAAAAAATTTTTTTAACATTTATTTACTTTTGAGAGACAGAGACAGAGCAGCAGTGGGGGAGGGGCAGAGAGAGAGAGGGAGACACAGAATCCAAAGCAGGCTCCAGGCTCTGAGCTGTCAGCACAGAGCCCGATGCAGGGCTTGAATTCATAAACTATGAGACCATGACCTGAGCGGAAGTCAGATGCTTAACCGACGGAGCCACCTAGGCGCCCCTCTCTGCAGTGATTTAGAAGAAGCAGGACCTCGCTGGGTACAGCTCAGGACTGATGATGGCAGCTATTCGTGCTGCTGTTTGAATTGCACTTGTGTGACTCCTTGCCCGGGGCTTCAGCACCATAGGACACAGCATGGGTGGATATGGTCTGTGCTCAGAGCAGGGGGTGGTGGAGGGTGGGCAGCTCTCGTGCTGCTCTGCAGGATGAGCCCTGGGAGAGCATGGATCGTGACTCTTCTTTCTGGCCTCTCCTGCTTCTCACACAGTAAGCGCTGAAAAAGTGTTAGACGTCCAGCACATTCCAGGGCTGACTGGGCTCTATGTCATATCTGCACTTATAAGGCAAAATCACAGGTATAGGGGCTTCCTGGTTGTTTGGCTGTGGATCCCACAGCTTCAGGACGCCTTTGCCCTACCTGCTGCACTTCCTCTTCTCACCAGCCCCCTTGGAAACCTTGCTCTCCTTAAATAGCATCCTCAGAGAGCTACTGTGCTCTTTCTGAGGACTTGTGGGTCCCTCTGTTAACAGGTACTTACAAGCTGCTGGTGCGAGTGAGGCAGATCTCTGTGGTTGTGATGGCAAGCTGTAGGGCCTTGGTAGGTCTGGACAGGGCAGTGAACTCCTGTGCAGTGAGCTGTGCTTCTCAAAGGAGTCTCCTCAGGGGTTGTGACTATACACTTTGAACATAGGTCCCTATCTGGAATGTAAGGAGGAAGAGTTGTGTTCTCTATGAAGTCATAACCCCCAAAGGATATGAACCACAGCTGATGTATCGGGACAATGGGGTGAGGCCTTCACGAGATCGCACAGCCGGAAACATGCTGAACTTGCCCACCGAGGCCTGAAGAGAGGGGATAATGGCACTCCTCTTAGGCCTGCTGAGGCCCATCCCTGCCCTGGAGGCTCGCCTCTCTTTGAGATCCCACAGGGAAGGTTGACATTTGCTGTGTTCACCCCTTGCCTGGCCCACAACACAGAAGGAGATTTTCTGCTTTTCAGGAACCCTTGAAATTGTCTTCTCCATATAAACACTGAAGCTCTCTTCAAACTTGTTAAGCCATTTGCCCTAGCAATATTAATGTGCCACTGGCAAGCCTCTGGGGTTAATTATCTGTGACTTCAAAATCATTTGTTTCTGTCTCTTTTGTCTCATTGCTGCTCAGTACTCTTTCTTTAATAGGAAATGAGGTACAAAGTCCAACTGACCATTATATTCTAATTCTTTTCTTGTCATCATAATTAATTCATCTTTTTAAAAGTCTTAAAAAAACAACAACCCTTCCTTCTTATTTTCAGATTGTGTTGTCTCTTAACAAATGTTTAATCTCCCCACTTCAGTGGGAGCAGAGCCAAGACTAAAAATAAACTGCAAGGTGAGACATGTCATCGAAATGAGTGTGGCCTACTAGTGCTCTGTCTCCTGGCCCCACTCACTTTTAGGAGCTCCCTGCCACCCACATGTTGGCCTGTTTGTCTTGGGTGGCCGTGGTGAGGGCTTCCTGGTGTGTCCTTTTGTGCACATGCTGTGCTTGGTGAATGAGCCACAATGCCCAGGGAGGGCTCTTGCAGATCAGGTTAAGCAAGATAGAGAGATCCTGTGCACAGCAACCCACCCAGTGGTTCTCTGCACGCGGTTTCCCTCATACTTCTTCTTGGCCAGGGCTGTCATTGGATTCCAAGAAATATGGTCTGCACGTAGAAAACTTTGTGCCAAATGTTGAATATTTCATGAAAGAAGATTAGCTTGCCTTGTGCTCTCTAGAAAGTCAGAGAACACATGCCACAGAAATGAGCAGGTTCTGCCTGGCTTCTGGCTCTGCAGGGTGTTGACAGTGACCTGAAGCCTTTGGGGACAGGTGCAGTCAGCAGAGGGAAGTCTGAGTGTAGTCCAGTGGTGCCTGGTGCTGTTCAACAGGGCATCCAGGCCAGACATTGCCCACCTGTCTTATTCTCTGGAAACTGCTGGGGAGTTCTTAGCCTCTCAGCTCCTGTCTCATCACGGCAGTGTTTTTAAAGCAGTGTCTGGGAGCCTAGCATGACAATACTACTTCTAAAGGAGAAACAGCTCCTGTGGAAAGTCCCACTGTTAGGATTTCTTGAGGGTTTACTGGGTGCTAATGGAACTTTCCTTGGGTGGGTTGGAGTTTGCGTGGCATGCAGTGAAGACAGGGTGTGTTCCCTGACCTTACAGAGCTTTCCCATGAATGAATGTATCAATTGATGAGATGTACGAGTGTCCAGTAGACAGAAAGGCCACCTGGGTGTGCCTGCCACGTGGCCAGGCATCTCACAGATGGGCCAACAGCAAGTGTGAAATTATTTGCTCAGTGTAGACCAACATTGGGGCCCTAGAGAACAACTCGCTGAATATTTTGGTAGAGGTGAAGTCTCAGGGTCTTTTCTCCAAAGGATGGTTATATTGACAGATAATCTCCTTTTGACTCTTAATCGTACACCCTATCAGTGGGGACATGTTGTAAATCACAAAACTCAGCCATCTTGACCAAATAGAGAACCTTATTGGCTTATGTAACTGGACAGTCGGGAAAGGAGTGGAGGGGTGAGGGTGCTGGCTCCAGGTATGCTTGGTATAGGATGCAAAGTATAGGATTCAGGTATGCTGGTTTCTCTTTTCACCCCCTTAATAGTTGACTCCTCTTCAAGGTAAGTGTCAACGTCCCCACTTACAACTCAGTGTCCTCTGGAGGAGAGAGAAAGCCTCTGGTTGGACAGTTCTCAAAGAAATGTTAAGATCCCTTCAGGTGGGACAGGCTGGGGTCGTGTGCCACCACCTGAATCTGGAATGATGCAGTGTGCTGCTATGTGTTACTAGGCTCCACACAGGTCCCGGCGTGAGCCCCTGTAGTCAAGATGGCATGAGAGAGGAGTGGGGGGAAGGTGGATCCCCAAAGGACAACTGAACCTTTGCCCAGATAAGACCTATGGATGCAGGAAGGTAAAAAAGTCCACTATGCATATTAGCGTCTACTGAGTTATGCCACATCTGGGTGTCTACCATGTTCTCCACTCCCAGGGGATTTGGAGTGCCTCGAGGTAAGGTGAGCTTAGCCAGCGTTCATCCAGCATTTGTGCAGGAAGGCATGTCTCTCAACTTCTGGAGAAGGAAACCAAGACTAAGGCCCTGCTGACCAGAGGTCACAGGAGCTTGGGGGAGGGAGTGTGAGTTGGAACTCAGCTTCCTGATGACAGGGCATGTTTGCATTTTGTGAAACACAGCTGCCTCCAACGATGGGGTAGCCTGCTCTTTCACTCCCTTCCATAGTGACAGATGCAGTGACTTAGTAGGGATGCATCAGGAATCCACTGGCCCACATTGGGGGAGCCTTAGCATTTCTTCAGACCCCCAACATATCCTCCTTTCTTTAGCCTTCCAACCAAAGGGCGTAAGGATCAAAAGCTAAAGTTCATATTCTCCCCTGATGGTGACTTCAGTGCTTGCAGCCAGGAGGCTTCTCAGAAGTTTTCTTTTCCATTTTCCATTAGAGATACTGTTCTTTTGGGGGGGGGGGGATAGGTTGGGGGGGCTTACTGTACTGGATGCTTCTAGATGGCAGCGGGCCAGGTGGGGGCACAGATGGAGATGGGGGACTTGGGCTTCACAGACAACCAGAGCTCTTGTTCGGGAGCCACCTTTTACTAGGCACCTTCTCGATTATCCATGCCTTGACTTAGGGTCAAAGCGTCGCTTCACTGCTTTCCTATAAATTCCTTAGAATTGAAGAGTTCTTGATGGAAACGTTTTAACTTCAGTCCTTTACTTAATTCTCATGAACACCCTCTGATACAGGCATTGCAATTTTATTTTGTCAATAGAAAAATGTGGGAGACCCTTTGAACTCTACAGGAAACCGATCAAAGAATTTAAGTGGGCTTAACTGAAGTCTGGCAAGAAGGCACATTCTCGATGGAAATTCAGCACTGTTGGTACAGTTCTGATGGAAATTGTTCATATTCACAAACAGGAACTCGTCATTCCGCAGTTGAAGTGCAAGCAGGGTTGGGGTCGCGGGACCCCATGTGTGCTGCTGCCAGGAAGAAACAGGGACCTCCACGTTCTGAAGAAATGTGCTTTAAAGACAGAAAATCACAGGTCTGAGAAAATGAGTTGTCAGAGTAAAAATACATTTCAGTCTGTTTGTTTTACTAATTTTAGCAGTTATTTGCGTTCTCTCTCTCTCTCTCTCTCTCTCTCTCTCTTTTTCTGGAAGCAGCACTTCCATCCAGCTGTTCGGCTACAGCATTTGAATTTTTATCATTTGTGTAAGTCCCTGCCTATTTGGACACAAAATGGGAGTCCTGTGGCTAAGAGAGGACGTTCATCTGATAGGGTCAGATCTAATCTCACACATAGAAACTTCAGGTGAAAATACAATGAGTTGATTTTTTTTTTTTTTTTTTTGAGACCACAGTTCGGTAAAGCTGTGCTAGCAAATCGCTTCCCCCCGTATACAGAATTTGGAATGATAGCACCTTATACTTGGATGGTGTCACCAGGTTGCTTTTTGCTCTCAAAGAGCTTTCTCATTTGTCATCTCATCTGATCATTGATGAGAACCTTTGTGTTAGGTAGAGGGAGGATGTTAGCATTGGTGTCTGACAGATGAGGAAACTGATGTCCAGAGGTGGCCAGGGTCTCGTCCCAGGGCCCACAGCCATTTGGGACCTGGCAGGAGATGAGGACAGTCAGTTGGGAGCTCCTCCTACCTGGCTTCCTCTTTCAGTGGGAGTTTATGGCAAGGCTTTTCAAATTCAAACCCAATGGAAAAGTACAGGATTTTAGCCCTGTTTGGGCTCTTTTAAAAACAAATTATTTTAAAGACAACTTTCCTCATCTGTCAATGTAATGATTCTGTACCGTAGGGATTCAGAGTATTCAAAATGTGTGGGGAAAACGGTAAAAGTTAATCATTTTCACGGTACCTGTCTGTGGCGAGGTTTAATTATCACTTGACATATTTCACAGTTTAAGATGATGACAGTTTAAAATAGAGCCAGAGAAAGCCAGAAAATACCTTCATTACCGGGTGTCGGGTGCTGTGTCAGAGTCACCCCCAAATGCAGATGTCCCCCCCCCCCAGACAGATGATTCTGTGGCATTTTCTGTTTGCTACAGATGTCCCAGGAACTGAAATCCAAACCAAGAACTCCATTCTGACCCTGTTGTCATCGCCCAGGGGGAGCATGGGCAAACTCTCACAGTGCGGTTTGCTTTTTGCACCGTCTTCCAGATGCTCACCTCCTCACTGCCCTCCCAGATCCAAATCTCTCATGGTCTTCTGCAGCACTGCTAATGAACAAGACAATTTGCTGTGAAGTGGGCTCCGAGTGAATGAATGAAAGCTATTTAGATACAAGGGGTATGTGTCTCTGAGGGCGTTGCATGCCTTCCTGAGAGAAGAAGGCTGAGAAGCAGCTTCTGGTTGTGGTTTGCGCTAGTTGTTTAATAGGTGCAGAAAATAATTAAATAATTGTTTCTTTCCTGTGAGATTTCTGGAAGAGGAGCTGTCCAAGAGCAGACCCGTCTGTCCACATTTCAGATTTCAGTTTGGAGAGTCCCAGGAGAGGCAGCAGATGAAGCCATCTCAGAAATGCAAATGCTGTTTGACATCTATTAGTTCAATGCTTATCCATTGCTGACAGCCAGATCCATTAGGATGCCAGTGTCACGGATCAGAGACACTTGGAATGTAGTGAGAGCCGGGCTGCCACTGGCCGAGCCCCATTGAGATGATCTAAGAACTCTCTGGATGTGCCCAGCACTCTGGTCTGGGCCCCGCCCCATCTCTGCACCTCGTGCTCTGGTTCCCAGGGCCAGTCCCCCAGCCAGCCTTCCTGGCTGTGCCCCTCCCACCAAGCAGCCTGCCTGAATGCTCTGCCTGCTGATGCTCATGCCCTCCTTGAGAAGTCCGACTTGCATCTTGGCCCTGCCATTCATGGAATCTGCCTCGTGATCCCCCTGCAGGTCTGGAAGGGCCCTGCAGGATCACTCCTTATATTCCCAGGTGAGGACACAGGCTTGAACAGGTGAAGTGACCAGTGTCAAGCCCCATGGCTAGGGGGTAGCAGAGGTAGGATGTGAGGACTGAGCTGGGGTTCATAAACCTCAGGTCTCTCCATGGCTGGGTTTCAGTACCTTCCTTTTTGCCCTACCCTTGGGGGCATGTTTTCCTTTCTCTAGAGAGGGGTACAGTGGCTAGGATGCCCCAGATGCTCATCCGTCATTTCTTAGTGATGGACCTTCTGGCTGAGTTTTGTAGTTAAATTCTTGGCTTTGACTTGTATTGAAAATATTTCTCCATATATTGTTTTCCTGTTGTGGGGAAAGGACAAAACAGGACGGGGCACATGGTGACAAATGTCATCATTAAAGCTCTCATAAGCTTCTCTGAGTTAACTTCCTTCAACCCTCTCCGTCGTCCAGCATGGCCAGCGAGTGTGATCTTCTATTTATAGAGGAGGAAACCCGCGCTTTTGAAGGATCAGTGGCCTGGCTGGTTGGGTGCTTCGCTTAGCGGGCAGCCCTTCCAGTAGCCACTGTAATGAAATAGAGTCTTCTGTGTCTCAACACTGTGGTTTCCCGAGGACCCTTGTCCCCAGGACTCTCAGCAATAAGGCAAATCTCTGAGGCCTTTTCTGAACTGTCTGCTCTTGAGAAGCTAAGCAAGAGCAGGTGCCTCCGTGGCTGTTTGTTATGGGAGTGGGGGCAGTGGGAAGGATTGGAGGACTTGGAAAGTATACATCAGAAGCCACATACTGTGAAGCTGGGGCCACGCCTTGGAACAGAGGTGAGGGTGCTGGTCCGGACTCCTGATACAGACAGTGAGCTATAGGCAGTGCCAGCTTCATCCGGCCCCGCATTCCCGTGGCGTTCAGAGAGAGAGTCCGTCTTGTGGGCCGGGAAACCTGATGGCAGAGACTAAATGGCCACTGTGGCTGCTGTCCAGGGAATGATGGGAGCCGGAAACTGTGCCCATAGGCTGCCTCACCCTGCACCCTGTGAATGCTGGGAACTCTGTGTTCTGCTCCTGTGTTTACGGCTCTGGGAAGGACTTTGGCCCACACCTGCCTCTCCTGCCTGCTGGCTTGTGTCTAAACCCACCATTACTGATTCAAACCCCTTTTCCACATAAGCACCCCCCAGAGTCATTTTGGATTCTAAAGGAGTCCCAGAACTCCCACCAAGCCACTTCCTACCCTACCTGGGCAACTCACCAAGCCAATCTGCTTCTTTCTAAGGCTTTTCCTGAGACCCTGGAGCCCAGGGTCTGTTCTGTATTTGTTTTGTATGATAAGTTTCAAACTGGTGGTCCATGGGCCACATTCAACCTGTGGTCATACTGGACTTATACAATGTTGGTCTTCATAAGGTTTTTTTGTTTTTACATTTTCAGTTGAATAATCTATATATACACACATGTACATACAGTGGAATATTTCTCAGCAATCAAAAAGAATGAAATCTTGCCGTTTGTAACAATGTGGATGGAACTAGAGTGTATTATGCTAAGCAAAATGGGTCAGTCAGAAAGACGGATATCACATGATTTCGTTCCTATATGGAATTTAAGAAACAGATGAACATAGGGTAAGAGAAGGAAAAATAAGATAACAGAGCAGGAGGCAAACAAACCATAAGAGACTCTGAGATATAGAGAACAAACTGAGGGTTGCTAGAGGGGGAGGTTAGTGGGGGGATGGGTTAAATGGGTGAGGGACATTAAGGAGGGCACTTGTTATGATGAGCACTGGGTGTTATATGTAAGTGATGAATCACCAAATTCTACTCCTGAAACCATTACTACACTATGTCAACTAATTTGAGTTTAAATTAAAAAAAATAATACAAATTAAAAAATAAAATAAAGGACAGAGTGAAATGCTTTGGTAACCCTGGGCCCACATGGCTTCATGTCAACAGCAGGCTGGAGTGAGCAATCGTGTCCTTAGAATGTGCACATGCTCTTCTGTTTGCCGCAGTCCACACTACTCCCTCGTGCCTCCTTGATCCTGAGACTAAGTGTCAGATGGAGTTGGAAAAATAAATAAGATCAAGGTGAAATCCCAGAAGAACCATGCTTACTAAATTACCTTAGTGGCCTTCATAGGCGTTTGAGTTTCCAGCTCATTTTGCACTCAGATTTATTGTTAATCACAGCACAGTAGACCTAGATGTCACAGGTGGGGACAGTGACAAAGGGAGGAATTTAGTATGAAGGCTGAAGTAATCCTTCCAGACTCAGCCCTTGTTGAGAATCTCTGGTGTTAGCAGTGGGTCCTTTGGTTCAGGCGGTTAAGTGTTCCATTAAAATATCTACTTTTCTGATATTTATGCCTTGATCTGTACATGTTCACTTTAGGCTATAAGTGTGCAAGTAAGTTTCCAGCTTGCTAATTAACATTTGTGCCTCTTTCTGTAAGTTAGGTCTTTAAAATGGATCAGTTGCTTTAAGTATTTAAAAGACATTCCACATATATTATAAAGTAATTACTTTCCACAGATATTTCCCACTGATATTTGTTACATCTAAATATACATTTACAGTACTCACTAGACCAGAATAGTTCTGATTTCTATATTTTGGTCCACTGAGCTTAAAAAAAAAAAAGATTAAAAAAAATTTTTTTTAATGTTTATTTATTATTAAGAGACAGACACAGAGTGTGAGCAGGGGAGAGGACAGAGAGAGGGGGAGACACAGAATCTGAACCAGGCTCCAGGCTCTGAGTTGTCAGCACAGAGCCCAACGTGGGGCTCAAACTCACGAACTGTGAGATCGTGATCTGAGCCGAACTCGGTCGCGTAACCAACTGAGCCAGCCAGGCGCTCCAAAAAGAGAGATTTTTAAAGTATCTTTTTTTTTTTCAACGTTTATTTATTTTTGGGACAGAGAGAGACAGAGCATGAACGGGGGAGGGGCAGAGAGAGAGGGAGACACAGAATCGGAAACAGGCTCCAGGCTCTGAGCCATCAGCCCAGAGCCTGACGCAGGGCTCGAACTCACGGACCGCGAGATCGTGACCTGGCTGAAGTCGGACGCTAAACCGACTGCGCCACCCAGGCGCCCCTAAAGTATCTTTTTAATCAGTGTATTTATTCCAAAGATTCCAAGATTCTCTTGGCTCCTCCAGAACCAGCCACACAGTATTAAAAAGATAATAAACATGGTGTGTTCTCAGCGCTGGTTTTGAATTTAATGAGAGATGACATTTCAGCCCAAGAGTAAGCATGGCTAACTTTTAATCTGGGCTCTGAAGTGTCCTGGATCCCGGAGGAGCTTCTTAACTCTCTCTGTGTCATGTTCTTAATGTGCAAAACTCAGATGATACACAGTTACTGCCCTGGTGTGGGGAGAATGAATGCTTGCTGAATAGCAAGTATTGTTTTAATAAAATAGTCCTAATTGTTTGCTTTGTACATTTTCTGCTTTATTATTTTTATTATTTCTCTTGCTTCTGTAATTGGTAGTTATTGGGTTCTCATTATTTCTTTATGAGTCATTTTATAAAGACCGTCTTGTGATCTATCGTCCCTCCCACACTTGCTTTCGCCCACGTGTCATCCACAGAGGCAAGAGGTGGGCACGCGGCTTGTTCCTAATGGAGCTGGAGCCAGAAGCAACACCTTGTGGCTTGCCCCTTGCCTTTAGGAGCAGTGATTCCCAACTTGTTGGCTGCTCTGCTGTGAAGGACTGTGTGAAATCTGGGAGACTTATTTGAAAAACATCATTAGTAACAGAGAGCAAGCAGGGCCAACAGGATCTGCATGAAGACGGTGAGCTCCCTGTTTGTAGAGAGGAGAAGATGTGCCCATCCAGTGCAGGACAGGCATCATAAGTGTGCAATGACCACATAATGTGGGGCACTGGAGAAAAGGGCAAGGTAATCATCACAGTATCATGCAAAGAAACCCACAGACCATTCTACTTTAAGTCGGCTGCTCTGTAATGTTTCCAGCTGCCATATTACCTGAGGACTTGATCCTACTTGCCTTCCTTGTAGACTCGCACATCACCTACGATTGTGTTCTCTAATCTCTAATCTCTGTGTGGTGTTGCAAATTGACGGAGACAGGCCTCGTGAGTGTGATCTAACTTACCAGCTGTGTTACTCTGGGCACGTTACTTCTGTGCTTTGGTTTTCTTACCTCTAAAATGGTAGTAATAATTGTATCTTATATGGCTGTTGTATTGATTAAATACACATAAAAAAGCTTAGCAGAGTATTGGCCAACCTTCTGAGCAGACCCTGTGTTAGCCATCATTGTTAGTGGTTATTCACCCACGTTGGGGTTGGGATTGGCTGGGATTGTGTCTTCTCAGTGAGTGGGTCTGTAGTACTGAGAACTAGGAGATCTTCAGTGAAATGAATTGGATTAGAAATCCATGGATTTAGTGGACCAAGTTACTTTCTTTCATCACACCTAAGTAATTAGATTGACCTGCTACTTTGTGAAGAGTGGGCAATAATACAATGGAAGCTTGAGAACTATTTGAGCAGGCTTTTGTTTCTGGTTGTATGGGAGACTAGTTACCTTGGCTGACTCTCTCACTTAAAGCAATTTGAAATGATGGATAAAACATTGAAATAATCTTTTAGTGACTTCATTGAGAAGACAGGAAAGTGAAGATTTCCTAAGAGCCTGAAAACTCCATGAAAGCTGAAAGTCAAGACTCTGAAGCTGCCTTTTGCTTTGAATGTGTTTGCCCAATGTGAGTGACCTTGGTCTTTGATTCTTATGACCTCAAGAGAGATAGTAGACAGGAGCCAATCCTAGGATGTGTTGTTTTGTTGGGAAACCCCCTTCACCTACACTGAGACCGCAAGTGGCTACATTTTTAGTTTAAGGGTGGAATAGAAGTAAATGTTCCCTGTCTCCCCTCAGGGATGAGTGAAGAAAATTTCCTCCCTCAAACTTTGGTCAAAATCTTTCCTTTCAGAACTACAGTCACTAGCTGGGTTTTCAGCTGCATTGATAAACAGGCTGGTCTGAGAAAACCTCAAGCCCAGAATTTAGTCAAAAGGAGTCCTGGTTGGTAGCCCTTCGAGACACATAGTAAAGCCAATACAAGTCCTGTCCAGAAGAATCCTTCTTCATTAGAGGTCTTAAATAATTTTGACAGATTGCCATCCATAGAACATGAGCTCATAGTCAAAAATAAATATATAACAAAACTAAAAAGACACAAAAGTGAAAACCAGTAGAAGCAGAACTTCAGATATTAACAGATAAAGAAAAAAATGACAATGTGTAATATAAGATAAAAAATGAAGGGGCACCTGAGTGGCTCAGTTGGTTAAGCGATCAACTTTGGCTCAGATAATGATCCCTTTGTTTGTGGGTTCGAGCCTGTCATCAGACTCTGTGCTAACAGCTCAGAGCCTGGAGCCTGCTTGGGATTCTGTGCCTCCCTCTCTCTGCCCCTCCCCCACTCACACTCTCTCTCAAAAATAAACCTTAAAAAAAAGATGTAAAAAAATGGAGCTGAGAGTAGAAACAAAGAGTAAGACTATTACAAATCACCTTGATTATTTGGAAAATAACCAAATGTAATTTCTTTTTATTATTTTTTTTAATGACTATTTATTCTTGAGAACAAGACAGAGTGTGAGCATGGGAGTGGCAGAGAGAGAGGGAGGCACAGAATCCAAAGCAGGTTCTAGGCTCTGAGCTGTGAGCACAGGTTTGAGCAGGGCTCGAACTCACAAGCTGTGAGATCATGACCTGAGCCAAAGTCTGACGTTTAACGTACTGAGCACCCAGGCACCCCAACCAAGTGTAATTTCTTATTCAGTTGTATATACAATTGTATCTTATTCAATTGTATATACAATTGTATCTTATTCAATTGTATATACAGTTGTATCTTATTCAATTGTA
>NW_024412423.1:20681294-20689412 GCF_014898765.1 Herpailurus yagouaroundi | reverse complement strand
TTGTATCTTATTCAATTGTATATACAGTTGTATCTTATTCAATTGTATATACAAATGTAATTGTATATTCAAATTGTAATCAAAAATTGAAAAATCAGTGGATAGATTTAAGAGCAAATGAGATATAAATGAGAAGAACTTGGAGGAGTGGAAAAACAACCCTGAATGCATACAACACAGGGTGAATACACACGTTCCCCAGGTGCACAAAGAAAGTTGAAGAAGATTGCTGCAAGCTAACCCATAAAGCAGTTGTTACAAAGTTACTGCCCTTGATGCAGTCAAGTAAAAAAATTTTTTAAAGAGGACCAGAAATACTCTCCTATGTTTGAAGATTAAATACTTGTCTACATAATACATGAGTGGAAGGGAAGAAAATGAGAAAAATCTAACTTAACAACAACACATGCTACATATTACAATTTGTGGAATGCAGCTAGAGTGGAAATTAGAGCGAAATCCATCATCTTAAGTATTTCCATTAACATGGAAGAAAGGCCCAAAGTTAATGAATTAAACATACAACTCACAAAGGTAGGTAAAGACTAGTGGAGTAAACCAAGATAAAGCAGCAGAAAGTAAATACTAAAGAACAACATTAAAAAGAAATGGGTGAAATTAAAACAACAAGCACGCAGAAAGGATAAACAATGCTCGTTCTTTGAAAGGACTAATAAAACTGACAAAACTCTGCGAGAGGGTAAAGATGGAGGGAGGGAGAGAGACGGGGTAGGATAGAGAATAAATGCATACTATGAGGAATAAAACGATATAATCATTGAAGCTACGGACATTAAAATAATAACAGAATCTTTGACAATAAATTTGAAAGTTCCAACAGTCCAATTCCTAAAAAAAGTAAGATAAAATTTGCCGAAACTTGAGTAGAAATTAAAAACCCAAGTAACCTTATAATCATTAAAGAAATAGATTAAGTAGAAATATTCCCATAAAGATGATACCAGATCCAGATACCCCTGGGTATTAACACACATTCAAGGACTAACAATCTCAATTCCCCATCAACAATTCCAGGGTATAGAAAAGGGGGTGTGTGTATGAGACTAGAATATCCCTGATACCCAAATGCGGCAAGAATGGTAGGAAAGACAGGCAGGTTTTAAACATAGTTATGAAAGTCCTAAGGAAAAAAACCAGCCAACTGGATTTAGTAGTGTATTAATAAAAGATAATGAACTACAGTAATTTGGGTTTGTCCCGAAAACAGAAGTTTGATCGCCACTAGAATTGTCCTGATGTATTTTACCACAGGAACCGTCTTAAGTGGAAAAGTCAGATGATCCTAGCACTAGATGTAGGGAAAGAATTTGAAAAATCTAATACTCATTCTTTCAGAAAATTATTAGAAAAGGAACACCAGCATAGAGGGGAATTAATTTAACTGAGTAAAACATAACTTAAAAAACCCAGTAGCAGACACATGAGTCAATGTATTGAATATAATAATAACTCCCTTAGGGAAGGGCATTATAAATACAGAACGAGGGAGGTCTGGGATGTACCCTTTGTTGTTGGACTCGAATTAGAAGTATTAGTAAGAACTCAAAGTGTGTGTGTGTGCGTGCGCACGTGTGCATGTATAACCTTTCCTAGCTTTGTCTGCTGAGACGGGTCAGAAGCATGATACTCCAACAGCAGTGAAAACCTGTAGCCCCTGGATTTTCCACTAAAAGGAACCAAGGCTTCTTGGTGAAATGGTTAATTCCACTGCTGGAGCAGAAAAAGTACAGGGTGAATCTGAAACATTATTTTGTTCCAGAAAGTAAGGCAGTGCTCAAACGATCATGGTGGCTTGTCAAAAGGATGTAATAGCCAGCTTGAAAGGGCTCCAAGGAGCCACATCTGGACAATTTGAGTCTAAAGAAAGAAAAAAGAAATAGTAGTGGATTTGTGGCAGACTGTGTTTTCCAAAGACAGTTATGGTGGTATTTCCCATTGTACATATTCTTCCTATGTGATTTGGACACCCTTCACACTGACAGGTATGGTTTATGTCCCATCTCCCTGAACCTGGGTGGGCTTACGGGTATGCAAGCGATGCTACGGGACTTCTGAGGCCAGATCATAAAGTCAGGGTAGCGTCTACCTTATGCTGGAGCCCTGAGCTAACATATAAACTGTCTAACTGTCCTGAGGCAACTCTGTTATCAGGAAGCCCAACTAGTCCATGTGGAGGGACCCTGTGAACATGTGACCGAAGAATAATGCTGCTTCAGCTGCCCTCTGACTACCACTACCTTAGAGCCCCTCAGTTAAAACCACCCAGCTGCTCCTTTGCCAAATTTCTGGCCTACAGAAATACGGAGAAAGAGTAAAATGCTTGTTGGTAGAAGCCACTGTGTTTTGTTATGATTTGTTGCATAGCAATAGATAATCACAGTAGATTTTAGGACCTGGGTATGGGTTGGCACCGTAACAAAAAATCAAAGCATGTAACGGTGGCTTTGGAAGGTAGGAGGAAGCAGAAAGGGCTTTGAAAAGATTACCGGTAAGAGCTTGAAGGGTCTGTGTGAGAGTGTAAGCAGAAACCCAAAAAACCCTGAGGAGGCTGTCAGTGAGAGCTTGAAGACAGTAAAGGAAAATGTTACTAAGAGTCAGGTAGAAGAGGACCCTTGACTGGGATAGTGAATAGTTGGGCAGTATTGTGACCTGTCATAATAAAATACCGAGAGCGGTGCCTGGGTGGCTCTGTCGGTTGAGCGTCTGACTTCAGCTCAGGTCATGGTCTCACAGTTCGTGAGTTCGAGCCCCACTTTGGGCTCTCTGCTGTCAGCCCCGAGCCTGGAGCCTGCTTCAGATTCTTTCTGTGTCTCCCTCTTTGGATCCTCTGTCCCCCCCTCTCTCTGTTCCTCGCTCACTCATGCACACATCCTTTCTCTCTCTGAAAAATAAATATTTAAAAATAAATACGTAAAATAATGAAATAGCGGGAAATACACCAAATAAACTCAGTGATCCAACTCAGCAGATGATCAGACAGAATACTGAAAGTCCCCCCCCCCCCCGCCCCTGCACCAGGTTGCTTCTTACCTGTGATGAAACATGAGAGGGGAGCAAAGGTGCAAAGCTGTTAAATACAGAGGAGTCAGGGCTCACCACCTTTGAAAATAAAACTGCTTCTCATTCGTAACTTCTCAAAATGGCAAAAAGTGGTCACATTAAGAAAAGATTTCAGGGCAAAGATCAAATCCATGAAGGATTTGTAAGATTCTTTTTTAAAACTTGAGAAAATTTTAAGGTAACAAGACCTTTCCTACCAGGGGAGAAAAAAGGTCTTTTAAAGATCTCAGGGGTGTGCCTTTCTGTTGAGCAATAGGGCTTCAAGTATCTTAAGAGGATGGCCCTCTAGCAACTTCACAGGGGGCCCAAGATCCAGCAGAGTTTATCCTGAAGAGGTTTTTGGGGTTGGCTTTTGTCTGCAAGAGTACGTATTACTCAGGCTTCTCTACATAAGCAGAACCAACAGACTGTGTTTATGTTGAAGGAGATTTAAGGAATTGAATCACATGATTATGGAGTCTGGCAAGTCCAAAATCTGATTAAGTAGTCTAGCTGGCTGGAGATACAGGAAGGAATTACAGTTTGAGTCTGCTCACAGGATTCCTTCTTGCTTGGGGGAGATGAGTTTTTGTGCTAGTCAGACCTTCAGCTGATTGGATGAGGCCCACCCACACTTACAGGATAGTCTGCTTTTCTTGAAGTTCAGCAATTTAAATGTTAATCCCATTCAAAAAACACCTTCACAGAAACATCTAGAAAAATGTTTGACCCACTACCTGGTCACTGTAGTGACTCAGCCAGGTAGATACACATAAACTGATACATTAAAAACTCACAAGTGAATTTTTTTTAAAAGAATTATATAAGTTTGGAACGAAAGGGGCAGGGGCGGTATAAAATGAAGAGATCCCTGAATGCCCTAATGTCCATGGGTAGGTAGCAGGCTGAGAGAACTTTTAACTATAGATTTAGGCTAGTTTTTATGAAAAAGAAGGATGGTTCAGAGGGTGGGGCCGAGAGCCATGGAGAGTTATCCCTGTGCAGTAGACTTGAGTCCTAATCGGGGAACTGGGAACCAAGTACCTGTTGGATTTCAGAACTGCTGTGAATCATCAGTTGAAATGTGCCTCACGTTTTGTACCTTTTTAAAATGGAAATCCCTGTACATATAATTCTCCACCTATCCCACCATTATAAATTGGTGTACGTGGGGAGCAGAGTATGTATTTCCTTTGTTTGCACATCTTCCAATAAAGAGGAAGGATATGTGGACTCAAGGGACTGAACCCAAGGAGTCTTACCCGAGGAGCCTTATCTGAACCTGGACCTAATTCAGGGAACACGATCCTGGGTTTAGTGCTGGTGCCCTAACGTCCTGGGGAATGCTAGGAAGAAGATTGCATGTGTGTCTATGGAAAGGATGTGAGTTCATATGCTCAGAGGAACATAGCAGATTGTATTTTTTAAACATGACCACAAGAGTATCTTTCATTACACATCTTCTCACAATGGGACTTTGAGTTTCCTTCCATCAATGGGATCTATTTCCTTCACCGTGAATCTGGGTAGCTTTGTGACTATGACGGAAGTGATGCTATATAGCTTCTAAGGCTTTGTCATGAAAAGTGACAAATCTTTAACCTTGCTGGCTGGATCACTCGCACTGAAGCCCTGAACTGATGTGTAAACAGTCTGACTGCCTGGAAGTCACCATCTTGTGAGGGAACCCAAATGAGCCAGTATGGGAAGACCACATGGAAAGTCTCTGAGACTACATGATGAGAGAGAGAGAGAGACTCAGCAAGCCCTCAGATGGCTGGTTCCTCACTCCTACAACTCTAGCTGTTAACCTGACTTCAGCCACACATGGGTCCTTGAGTCACAGTTAGTCCTTCCCAGACTCTTAGCCCACAGAAACTGTGGGCAATAATAAAGTAAGTGTTGTTGCCTCAGCCAACTAGATTTTTGAACGATTGGTGGAGCCAAAAAGGTAACTGGAACAGGATTAGAGCACATTGAATAAAATAGGGATCCATGAGTCCATCCTTACATAAATGGGTAAGTGGCGATAAAGGAAACCTGTTTACAATGCCAGGTAAGAAATACAGAAGAGATGATGGTGTTAAAATAGTCATCAGTGGCTATTGACAAGCAATAGTCAGAATTTGATGAAGAACAGAATATTGACATATTCTGAAGGTACTTCTTCACCAATGAGTTTTTAATTACAAAGGGAAAATCTACCTCTACATTGGAGTCACTTGCTGGATACCAGCTTAAACACAAGATTAAAACTAACATTGCAGGGCGCCTGGGTGGCTCAGTCAGTTAAGCGTCCAGCTTCAGCTCAGGTCATGATCTCTCAGTTCAGGAGTTCAAGCCTCACATCAGGATCTTTGCTGACAGCTCAGAGCCAGAGCCTGCTCCAGATTCTGTGTCCCCCTCTTTCTCTGCCCTTCCCCTCCTCATGTGCTGTCTCTCCCCCCACCCAAATAGGCAAACATTAAAAAAAATAAAAGCTAACCGCCAATACTGGGACAATCCAGCATCATGTGCCTCTTGATATGATGTACCGAGAGGGACAAAATATCAACTCTGTGGTATTTTGTGAAAAATGTGTAACATTCTTGAGTCTTACCATGAGGAAACAGCAGTCGAATCCGGGTTGAGGGATATTGTACAAAATAACTTGGCTATACTCTTGAAAAATATGAAGATCAAGAAACACACAGAAAGACTGAGGAACTGTTTCAGATAGAAGGAGACTAAGGAAACATAACAACAAAGTGCCATCTGTGATCATGGGTTGACTCTTGTACTAGGAGAGAACAGTAGCTCTAAAGAACACTATTGGGACAATTGACAAGATTTTAATATAGACTGTGGAATAGGTGATAGTATTGTAGCAATACTGATTTTTACAGTTGTACTATAGAAGGAGGTTTTGATCTTAGGAAATAAATGCTTTGGGATTAAAGGCATGTGGTGCTTTTCATTTGTTCTCAGATGGTTCCCACAAAAGCATGGATATGTATTGAAACCATTCCCTTTGAGATGATGAGTAAGATAAGTGTACCTGCCTCTTCTGCTGAACAGTACACTGGAGGTCCTAGAAAAGGCAAGTAAGCTAAGGAAAAGAAATAAACAGTATCAAGACCGGAAAGGAAGAAACAAAACTCTGATTATTCACAAATTATGGGGTTTTATAGAAAAGCCAAAAGCTTTGTGAACAAATTACTAGGATTAGATCATATATTTAAATAGCTCAAAATTAAAATACAAAATCCAATTAGGTTTATATATAACAGCAACAAAGAGAAATTGTAAAGATACTAAACTCACTGGAATCGAAAAGAAAACTTCCAAGAATCAATATAATTAAAATATGTAAGACGTCCATAGAAAATAGTGACAATTTATTAAAGATCAAATTAATGGATAAGAAAGCTTAATATTACAGTTTATCGTCACCCCAAATGATAAGTATATTAACTTTTTATCAGGTGTGTGTGTACATGTGTATGTAATTTAACAAGCTCCTTCTTAAATGTAGGTAGAAAACAAAGAACCAGAAAGAGCAATGGCCATCTTAAAGAAAAGTGAGGGTTCTAATATACTACCAGCGAGAACACATGTGGTATGATTCCTTTGAAAAACAGTTGGGTCTTATTTAATGTGGCTGACAGTGCTCATATGCCAGGACCCAGACATTCCACTACCAGGTATATATTCTTAAAGAGTATATATATCCTTGTACATTTCTACTGGGAGACATGAACAGGAAAGTTCTAGAAGCTTTGTTTGTAATAGCTTAAAACCAGAATTTAAAGGTCTAGTAACAGAAGAATGTGTAAGTAAATTGCAGTATAGTCTATAGTGATTGCTATGGAGTCTATTATGATACCATAGTGATCTATTTTCTAGTGATATATAGAAGATACCTAGATGTGTGGTTAGACAGACAGATAGTAGATAGGTAGGTAGGGAGTAGGTATAGATATAGTGGATCTAGAATACTGTATCACATGGGAAATGAATGAATTACATTTACATGTGATAACATTGCTGTTATATTCTCAGGAAGGTAAGCAAAAAGAAGCAAGTTACAAAAAATGTCTTTATATGTAAGTAAAAACTGATTTACATGGATGATCATTGTATTGTTATATGCTACTTAAATTTTATAAATATTTTGTTTCTATTCAAAAGTTAACTTTCTTTTCTTAAAGTTTATTTATTTTGAGAGCGAGAGAGAGCGAGAGAGAGAACACTCAGACAAGTGGGAGAGTAATAGAGAGGGAGAGAGAAAGAATCCTAAGCAGGCTCCACACTGTCAGTGCAGAGCCTGATGCGGGGCTTGAACTCAGAACCATGAGATCATGACCTGAGCCAAAATCCAGAGTTGGTCGCTTAACCGACTGAGCCACCCAGGCACCCCTAATTTTATTTTCTTAGAATGAACAGGTGCAGGATCTGAGGAGGGACAGGAAGAGGGCGAATATCAAGGAGGCTCCACACCCAGCGCAGAACCCGACCTGGGGCTTGATCTCATGACCCTGAGATCATGACCTGAGCTGAAATCAAGAGTTGGATGCTTAACTAACGGAGCCACCCAGGCACCCCAGAAGTTAATTTTGAATTGTTTTAAATAAATGTAAAATATTTATCACAGCAAATAATCTTGACCAAAATATTCATGGTACATCCATGCCATAATGTACCAAGCACCTATTGTCTGTGTGAAGCTCTCCGCCTGGTCCTAGGAAAGAAAGATAAGCAAGGCATGTCCCAGCCCTGGAGGAGCACAGTCTGTGTATAAATAATAATGTCGTGTCAGATGAACTGTTACAACACTCTCATGAATACAAGAGGGTTCACTGCTTCTTCGCTTCTTTCAGTCAACCAAAGTCCTGTAATTTCCAACCCAACTTTTTTTTTCAATATATGAAATTTATTGTCAAATTGGTTTCCATACAACACCCAGTGCTCATCCCAAAAGGTGCCCTCCTCAATACCCATCACCCCCCATCAACCCTCAGTTTGTTCTGAGTTAAGAGTCTTATGCTTTGGCTCTCTCCCACTCTAATCTCTTTTTTT